>NC_058134.1:290519257-290629043 GCF_016433145.1 Gracilinanus agilis
GGGGGGGGGGGGGGGGGGGGGGGGGAGGAAGGGGGGAGAGGGAGAGAAGGAAGATTCTTTCCAAAAAGGGGAGATTCTTACTATGTTCATGATTTCAAAAATCTTTATACTAAGGAAGTTTATTTTTTTAATTGCCAACACTCAACTTAAATCCCCACTGATTCAATATCAGACTTTTCTTGTTCACCTTTTCCTCAGGAGAAACAGGAATACAGGCACACTTCAATTTGTTGTGCTTCTCATTACAGCATTTCAGATACAGTGCTTTTTACACAAATTGTTTTTAAACCCCTACCTTCTTGTCTTAGAATCAGTACTGTGTACTGGTTCCAAGGCAGAAAAGCAATATGGGCTAAGCAATGAGGGTTAAGCTAAGAAGAGTCTGAGGCCAGATTTGAACCCAGGATTTCCAGTCCCTAGGCTGACTCTCAATCCACTGAGTCACCATTTTTTCCGACAGCATGTGCTCCTTTCATGTCTCTGTGTTGCATCTGGTAATTCTCGCATTATTACAAATTTCTTCATCATGACTCTCTCTGTTGTGGTGATCTGTGATCAGTGGTCTCTGACATTACTACTATAAAGGTTTTTGGGGTACAGTGAACCACACCCATATAAGAGGCAAACTGAACCAAGGATGCTGTCTGGGTTCTTGCTGCTCCCCATTTCTCCCTCTCCTCTAAGTGTTCAAGGGAAAGGAACGGTCAATGATGTCTCATTTTAAGAATCACCAGAGCCACCCCAGGCTCAGCAACCACCACCCTGAGCAAGGAGCAGACATCAACACTGAAGCAAGACTCTAGCAAAAAAGATTGAGTCATTAAAGATTCAGATGAGTTAAGATTTTTCATCAATAAAGCATTTTTTAAATTAAAGCATATACAGGTTAAACGTAACTTCTCTATGTTCTATGTATTGGGAAACCAAAATATTCCTGCATTTTATGGCAGTATTTGCTTTACTGTGGATGTGGTCTGGAACCAAACCTGTAATATCTCCAAGGTATGACTGTACTCTATATGGTCAAAGACTATTAAATCACCCCATCCCTCACTTGTCTAGACTTCTCAAACTCACAGAATCTTGGTGCCAAAAAGAATCCTAGACATCACTCAGGCTACTTCCATTTCCCAGAGGAGACGAAGAGACTCAGCCAAGGTCCCCACAAGGAATTAAAGGCAGAACAAAAATGAAAGCAGTGCCTTCTTTGACACTAACATTCCTTTTGGTTTCTCCAGTCTTCCACCAAGATCCAGGCTCTTCGCTCGCTAACCATTAGTGTTATTCTCCAAGGTTTCTGCATCTACATCTCTAGTTCCCAACAGGGCTCTGGAAATCTATCACCTCCCAGGGCCACACCATGGAGCAGCTGTGCTCCTGACCTATTTTCCTAGTCTCTGCTCACAGAATAGGAAAAAGCCCAAACTTACTAGTAAAGGCTAAGGTGATCCAGTTCACTGTGCATGTGGATGGGGTAGGTTTCCCCCAGGTGAATCAGTTTCTCTATTGCTTCGTAGATGAAAATGATACAAATCAATGAGGCAAATGCTTCTTCAGTAAAGCGGGTGATATAGCAGACAAGAGAGCTGGCATCCGTTGCCACAAGGACAATACAGAGGAAGGCAGTCCACAGTCCAATGCAGGCTCGGAGGGACAGGTACGAGAGGGCATAGTCTCTGGAACAGAAATTAAAAAAAAAAAAAAAAAAAAAAAGAAAAGAAAAGAAATCAAAAGCACCACTGGAGCCGCCTAACTAAGGGCAGAAGGGCCATGAGCTCAGAGACCCAGCCCAGCTGTCTGCACACATCCTATTCTACTTCAGGGACTCTCCCTACAAAGGATGTGATCATTACCTCCAATGCTTCTTATTCTACATGTTTATTTGGTCCATTTGATTTCATTTGGTCTAATGATTTCATTGCTATAGTGAACTCCTCTACCACTGCACAACTTCTTTACCATATAGAGTTCAAGAGAGTTCTGAAGATCACCGAGACTCAATTCATTTGCCTGAGTTGCCCCCAACCCAGGTAGCAGAGGCAGGACTTAAACCATCTTCTGAAGGTCAGCTGTTTATCCACTTCATCAGAGTGCCTCTTTCTTCTACTTTATTTTGGGATTTTTTTTAAAAAGCCCTTACTTCTGGGGGCAGCTGGGTAGCTCAGTGGATTGAGAGCCAGGCCTAGAGACGGGAGGTCCTAGGTTCAAATCCAGCCTCAGACACTTCCCAGCTGTGTGACCCTGGGCAAGTCACTTGACCCCCATTGCCTACCCTTACCACTCTTCCACCTATAAGTCAATGCACAGAAGTTAAGGGTTTAAAAAAAAAAAAAGCCCTTACTTCTGTCTTAGTACCAGTTCTAAGATAGAAGGGCAAGAGCTAGGCAAACTGGGATTAAGTGACTTGCCCAAAATCACATAGCATAGTGTCTGAGGCCATATTTGAACCCAGGTCCTCCCAACGCCAGACTAGCACACTATCCACTGTACTCCCTAGCTGCCCTTTCATTCATTAGGTCTTAAGGTCCAGGACTCCTATTCTGATTTGAAATTGCTGTCCCTTAACTTGATCATTTTTTTTTTTTTTTGTACCTAAGACCCTGGAATTTGATCTGGCCCATAACCATGAGTTAAGGTTTTCTGAAGGGAAAGGAAGACCTTACTTGCAGAACTTGAACAAAATCTTTTCAAACACGAGCACAGGTCCCGTACTTCCCAAGATGGTGAGAGCCTGCCCAGCAAACAAGGAATAGGCTATTCCAGTCATTGAGGCTCCAAATAAAGATTCGATTGCACTCTGCAAGGAATAAAATTCAGAACTGATTCCAGATCAGATCAATAAATGACAATGTTGTTCTCTTTACTTTATTACATATATTTTCTATGTATCTTAAAAGTCATTTGCTTGCATTTTGTATTACCCAAAGTCTAATACTTCCCCTACATCAAATGAAAACACTTTAATAATTCAGGTACCCAAATCCATCCATCTCTCAATCCTTGCAATCCTGAGCGATGGCTCATTCCAATATTCTTTTTTAAAATATGTGAACCATGATGATAAGGTCTAGGCTATAGGCTGTTCAAGTCAGTCGCCTTAAAGTCTATTTTAAGGTGACAAAAGTTTATCTTTGGATTCTTCCTAAGGCATCATAAATCAAAATATGCAAATATCTTCCTGGCATTGATATTAAAGAACGTAATATTCACTCCACACGTTAGGAAATATTGTTTGTAAAGTTGCTGGGATGGTGGCAATTCATAAGAGTCTACCACTCTTGCAAAAAAACAAATTGGAGCCAACTGCTAAAGATAAACACAAATAGAAACAAATTATATAAATGTTAACTAGGGACAATAATGGCAATACAATCAACTCTCGTTGAATGTATATTAATAGAGGGTAGCAGTGACATAAATTATACAATGTGACAAATGATTTCCAAATCCTTCTAATTTGTCATTGGAATGTAGGATGGGCATTATTCAAGGGACTTCTGTTTTGACAACAAACTTCCCTATTTATGTTTGGCTAAGCTAATATTAAAATAATTTATCCTCCCTCAGAATATATTAACACCATAAGAAGTTGGCCCAGAAGGGTCAAAAATCAACTAGGAATTAACATTTTGTTATGGATAATATAAATCCAAAAGATTAGTATAATCCCTCGTATTTCCACAAATTACTTTCATATTGATTATCTTCTTTTAGCCTTATGCCATTCCTGGAAGGCCGGAACCACTCTCCTGGTTGTATTAGAGTGAAATAAAATCCAGAGAGGGGATGACTTGCCAAGCGATTAACTAGCAGAACTAGGACAAGAACCCCCATGTCAGTGCTCCGAGCACCAGACAGCACTGCCGCCATCATGCTCTCTATCATTATGGGCCTTAGAGTTGATAAAAGGTCTTACTATTCGTCCCTCAGTTGCTTCTCCGAGCAGGCCCCCAAAGGTGATCACAGGTGACATGCAGGCACAATACAGGAAGAGGAAGGAGGCCAAACACTGCAGACTCAGCGCGTCCCGGTAGTCACTCCAGTACCAGGGGGCCTTCCGCTTTATGTCCAGCACTAGCCCCCCAAAGAGCCTGCAGAGACGGGAGACAGCCAGTGAGCCTCGTGCTCCCCCTTCACTCCTGCTGTGGGAAGAGGCAGGTCACCAAAACGAGGTGCTGCTTCAGGATCAGCACATGTTCTCCATTTGCCAAAGACACGACTTTCACTCCTGTTTAATGGCAATCCTGAGACAGACAGACAACCCAGAGGAAAGCCAGCACCGGCTCCAACTACCTTACAAATCCAAAGCCCATCTATGAACAGCCCCTAAAGCCCTGAGGACTGAACACATACAAAAGGAAAAATAAAGCTTGAAAGGCTGCTGCAAAAGTACAAAAGGAAAGGTGAGGCAGAAAACAGCAGAGGGACAAAGTGAGGGAGAAGAGACTCGTCCAAAGCTGGACAACACGTCTCTAGGGAAGCCTCAGGCCTCGCTGCCACCAGGACGCTGGACAACTGCTCTGGCTCCCAGACCCTCTCCCACATCAGGCCCAATGCTCTTCTTTACCTCCACCTAAGAACAACTTAAATTAGGTCATGGTCTATCCCCAGGCTGAATAATCAATTTAGACCCCAGGCGTGTGAGGTCAGACAGTTATTTTCCTTTCCCATAACTGGTGGTGCAGTGGGAATTGGGCCTGACATCAGGAAGCCCTGAATTCAAATCCAGCCTCAGATACTTACTAGCTGTGTGACTCTGGACAAAGTCACTTAACCCTCTTTGTCTCAGTTTCCTTCTCTATAAAATGGGAGGAATTCCACCACCTACCTCACAGGGTAAATGAGAAATATTTGTGAAGTGCTTAGCAATACCTGGCATAGAGTAAGCACTTAAAATGCTTTTTCTCTTCCCTTTTCTCACTCACATGTGGACACTTCAGGACAACTGCTCTTAACCAGAAAATGTGTTCCCCAGCCTGGAAGAGTCACCATCCTGGGAAAAATCTTCTCCCAAAATAATCTACTGCTTTAGACCAAGAAGTTATATGAATTCAAAAGCTCAACCAAGGGTATGCTGTTTAACAACCAGCTCTCAGACAAATTTTTAAGTTTAATCTACATCACAGATATTTTCTCCATCCCTTCTTAAGACTAGACAATCAACAGCACAATCAAGCCCTGATTTGAAGTGCTTGCTCATTTCCATGGTGTGAGAATTTAACAATTAATTCCCAAGAGCCCATTCAGCTGGCTCCAGCACACCCTGGTATCCCCTCAGGGGAAGGGGGTGTCTCCCATCACATCAGTGACTCCCTGATGGGCAATGACTCTGGGAAGCAGGAGCCCAGGAACCCACTAACTGATGATCATTTATTTTTTTAATGTTTCAGCCCTGAGCTCCACAAACTTGCTGTGCTAAAAGTGACACTTATAAGTGTGCCTAGGCGAAACTCAGAGAACACCCCGACTCTATCATCTGATCATCACCCCACCCCTACGCAAGGCAGGGAGAGCATCCATCTTCTTGCTGAACAAGGAAACAGTTAATGAGGTTAAATGGCTTGCCCAGTTTACCCAACTAACAAAGAGACCGGATAGAGTTCCCAATTCCTCTCTCCCAACCCTGGGTCGAGTCTTCTTCCCTCTATCTCCCCAAGCTGCCTCCCTGGCACCACTGCTCTCAAACCCCACCAGGGCTGCTGCTGTTTCTCCTTTCTGAAGGTTCCTCTGGAACATCATTTCACCTGTTTAAAAATGTTGGGGGCCATCCAGGGTGAGTCGTCCTAGCTCTGCTCCTCTCTAGGGATAGCCCTGGCTCCCAGGATTAAATCCTTCACTAACTGAAGTTAGATACACCAAGGAAAACTCCCACCACACAAAGGGTCAGCAGGCCTGGATAGTATGAAGGAAGCTCCTTGCCTATCATGCAGACTAGGTGGATGAAGCCTGGATGAAGGAAGGAGAGTTTTCTAGGGAAACTAGTCCCAGAAGTGATATCTCCAAAACCAGGCACGAATCTGTCTTGGGCAGCCCCTTCAAGAGAGCCTCCTTGGTCTGGGGCAGAATGATCTGTGGTCACCCACTTGCCAGGCTCATTCCCATGTCTCCTGGGACACATTCTTTATGAGAACAGATATATCCCACCAGACCTTTGAATTCCCCAAACTTTTAGTGGTCCACTAAAATGCCAAGATAGTCATGGCCTGACCAAAGCGTTGGCTGTGGTTTTAAACTTCCTACTCCATTCTTAACATACTATTTTGACCCAAGGCCAAAGAGAACTGAGGCAATGTAAGGTACTGGTAGCAGGTCTCCTTCCTCTAGAAAAGGACGTCTGTAGGCTACAGGCACCATGCTGAGATGCTAAGCTTAGATCATCCCCTAGTTCAGTGTGCTGTAGCAAGGACTATTTTTTTTTCTTTTCTTACCAACCATGCTATGGGGCATTTTAATTTTGTGTCCACACTTTCTAAAGTTGGGAAAGATGGAATTAAATTCACACATTCATGCATTCTGTGATGCAAAAATGCAAGATCGCAGTGGATGGCCAGACTCTGGATGTTCTTTGCCAAAAGTACTTTGGGAAAGGTCAGAAATAATCTTTTCTCTCAGGACCTGAATTACCCAATATCATTTGATGGTAAAGGAGGTCAGCCACTGAGGGTGGTAATTAGGAACATAATGGATCTAATGGATCTAATAGATCTAATCTAACACTAAATCCCATGCTGCCATGGACGTTAGATCCACTGAATCTCCCACTGGAAAGATCATCTCCTAGATGTCCTCTCTTCAATACTGTACCCTTCCAAAATTCTTGTCTTTTATAGACAATATCAAATGGGTATAATAAATTCAACATGATCAATTCATTGCTAATAGCACTAGCAAGGGGATATCAAGTCTTGCCACTAGAAATCTTTTCTTTCAAACTAGCCAAGTGTGTCAGTGAAGATGAAACCATATAATTTCCTATCATTTATCTCAAATTATTAAGTAAACTTCTTTTTTTTTTAATTTAAAAATACTGATTAAATGCCTATTCTACTCTATATAATACATTGTGTGAGGAGCAGAAGCAGACATAAAGATAAACAAAACAGTTAGTTCTTCTAGAAGGGTGGGGACAGCTAGGTGGTTCAGTGGATTCAGTGGTTCAGGCTTGGAGATGGGAGATCCTGGATTCAAATATAGCCCTCAGGAACTTCGCAGCTGTGGGATCCTGGGCAAGTCACTTAACCTCCATTGCCTACCCCTTACCACTCTTCTGCCTTGGAACCAATATATAGTATTGATCCTACTTTTGATTCCTAACTGAGAAGGTAAGGCTTTTTAAATAAAAATCTAGTATGGAGACAGTTCTTTTTACAGTTTAAAGGCTTAACAAAAGTGAAAAGTAGTACCTTTTTATTTCCACTGAGGATAGAGGAAGAGGTAAAAGGCCTCTATCTTTTTATTTTTTTTTCCTTTTAAACCCCTTACCTTCTGTCTTAGTATCAGTTCTAAGACAGAAGAGTGGCAAGGGCTAGAAAAATGGGGTTAGGTGACTTGCCCAGGGTCACACAACAAGGAAGTATCTGAGACCATATTTAAACTCAGGATCTCCCATCTCCAAGCCTGGTGCTCTATCCACGGTGCTACCTAGTTTCTCTGGCCTCTATCACAGGAGAGAATTAAGTTAGACACATCCATCAGAACTTCCAGGTTTGAAGAGTTATTGGTCAAAAGAATGTTAGTAAAAGAGATTTGACAAGATTTTTCTGGCCATTCTTAAGAGGTCCTTTCTTGAATAGTTGGGCTGCCTTTCTACCTGAAGGCAAGAGGGCTGGCGACCCAAGAAGCCCCTTTTGGCCTCCTCCAGCTTTGAGATTCTAAGATCCACTGCTTGTCATTTAGGGTTCCAGATTTCTTTTGTATCTTTCTCAGCACCTACTACTTTGCATGCAGGTCCTCTTTACTCCTGAGTTCAGAGCAAAAGGTCTTTAGGATTGTGCATCTTTGCAATTTCTCTCGGTTCCTTGTCATATTAAGTCTTACAAAGACATTTGAATCTATATATATATAGCTCTTGAAAAGCAAGGCTCAGAAATAGAATTCAGCCACATGGGTTCATTTATAACTAGGTCAGCATGGGTCATAGCCCCAAATAATATATTTTTATGTGTCCATAACACTCTGAGACATTGGTTGCCCCCCTTCAAAAGTTCTTTCAAGACTATGTAAACGTCATCATAGTAAATACTGAAAGAAAAATATTTCTTTTTTTTTTTTTAACATCTTCTTTACTTCTAACACCAACATGAAACTTCACAAAACTCACCTCCCTGTACGTTGAAGTTCAGGACCACTATGGCCACCATGTTGCTCTGGTTCAACATGACAAATATTTCCATTTGGAACCCCAGGCATCTTCCTTTTTTCCTAATTACAAAATATAATGAATTACTTTTACTGATAAAATCATCTTTTGTTTTTTCATATTAATGGAAGAGAAAAAACAATGGAGTTAACTCAGAAAACATCAAAGGATGCAAAAACCACTTCTTGGGCAAGGTTCCATAACTGATTTTCCTTTTTAGTTTTTGTTTTACTCAAATGGATATAAAAAGTATTTTGTATTCACTGAATTAATAGTGTCTGGAGAGTGAGAGCAGAAGACAAAGGGAAGAGCAGTGTGCTAGCTGGAAGAAAAATAACAATTACATGAAATACCCTCAAAAAAGAGTAGTCTACATGTAAGAGGTTTATTATATAGGAAGGTCCTAAACAACTTGATGGCCTGAGAGGGCAGGGAGCCTTTTCTTTGGACTTCAACTACCTCTTCCCATGTAGATCATGGATATGCCCACTAACAACTTTTTTGAGAAGACTCCAGGGAATCTACTGGGATATGCTCAATAATGTATCACTGAGAATAAGTATATGTCCTTAATCATCATGGCTAGAAGTGAACTGATTAATTAGCTTGGACTGTTATGGATGGGCTGGGAATAAACTATTGTAAATGAGAGCCAGTCCTTTGTGCTAGGACTGTAAAAGAGAGTCAGTTGCAGAACCAGTCTTCTCCTGTCCACTTCCCACCCACTACCTTATCACAGAGGTCCTTTAAGAGCTGAGTGCAGTGGTCTTCCATTGTAATCATATGCTATAACTTGCTCAGCCATCCCCAATTGATGGGCATCCCTTCACTTAACAATTCTTTGCCTCAACAGGAAGAGCTGCTATAAATAGAGGGATACCTTGTGTTTGGTGCTGAGGGACTGGGGGCTTCAAGTTCTCATCCCCCTGCAGGGGTTCTGTGTTAGTTAAAATCACCTGGGGTTCTATTTGGAAGGATTGAACCTCAATATAATGTTTGACAAACTTCTGTGGACCTGTGGGGGTCCTTAAAACTACATTTTCCGTGGTCCAACGGGTTTCATGGGTTTCCGGTTTTGGATGACATATTCAAGGTGAGGGACTGTTTGAAATTAGGGGGAAGTGACTTGGAACTTCCTCTTTAGTTACCTGAGCTCGAGGAGAGAGGAAGGTAAAATGGCTGAGGTGAGGTTGGAATAGGTTTTTCTTACAGGCACGTGGTCAGTTTATCTCTATCAGCATGGCTTTTATTAAAATACTATTCTCCCTTTTGATCTCAACCATCATCATTTTTAATCATAACAGTTTGGCGACCACGAAGGTCAAAATTCGAACTCTCAATCTTCCAGATAGCCTAATGATAGCCATGCTTTCTTTTTGGCCTGGCTCAGCTCTTTTGAGCACTTTTTAAAAAAGGAAAGTGGCTTTCCTTTCCATGCTTTTGCTGAAAGCAACAGCATGTTTTTGCCTCAGACGGTACTCAGCCAGCCAGTCCAGCCCAAACCACCTTGGGAGGTAAGGCCAGCCGATTCTGGCTTTTGGCTTTAAAACTAAAATGCCGGTGCCCAGCCAATGTGTCTCTGCCGCTGCTCTCCTGACTCCTGACCTGATCTCCATTCCTACTGTGCCGCAAGCCTGCAAGCGTCCCAGTGCCTCTCCATTGATCCTGCCTCTGGTGCTGTTAATCCTGCTAGTTCCAGAACCCCAAGCCCCAACATCAATGACCCCCGGCCGCTGCCTTTGCCGAGATCTCGATCTCCAGAGACTGCTTCAGTTCTGCTGCTAAAGATTTTGGTAGTATATTCCCCTTTCTCCCTATTTCTAGCCCTCCATGTGTTTCTCTAAAGACCTAATTTAGGCAACCCCCACCCCCACAAGCTCTACGTGGTATTTTCTACAAAACTGACCTAAGTTTTTCTCTAGCCCTGAGCCCATGACCCGACACCATGTGGACCTAGCGTTTACCCTTAATGGGGCCCATGGCCTATTCACCCCCATACCTGCTCAGAACTTTGAACTGAGATGAGAGCAAAGACTGATTATAAAAAAAAAAAACTCCTTAAACTCAGCAGAACTCAATCAAAAGAACCTTAAATTGAACAAGGGGTGAACTTTTAAACCTCGGAACTGAATGAGTTTTATTTCTGTTTTAGAGAGACTGTATCTTACTGTATTTTGCTAATTAGTTTTGTAAATTTATCTTGCTTATTTTGTTGATTTTCCTGTTGCACTGAATCATTTTAAGTTAATGTAGTTTGTGGCTGCTAGATTAATTCTGTTTATGATTTTATTGTAACTCTCAAATAATGAAAAAAAATATTAGAACTGTAAGAGGTTTTGACTAGCTGGTTATCTGATACTCATATTATATTTCCTAATTTATTTCAGGTTTCATTTTTACTGTAATCAACAACAATGTTATGTTCTCGTACCATTTGAAAGTTACACATTTTAAAAGTTATAAATTGCCTTAATTTTGTTCGACTTTGGAGAGTTTGGTGCCTGCCTTGAGATTTAAATTGTAATTTTATGAGAGGTCTTTTAAAAATTTACTTTAGATGCTTAGTACCCTTCTGTATAAATGATAAGGTTTTTATGTATTTATTTTAAAGAATTGTGGTCTTAAAGGATAAGCTTTATATATTTTATTGTGAAGAATTGTTGTCTTATACATATATATATATATATTTTTATATTAGTCTATGTTTTAGCCTCTTTTATCAGAAGGGTCTAGAATTCTTGAGGATAATTTAGACCAGAAGGTTTTTTTTTTAAATATCAGGTTTTTGTATGGAAGCAGTAACAGAATTTGTTGAGAAACCCTTAGCCAAGGTTTAAAAGTTGTAACAAGTATATGATTTTTGAACATCATTGTTTATTGTTTTAAAATGTGTTATTAGAAATATGGTATTCTATTTGAATGTGCATTGTGAATCTGCTATTTTGTAAAACCCACTTTCTCTCACAGAAAATCTCATTTTTGGGTAACAAAATCCTTCTAGTTCTAAGCTGTATATATATTTTTGATTTTTAAAACTTTTTTTTATAGAGCAATTGATTTTTCCTTTTTCTCATCTTGTACTGGAAGTACATATATAATCATTATTTATCCTTTTTTTTATTCTACAGTGAAATAAGCTCAATGCAAATACCTGAGTCTGAGCCTGAGACTATGGGATTGTGATTTAATGCCTCTCTGATTCCAGGAGAAGTGCTGGGCCACATGGTCAGAGACTTGACTAAAGGATATGCATGGATTGCAGAGTTCTATGCCAATACTTTAGGGCTTGGAAATTGGGGTTTGAGTCCTGGAGTCCCAGTCTTTTCTAAAACTTTAGAGGACGTGGGTCCCCTCGACTTAGATTCCTAGAAAGCACCTAAGATTGGTTATTTATTTGGCTCAGTTCCCTGAAAAGCTGATGATAAGTCAGATCAGAGAGAGACATTTTCCTTAAGTCCTGGCCCTGGATGGGTAATTGCACACTGTTGAATTCACTTTAATTAGACCTTCATTCAAAGGTCTAAGTTTATTTTCCCCAGATTTTGCACATTTCATTCACAAGTTAATTTTTCTTCTTTTTTCTTGAATTTTATTCTTTTTATTTTGCCAATTGAATTCATATAACTCCCAGGACTCAGCCACTCATCCTTAGCTGACCTGAGGTACCCTTTTTTTAGAAAAAAGGTGTGTTTAAGATTTACCTCACGGGGATATCTGTTAAGTTGTTTTTTAAAATTCGATAATGTAAAAATATATGTATATTTATTTAACTCTTTTAGGAGTAATTTCACGGGGAATTATATAAAATCTTAGAAGAAAATATGTATGTTTTGTAATCTATAATGTAAAGTTTAAATTCTTTTGAGAATGGTTTCAGAATAAGGATCTTGCCATCTCCCCAAAATCCAGACAACGAACTTGTTTTGGTGAAGACACCATGAAGATGTCTGAAAAGCCTTCACTGTACCATGAAGACCAACTTTGAACTTTGGAGTGCAGTTGATTGAACTATGGGGAGTTGAAATTGAGTTGTATGTATTGTTTTAAATTGTACACTGTTGTGCCAGTGGGGGACAGCCCCCAAAATTGTATTGGTTGCAAGGCAGAAGAGTGGAAAGGGCTAGATGATGGGGTCACATGGCTAGGAAATGTCTGAGACAAGATTTGAACCCAGGTCTCCCATCTCCAGGCCCAGCTCTCTATCCACTGAGCCACCTGGCTGCCCAATACCTTTCAATATATCCAATTAGCAATCAAATTATTATTTTCCTCCATCTCTCACATATGACCCCTTCCCTCTACTCACTCTGTCAGCCCCCACAGACCCTACTGTCTAGGGGAACCTTGCCCAGGCTTTCCTCTAACATCTGTGAAATCTTTCTCTAGGTCTGGGGAAGGAGGACAAAGAAGGGGGGATGGAGTATGACAAGCACAATGTTCTGGTTTTTTTTTTGTTTTTTTTTTTAGACCCTTAACTTCGGTGTATTGTCTCATAGGTTGAAGAGTGGTAAGGGTGGGCAATGGGGGTCAAGTGACTTGCCCAGGGTCACAGAGTCTGGTTTTGTTTTTTTAAGGATCTGGGCACTCAGGAGAATATTACTACCCTTGGCCCCAGCCCCAGCCTAGACTCCATTGGGCAGGATTGGGGGTGAGACCTGCAGGCAGGCATTAAGGCTTGACATTTGAGTCTGCAGCCCTCAGCACAGGGCCTGGCACACATTCCTAAGAAATACTTTTCATTGATTACTTCTTCCACTGCCTTCAAGGGTTAGAACTCTTGAGTCAAGCAGGCCATGGCCATGGGTGCAGGCTTTGAAGTAGGTCAGAGCATGTCAGCTGGGAGTGGGGAACCTAGACCCAGGAGGGGAAACAGTGTCCAAAGCCTGCAGAACCTCCTGAACTGCAGGGCTGTCCGGGAAGCATCCTGAGACCCAGTCCCAGACCCTCTCCTTTCTCAGGGCTTTTTGGGAGACAGGGGTTGTGGGTGCGGGTCTCAGGGGGTGTAGGAGAGGCCTAGACGCAGAGGTTTCCAAGTAAAAACACATTTTTGTCTTTCCATAAATTCTATGATTCCATTCTGAAGAGAATGGCTGAGAAAGAGGAGCCTAAAGCTCATGAAGGTATCTCTCTTTCCTCTCTCCCCTCTTCCCTCTCCCTCTCTCTTTCACTGTGACTATTTTTGGACATTTGAACTGGGAGTCCTATGGGCAGCTGCAGTTTAACAGGTCCGAAACAGAAGGCACTCAGCCACTATCTACAAGCCCATCCTGGCCATTTGTGGCTGCTCCTAGAGCCCATTGGCTCACAGATCTTGTCATTTCTGCCTCCATCTCCTTCCCTCCCCTCCCCCCACTGCTTCACCTCTCCTCTGGATTTTGGCAGTGGCCTCCCCATCTATCAGCTGATCAACCCTAAGAATGGGTCTGATAGTATTACTGCTCTCTCGGACCAAATATATGGAAGTGGCTCTGGAGAGCCCTCCCCAGGACTGCCCAGCCGGGCCTGGAGTGCACCCCCACCCCTATCTGCCACCTAGAGCCCTGCTTCCTTCAAAATGCAGTGAGGAAATACCCGTCGGCAGGGCGCGCCAGTGCAGCTCCCAGCCCCCGGCCCTCGGCGGCCAGCAGCAGCACAGGCTCAGGCTCAGGCTCCTCACAAAACCCCCCTCCTCCACCTCTCTCAAAGGTCTTCCCTCCAGGAAACCCCAAAACCAGCCAGGTCAGAGCCTGCCCCAGCGCTAGATCCTCTTCAGCAAGGTGGTCAAAATAGGCGAGGCGCATGACAGACGTGTGCGCTGAGCCAATCAAATGCTAGGACGGCGAGGAGCCCCGCCTCAGACACGCCTCCACCTACCCCAACCTCCCCCACTAGAAGTGTCCAGCTCTGTCCCTCTTTTCCCTCTCTAGAACCCGAGCCCAGGGCAGCCTCTCAGGTCCTGGCCAGGGGACCCGGCGCGCTACTCTTTTCCTTTAGCTACACAAATGGTCCCGCTGTCTGCACACGCACAGCTTGTTCGAGCCCCCCCAAAACCGGTGTGAGGCAGCTGCTCTCACTGTCCTGTTTTACGGAGGAGGAGCCGGGGCTGAGGCAGGCGCACTGACCTGTTTCCAGTCCAAGCTGGGCGCTTCAATCTTTCCAGCATGAACTCTGAGCAGGTTATTAAGAGGGAAAACAAAGACCAGAACCTGCAGCCGGGATGCTCCCTCCCTGCCGCATTCCTGCCCCGGCCACTCAGAAGCCCAACTTTTTCTTTTCCTCAAAGCTCACCTCACATGTCACCTTCTTCATGGAACCTTTCTGATTCCTTCAGCTGCCAAAGCCTTCCCGCCTCACCATAAACATAGTTTTAAAATGCTTAGAAATGGGAGGGAGACAAGGGTGGGGTGGGGTGGGGGGGAGACAGAGAGACATAGAGAGGAAGAGAGAGACAGAGTGGGGGAGGGAGACAGAGGGAGAGAATCCATGCAGTAGGCTATAATAAGCTGGGGAGGGCAGGGAGTTGTCCTTTTTGTCGTTTTATCCCCAGTGTCTAACACAGTGCCTGGCACATCCCAGTAGTGTAATAAATACACAGATTGTAGAGCTCTTATTTTAATAATTCAAGTACTATTCCAGGGTCATTTCCACAATCAGCGGTTCTTAAACGGGGATAGATTTTATTGGTTTCTCTTGTGATGCTGTGTATTTTATTTTGTGAGTTTAAAACAAGACTGAGATTTCCTGGGACTGCAAAGGGGCTCCATGACACAAAAGAAAGAATCTCTGATCTAGACCCAACAGGAGAGCTGTGCTTCTATATACTTCTCTTTCCCTTCCTCCTTTCCTTCTGAGGATCACACACACACAAAAAAAAGAGGGATAAGGAAATTAGTAGGAAAGGCAAAGAATACTAGGGACACGGAAAGGAAGGGTGCATAATTGGGGAATCTGAATGATGACTCGAATGCAGATATCACTGTAACCACAAAAGCCCACTTTATGTGGCCTTCCATCATGGTTGTGTGTCCTTACCACATTAGAATGATGACACAAATATGCTTGCTGTCTCTAAACATCTTGTTTTATGGCCTCTGCATGTGCTGCTCTCAACCACAATATTCATCTCACTCACTTCTTCCATGTCCCTCGCTTCCCTTCTAAAAATTTAACTCATAATTCATGCCTCCTGGAAGCCTACCCTGATTGACCCAATTCATTTGAGATCACTCTAATAATCTGTCTTTTCTTAGAAGTTATGCTGGTAATATGTTCATTTATTCCTGCTATATGGTTTATCTGTAGGTGCATGTGTCTTTTTAAACATGTGCAGGTTCTGTCTCCTTAAATTAGATTACAAATTTCCCCAAAGCAGAAGCTATGTCTTTTCTTATTTATCTCTCCACACCCTCATATGTAATATTTTGCACCCAATAAAATATGTAGACTGACTGGGGTACATTACCTGGGAAGGAACATTTTTGGGTGGTTCAATTCTAATTGATGGATCCCATTCACCTGGAGGCAGCACAGTCACTTGGTCCAGGAACTCATCAATACCGGCTAAGAGGTCATCACGTTCCTTTGCCTTATAGGCCACATCATGAAAAATCTATGAAGAAGAGATGGCTCTTAGGAAGAGTGCAGGGAATTTTCCTGAAGGAAAACAATTATCACTGGAGGTGGGGAAGATGCAATTGCTTCTTGATTTTTATCCTGGCACTAGAACTCTAAACTACAAATAACTTGTAGAGCGTAGTTAAAAGGGTGGGGATAGGGGGCAGCTGGGTAGTTCAGTGGAGTGAGAGTCAGGCCTAGAGACAGGAGGTCCTAGGTTCAAACCCGGCCTCAGCCACTTCCCAGCTGTGTGACCCTGGGCAAGTCACTTGACCCCTATTGCCCACCCTTACCACTCTTCCACCTATGAGACAATACACCGAAAAGTACAAGGATTTTTAAAAAAAAAAAAGAAGGGTGGGGAGGAGGGAGAGCCCAAAGGAATCATAATTTTTTATGATAAAAAGTATCTGGGTCCAAAAGAACTTTAACAATGGTCTCTAAGTAGATTAAAGGCTCTACAGCTGTTCTCCATCTCTACTCAGGACCAAACAAAAGGATTTAAATGAGAAATTAGGGAAAACTTCAGGAATAAAAAGATTGGATTGCACTTCAGGATGAACTGAAAAATGAGGTTTAGAATTTATCTTTTTATACATAAGATACACACCTATATAAATATATACATATAGATAAAGAAATATAGACATATGCATATACATGTATGCATTTCTTTTAGAAACAGTTGCTAAAGCAGAAACCCAGCACATTTGTGCCACCATTCTGCACTATTTCGGGAGCCCATGTCATCATGAGGCATACGTCATGATGTTCCTCATAGTTCTTTCCTTATGTTCAAAACCTGTTTTACTGGCCTGTGGATGCAGAGCTTTATTCTGCTGGTTCACACACATCCTGCTCTCTCCTCCTCCAGCACCACTGGGACCCCACCCTTGCCAAAGACCAAAAGCCTGCCAAACTTCTCAAGAGTCCAGCATCTGTGTGAGTGGTGCCTAGACAGACCTCCATGGGGAATGCTCACACATGAGACATGAGTGCTGACAATGGCAAGGAGGAAGATCTACCAAGATCTGGTTGTTTATTATTAGTGAATGGGCAAACATAGCTTTAGATAAAGGAAAAGAGAATCATGTACCCCTAAAATGGACAGCCAGCAAAGCCAGCTCCAAACTGTCTTCTCTGTTGAGACACCCCACCTAACACAGCAACCACCCTAAGGAGAGATTTCTCCCTCTCTGTGTCGATTCCCTTTGGTCATAGAGGAAGAGTACCCAATCCAAGTGAAGAAAAGCTACACTAGAAAAACAGCAGTTCTGACTATCTCAAGGAGATTCATCATACCTCATCAGTCATGATGGTGGCCATGGATCTGCCAATCTCATGATACTGTTGGCCTTTTCCTACTGGTCCTAGCAAGATAAACAAGAACCTGAGAATAAACAGAGAAGAAACGGTTGTTGCTAAGCCCCAACGTATGAAATTTAATTCCTCTCCAATGAACCTACAAAGACAAACATTATTACCAAAATTTAAGTATATGCCTTCAGCAGACGCTGTTAATGGGGCCATACCAGCTATTTTAACTTCCATCTCCAGCACAGACATCTCAATCTTCATTAAAGCCATTAGCACAGTTGACATTTAATAATGTGGCTACCATTATGTGGTCTTTCCATGGAAACAAAAAACGTTATTTTGGCAGAGTTCTCTCTAAAAGGTCACTTTTTACATGTAGTACAGATGCAATCCCATCTGAATCCTATTTAGCACTCTGATGAGACAAACAAGGGGAAGAGGCTAAAATGATGAAACTCCCTAAAATGATACAAACACAGTTCTAGACACGTGAATACACTTTATGATAACTGGATCCCAAGTAGTCTATGCAATGTGCCACAAGTCAAATAATTTATAGCTCTTCTTTGCTGGGCTGGTACTTGGAAAGTCTATTGCCAAGCCTTTGCCTGAAACATTTCCAACATAATAGAACTTAGTTAATTGAATGTGGTTTCCTTCATCAAGTGGTTTTCTTAGAACTGGAATAAACTCTACATAGCACCTTAGATCCTAGGTCTTAGTAGTACTGAGTTGGTTTTCTTACCAGGGCTCAAAAGATACAAGACTTTTAAATGAAATTTACTATATATATTTCTGTCTTTACCTTGTGGGGATTGGTACTTCTGTGAGGCCTGAGAGAAGAACAGCAGGGGACAGCCTTACAAAGGCCACAATGGGGTGGTCCAGGATATCCACCTCTCCGACCAAGACATTGGAGGCTTCTGCCCCAATAGGGATTTTCTTCATAAAATGAAGGTCCACCTAGAAATCCAAAATGAGTAGAAACAAGGATTTAGCACCTATCGGGTCTGCTCCCTCCATTCAGCATGCAGGTTCAGAGTGTGCATGGAGGGAGTACCTGGGGAGTGACTGTTCCCATAGGTTCCAAAGTACCCAACCGTCTGGCACCCCAAAACTCCCAAACCTCCAAAGGTGTGCTTTATCAGTCAGGAGAAACAACCCAAAGCACAGGCACTTACTAAGATGTCACAGTCCAAACAGAAGACAGAGGAAGACATACCAGGAGGCACCTCCATGGCCAGGGCAGCTCTGGCCTCCAGTGTCCTTTCTCTGCCCATTATGCCCCTGCCAGCTCCCCAGGGCCAAGTGTCTGTGCTGGGGGTCATGCCCCTGGGCTCCCAGCTCTGCCTTTCCCACGGCTTGACTCTCAAGGGTCAGGATCAGTTTTTTTTTTTTTAACTTTATTATTTTTTCAATTACACATAGAAACAAATTTTTACAATTTTCTGACAGTTTGCAATTCAGATTCTCTCCCTCCCCAAGGAGGTAAATGGTCTGTTATAGTTTGCCGACATGGAATCTAAAAACCCCAAACTTACAGCCTAGTGAGATCTGATGAACCCCAAGTTTTAGGACCAGCTTGTAAGTAGGAGACCCCAAAGCTTGTACTTGTTCCCTGTTCTGGTGAGAATTCACCCTGTAGGGAATCTCAGGCTAGCAGTTTCTTGTCTCCAGACTCTTGTCTTCAGAAGCCTCTCCCAGTAAATCACACCCTCCTTCTGAGGATCAAACTTGGGACCTTCGAGACTGACTGCAGTGCCTGCTGTGCCAAAGTCACTTGGTTTGGGCCTTGGCCCCACCTAACAGGATAGTCTTTTACCCTAGGGTCCATTATTCAGTCTGAAACTGCTAGTCTGAGATTTCCTTCCGGGTGAATTCTCACGGGAACAGGGAACAAGTACAAGCTTTGGCGTCTCCAACTTACAAGCTAGTCCTAAAACTTGGAGTTCATCAGGTCCCACTAGGCTACAAGTTTGGGGTTTCTAGATTCCATGTCGACAAGGTTATACCACTAAATACAAAAGTAACAATATATTCCCCACATCATGACTGAAGACACGTATCGTACATATAATAGAAATCTCCTGTAGGACATACAATGAAAGACAGTGGGCTTTGATTGCCTCAGACTCCAGCAGTTCCTTCCTTGGCTGTGAAGAACATTTGGGGTTCTCTTGGAGCCTTGCTTTGCTGCTAATGACTCAGTCTATCCCCAGTGGATTGTCGTTCACTATTTCTGTTACTGTGTCTGATGTTCTCCTGGTTCTGCTCACTTCCCTTGCATCAGTTCATAGAAATCTCTCCAGGTTTTTCTGAACTCAGCCTGTTCCTTGTTCCTTACAACGCGGTAGTGTCCATTCCCCAAGCAATGGCCACCCCCTCGGTTTCCAGTTCTTTGCCACTACAAAACGAGCTGCTAAAAGTATTTTGGTACAGGCAGGTCCTTCTTCCCTGTCTCTGATCTCTTTGGGGTACTAACTCATGAGTGTTGTTGGGGTGTCTCATGGCCCTTTGTTCAAAAGAACCAGAAAAGGGAACACTGGGGATCATCTTGTCTGGTGCAGCTGAAACACGGGAGAACAAGAGGCCACGAGGAGCTGAGGTCAGGAAGGAAGCAGCAGGAGGAGTGTAGACATCCACTCTCCAGTCCTCGATGGTAGTATTACCATCAAGGTTTATGTCAGCAGCCTGGTGAAAGAGTGAAAAGAGTGGAATAACCCAGAAGGAGGGTCTTGTTCTGTGGACAACCCAGGCCAAGAAGCAGATGCAGGGAAAGTTTTATCACATCTATAGTGGGCTTTCCTGTCGGCTGTCCCAAGTCATGTTCCATTGAAAGCTGTCTCTGTCTGAAGCATGTGAAGCTCTGCTCCCTCTCGTTAACTCTCTGGACTTTCCCCTATTGGACATACTATCTCCTCCTGCTTGAGGAGCTCCACTCCATGATGCTACAGCCATTGGAGGGGGCCTCTTCTATGTTACAAAGCTATGCCCTGAAGCAAATAATATGAACTCTATAGCCATTCATCTCTCCATGGCTTGGAAAACTTGGCTTTTGGCAGAGAGTGCCTCAGTGGATAGAGCCAGGCCTAGAGTCAGGAGGACCTGGGTTCAAATCTAGCCTCAGACACTATCTAGCTACTTAAGGTTCTAGGGTTGTTTTTGTTTTTGTTTTTGAATACAAATAAAAGGCTTCCGGGTATGACCAAGTTTTACCCAACCGTGGATCAGTTCTTCTTCCAATTCAGGCCTTCATAAAGAGATGGTGGCTACAGACAAGACTTTGAACTTCACTAGCAGCAATATCTGCTTACCTCTGTTACTTGTCTATTACTTGAGTAACTGTCGACTCTCAAATCCCCACTGCGGCCCCCAAAACAATAATAAAGATAATAATGAGCGCTCTCCTTTCTATCTGAGGTCTTTAAAGCCCTTCTTAAGTTGTCTTATCTCACTAGACCCTCAGAATGAGACTGCTAGAGAAGCTGGCAGTATTCCTGTTTTAACAAAGAAGGACATGACCTTACAAGAGCGTACCTAACTCACTCAGTTGCACAGCAGTGGCTGAGGTGTGAAAGAGGTCCTTTTCTCCCCCCTGTCCAGAACCACAAAGAGGGAAATGCTGAGTGTCCAAAGAGCAGCACAAACACAATGTGATGGCGGTAGTTCAAAGAAGAGAGACTATATTTGATGAGAGGGATCAGGAAAGGTTTATAGTTTTAAAATTTTAAATAATTTAGATAGTGGAACCTCAAAAGTATTCAGTAGAGAGGAACTTAATTGGCATTTCAAGTCAATGAAAACTGGAATTTGCAAAGCACTGATTGAGCCATTGCTGGGCAAAGGATGGTTTCAGTTAGGGTCTAATCCCTAAAGGCTGACTTGGAGAAGAGCCAGCAAAGTTCCCTTTCTGCTTCTCAGCAGGACAGGGCAAGGAACCCAGCTGGCCTCTGAGGTCAGACCTTTCCCCTAGAGCAGTGAGGGGCAACCTTTAAGATGGAGTGCCAGGCCCATCCCCCACCCCACCCCCAGACTAAGGGCCTCACCCATGCTCCTACCCAGACCACATGGTGTGCCCCTCCCCATAATGAGTGCAGTTTACTCTGCTTCCCCCTCTTATTCCACCCAAGGGAGGGAGGAAGCACTCTCACTGGACTGCTGGGCAGGGGGACAGGTGATATAGTAAGGTTTGGGGAGAGGGAGGGACAAAGAGCACAAGCACTCTGCTCTGCTCCCCTCTAGTTATATGAGCTATGATCCCCTCAAACCTAGCTCCTCTCCAAAGAGGAAATTGAGGGAACCTTGAAAATTTCAAACTATACCCACTTTAGTTAGTATTCAAGGAACCTGAAGCCATTTCAAATGCAATGCTTTATTAAGAGAAAGAAAAAGCCAGAAAAAAAAGCAAAAAAATCCCAGCTTACAGGAAAACCCCTTATTTATAGAAAACTATAACCCTGTTTAAATTATATCATCTTGACACATCACACACAGTCCAGCCTTCCTAAAGTGGGTATCCTCCAAATGAACCTTTTTTAGCAAATGGCCAAGGGTTGAAGTCAGGTTTTAATTTGGATGCAGGGCTGATTGGAGAGCTCTACCTTCCAGAGCTTCCAGCCCACCTTTCTCCCTCAGGCAGGCACCCCTTTGAATGCAAATTGAACAGGCTGAGTCAGGGGCTTAAGAATTCAAGTTAAGCCCAACAGGGAAGAGGCTATTAGCCTAGCCTTAGATTCACAAAACTTCTTCCAAAATCACTAGACTACAGTTTTGAACATTTTTAAAGGAGGAACTCAAAAGACACATGCCCAAATCCCCAAGGTATTTTGTATTGTTTCTGCCTCACTCAGGCCATTGTATTCTGAATAGGGTGGGGCAATCCTGCCTTGCAAAGGATGGTGTCTAGAAGAGACCTGCTTACTAACTTCTGCTGGGGAGAGGGAAAGGGGAGCAGCCCAGCTGTGCCTCCCTTGGGGATATTGGGCCCTTGGCATAGGTGTCCACAGAGAGGGCTAAGCATGCCATCTCTGGCACGTGTGCCATAGGTTCCCCATCATGGCCCTAGGGCTTGGAGCTGTTCTGCCATCTGGAGGTATGCCCTTCAAGCCATTCTTGTCAGAAAATTCTGGAGGTGGGGAGAATGTGTAAGGAAACAATGAAGGGTGAATAGTACACCAATATACCAGGTGGAATAGTGGATGGAGCATGGGGCCTGAATCAAAGATCTAAATGCAAATTCATCCTCAGATCCTTACTAGCTGTCAGTCTGGGCAAATTATTTAACCTCTTTCTGCCTCAGTAAAGCACTTTGCAAACCTTGAAATCCTAAACAAAGTTATACTGATAAATTTTTAATAATTGGATCTCAAAAAAAAAAGGATAAAGTCATGGCATAATTTTAAGTTTAGTTTGCATTAACATTTTCTCCATGACTTTCTTAAGTCTAAACAATTGAGAAGACAATCAATCAAGTCCTGGCTTGTGGCATTAGCTGATTTAGCTCCCTGAGTCAATCAGCTCTCCTAAGTCATTTAAGGTTGGCTCCAAAGCCATAGCACTGCTTGGTTTATACCCCAAAGAGATTATAAGGAAAAAGACATTTACAAAAATATTTATAGCTGCACTCTTTGTGGTGGCAAAAAATTGGAAAATGAGAGAATGTCCTTCGATTGGGGAATGGCTGAATAAATTGTGGCATCTGTTGGTGATGGAATACTATTGTGCTCAAAGGAATAAAGAACTGGAGGAATTCCATGTGAACTGGAAAGACCTCCAGGAATTGATACAGAGTGAAAGGAGCAGATCCAGGAGAACATTGTACACAGAGACTGATACACTGTGGTACAATTGAACATAACAAACTTCTCTACTAACAGCAATGCAAGGATCCAGAGCAAGGCTGAGGGACTTATGAGAAAGAACACTAGCCACATTCAGAGGAATGTGGAAGGAGAAATACAGATGAAAAACAACTGCTTGAACACATGGGCTGATGGGGATATTATTGGGGATGTAGACATTAAACGATAACTCTAGTCCAACTATCAATAATATGGAATTATGTCTTGATCAATGACACATGGTAAAACCCAATGGAATTGCTCGTCAGCTAAGGGAGGTTGGGGGGGGGGTTGGAGGAGAGGGAAAGAACATGAAATATATAACTATGGGAAAATATTCAAAATAAAAACTTTAAAATAATAAAAAATAAATAAAAAAATAAAGTTGGCTCCAACACACACCCCTAACAATACTTAAAGCTTATTATTAAAGAATTAGAGCTTCAAAATTATTCAAACTATTCAACAATTTAATTTATAAGCTATATAGGTATTATAAATATAAAATCTATAACTATTATATTTATAGACCTGTTGGTCTATAATGTCATATACTAAGATAAGATCAACATGGGTACATGATTTAAACATAAAAGGTGATATCATAAGCACATTGCTGGAGTATTGGAATAGTTTACCTGTCAGATCTATGGATAAGTGAAGAACTGATGACCAAACAGAAGACAGAGCATTATAAGATATAAAATGGATAATTTTGATCAGGTCAAATTAAAAAGGTTTTTTATCAACCACAACAATGCAACTAAAATTAGAAGGAAAGGAGGAAGCTAGAGAAAATTTTTACATTTAAGTATCTCTGATAAAGGTTTCATTCTCAAATATATAGAGAATTATCAGATGAAGAAATTGTGATATTGGAAATTTGGGAGGCCTTGAACTAATTTTGAGGTCCCTGATCTAAACTTCCTGTGGACATTTAGAGCTCTTTCAAACTACATTTCCCATGATTCCTGGCTTACATAAATGATGAAGGCAATTACCTAATCAAGTAGAGAAAAGTATAGACTGAGGACTGGATTTGTTCTCCCTCTTTTGGGATTGTGGAGCAGGAGCCAGAATGGGAGGAGCAGGTAAATGGCGGGTCCCTTTAAACAGGCACGTGGCTTCATTTTCCTAAGTGGCTATCAATAAACCCTTTAAAAACATGATATTTTTAAATCTATCTTTTTATATTAATTTTATTTCTTACAAAGTCAAAACCACATGAAAAAATGTTCTAAATCACTCTTGATTAGAGAAAGGCAAGTTAGAACAACTCTGAGGTACCAGTTCCTATCCATCATATTGGCCAATATGACAGAAAAAGAAAATGATAAATGCTTTAGAGGATGTGAGAAAATTGAGACACTAATGCACTGATGGTGGAGTTGTCATCTAATCTAAACATCCTGAAGAACAATATAGAACTATGTCCAAAGAGCTCTGTGCATACCCTTTAATCCAGCAACAACATTACCCACAGAGATTTTTAAAGAGAGCAGAAAGAACTTATATGTACAAAAATATTTATAGCACCTCTTTTTGTGGCAGCAAAAAATTGGAAATTATGGGGATGTCCATCCATTGGGGAATGCTAAACAAGTTGTGGTATATGATTGTGATGGAATAATATATGCTATAAGAAATAACAAGCAGGCTGATTTCAGAAAAACTTATAAAGATTTAACATGAACAGATACAAAGTGAAGTGAGCAGAAACAGAGGACGCTATACACAGTGACAGCAGTATTTTTTGATGAACAAATATGAATGGCCTAGTTATTCTCAGCAATGCAATGAATGATCCAAAACAATCCGAGAGGTTCCTGATGAAAAATGTCATCTGCCTCTAGAGAAAGAACTGGAAGAGCCTGAATGCAGACTTAAACAAATTATGTTTCACTTTCTTTTTGTTTGAGATTTCTTCCACAAAATGACTAATATGGGAAAATGTTTTACATGATTTTATATATACAATCTGTATCAGATTGCTTACTGTCTCAGGGGCAGGGGAAGGGACATTTCAAAGGAGGGAGAGAATTTGGAATTCAAAAAAAATTTTTTAATGAATATTAAGGGGGCAACTAGGTAGCTCAATGGATTGGGAGCCAAGTCTAGAGACAGGAGGTCTTGGGTTCAAATCTGACCTCAGACACTTCCGACCTGTGTGAGCTTGGGCAAACCTCATTGCCTAGCCCTTCCCACTCTTCTGCCTTGGAACCAATAGAGATTCTAAGATGAAAGATAAGAGTTTTTTAAAAATAAAAAAAAAATTAATGAATGTTAAAAAATTATTTTTAGATGTAATTGGGGAAAAATAAAATATAATCTAAAAAAATAGCTAGTTATTATTTTTACTGATAGGAGAGAAAAAAAATTTTCTAGGGGTCCTTTAGCCTAAAATAAATACCAAAATAAGGAAATACACAGGGCATTTAAAAATGGTGGTGTGTCTATTAGGAAAACATTAAAAATTACTTTGAAATAATTTTAAGAAGTATAGAAACACATTTTTTAAAAGAAATCATTTAGTTCCCATCCTCCTCAACTTTGAACCATCCCCTTCAAGGCATCCTAAATTATATCTGTTAAAAATGTTCAGCCATACAAATGCTCTAGTAGAGGCCAATCATCTACTCAGGAATCTAGTGTTATCTCCTGCTCCTGTCATTTTTAGGCATTTTTTAAAGATTGGTTTGGAAGGATTCTCAGAGCACTTTCAGCTCTTGATGCCACTAAGCCACCATCTTGGCTCTGCCCCAGAGACATGCATTTTGGTTTAAAAAATCAATTGTCTCAGTTCTGGAGACTTGGCTTAATAGCGGTTCATGGGGGAAGCCTGGAGGTTTTAGGTGACCACGAGCTCAAAATGAGCCAGCTGCTAGAAAAGCTGAAAACTATAGAAAGCTAAAATGATGGACATGGAGTCCAGGTCAAGAAAGGGACAAGAGGAAGAGAAGCAGCATTTACAAGCATCTACTCTGTGCTTGTCACCCAGCAGATTATGTGACTGGATCCTCACAACAATCCCAGCCACCTGCACTTTGGGAACAGTTCTGGACAACATGATTCCAAAGGGACATCGCCAGGGTAAGGCAGATGCAGAGGAGAGCCCAAGAGCTCAGGTGATATGAGGACAACGGAGGGCGTTGGGAGAGTGAGCTTGCCTTGAAATCCAGAAGACCAATGGGAGGAAATCAGAGGAGGCCAATTATTCTGTGCAATTTAATTTTCTTTTTCTTTTTTTTTTTTTTTACCAATTACATGTAATAGATTTCCACATAAGTTTTCCAAAGTTCTATGATCCAAATTGTCTCCCTTCCCCCTCCTGGAGCTGGCAAGCGATTCCATCTGGATTGTACATGTGTTATCCGGCAAAACATTTGATTATCCTGTGTAGCTCAAGAGGGCATGACGAGAACCAAAGGGAAGAAGTGACTGTGAAGCGGATTTTGGGATGAGGAGGAGACAACTACAGCTATCCTCATAAAGCTTTTTGTCAATGGAAATATTCAGGCTAAATTTGTGTTATCCATTGTTTACTGCTGGGATGGAAAGCAAGAAGAGGAAAATTCTTGGGAGTTCCCTCCCGGCTAAATAGATACCAGACTAAAGAGGGATGGAGGCTACATCTGGGAAGGAGGTTAGACCAGATGACTTCTAAGGGCCCTTCCCACTGCAGATTCCATGACTGAATTTCCTGAGAAGGTTTCATTATCGGTTGTTGGAAATCCCTAAGTCCCATTGTCTAACTGAGCTAGAGGCAGTGCCCCTCCGCCCAATTACTGGTCTTTAAACATGGTTCTAGGTTGCAAAATACCAGGAATAGATTAATCAGTAATTAATAACCAGTGGGGGCAACTGGGTGGCTCAATGGATCTATAGCACCAGGTCTGGATTCAAATCTGACCTCACACACTTCCTAATTGTGTGTCCCTGGGCAAGTCACTTAACTCTCATCGCTTCATCCTTGCTCTTTTGTCTTAAGAGTTGTTACTAAGGCCGAGAACAAGGGTTTAAAATAATAATAACCATGGAAGTTGAATGGGTAAGGTATTCAACTGTTACCTATTATGCAAATGGAATTAGCTCAAGCCCATTCATAGTTAGAACTCTAGCCACCAGAGATTATATCATCCTCACCTCCCTTAGTGGGGAGGGAGATGAGTTACCCACACGTGACAATAAGTAACAAATCAAGAACCAGGGACTGCCCTTTGGGCAGTCCAAAACAGTGTAGAGGCTGCCATTTGTCCATCTGAATTAGAGGTGGACCCACGGGAAGTGACCAGAAACACGATCTCTTCAAGTATGTTGGTAACTTCCTGTTGGGGCAGTTCCCACTTCGAACTTGGTGCTGAAGGATCTGGGCTGAGACCGCAGGCAGCTCCCCTCTGAATGGTCCCGTGGGTAAGTTAGGCTGACTTCCTGGGCCTACCTTGGCATTTCCAGAATCTCTGCCTCTAAGCAGGCTTCTTTGCCTCTCTGATTGCTAAGGCCTTGTGGCTAGTAGCCTAGTTTAATTAGCCTTTTAACCCTCTCTCGGTCCAGGCCAGCCTCTCTCTCTCTCTCTATTTCCCTACCTTCTACCTTCCCAAATTTGTAAATAAACTACCATAAAACCCATCCTGACTTGGGTCTATTTTAATTATGGAATCAATCTAAATTATTGATTCCTGGTGACCACACCTTAACATATATATCTATATAATATCTAATTTTTCCCTATTACACTATGTAGTGTTTTGTTTTTGTTACCCTTACATTCTGTTTTAGGATCAATTCTATATATTGGTTCCAGGCAGAAGAGTGGTAAGGACTAGGCAATGGGGGTTAAGTGACTTGCCCAGGGTCACACAGCTGGGAAGTGTCTAAGGCCAGATTTGAACCCAGGAATGTCCCATCTCTGTGCCTGGCTCTCCATCCACTGAGCCACCCAGCTTTTTACTCTAGTTCTTGACATCCTCTTTTAAGCTATTTGCTGATGGTCATATTTGGGCGTATTAGCCATTTAAAATAAGTTACATTTGGATGAAGTGTATGCTTTTTCAGGAAAGTCTAATTCTATCAGATGACTTCACTTTTTTCTCAGGATCCTATGAAAAGTCTTAGAATAACCCAAAAAACCCGTCCAAGTTGGCGTCAGGAGGAGGCGCTGGGAAGGCCTGGGTGGGCTCTGGCCACTGCACCAGCAGAGGGATCAGCTGGGTTCCAGTGTGGCCTCAGGCCCCTCCTGGCTAGGTGACACTGGGCAGCCCAGGCCAAGTCTTTGTCTGGCTGTGGCCCTGCTATCCCCCAGGCCTGTGGGCACGGGGGGGCTCTGAAGGCTGGGCTCTGGGAGCCGGGTTTGAGCATTGCATTTCGAGGTCACTGTTCCTCTTCCCGTTGGGGCGCCTGGTTCGGTGTTCTGGGAAGGGCTTCCCCGAGGCCGGGAGCCCGGCTCTCCCAAAGAACGTTCTAGCATGGGGAGACTTAGGAGAATTCACCCTGGGAGGGTTTCTCAGGCTCGCTGGGAGGAGGAAGGGCATCGAAGCAACTCTTATGGGCAGTCAGGATTCCTGCACAAATCTGGGCATCAAATGGCAGCATCAGAAAGTCGCTTCCCAACAAGATTGAAAAGTGAACATGCAATTGGTCACAGGTAGGTGTAGAATTCTAGGAATGAGCTCAACCTTGTGGAGGTTGTTTTTTTTCATCTTCCAGGGAGGGAATAGGCTACCGGGGAAAGAGGGCTAGATTGGGAGTCAAGAGACCTGGGACCTCCCACGGAAGCCTCAGTTTCCTTATCCACAAAGTGGGATGAGGGGCTCCTAGACTTAGAGTGAGAAGGGACCTGAAAGACCATCTAGTCTACTCCTCTAATTTTACACATGAGGAAACTGAGGCCCAGAGAATATAAGTGAGCTTCCCACACAGTGGGAAGTGGGAGTGACACAGCTAAGCAGCCGCAGAGGCAGGATCTGAACCCAAGTTGTCTGTTCAACACTATTAACGACGCATGATGCCTCCTGGAGGCTGACAGTCCTTATACTACAGACGCCCGTGGCTCTTCTGGCATGAGGAAAGGGAGGCCCGCACTGCAAACCTTCTACAGCACTCCCCAAGCGTGACCTCGGCCTCTCACATCTGTACCAGCCTGCCCCTCCATCTTCTTTTCCTTTTGCCCAGATCTGGAGGCACACAGGGGTGCAAGACAAGCAGCAAGCCTTGAACGATCTCAACGTGCCTCCTAAGCATAAATATTAGGTGTGCTTAAAGCTCCGACCCGTTTCTCCCAAACCTGCAGACGGTTCTAGTTTGTACAATTCTACCAGTAATTCCGTGGTCTCCTTTTCTGGAAAAGGCCGCTTTTCTAGAGATCCCTCCCCTGGCCTGACAGACTGGCGGGATTCTCGTTTCACGGGCTTTTCTACTCACCTTACTCAAATCCACAGGGCTGTGCTCACAACTGACTCCATTTTTTACTTCAAGATTTGTAGTAGGAACAGCCTGAGGAGACACCGTTTGCCCTTTGGGAGGAAAAACGAGAATCCTTTGACTCTTCCCTTCACCATCTTTGCCCACCATTCAGGGTCAGGAAAATATGCTTCTTTCCTGGAAAGACTGTCCTAGCAAAGGGGGTACGGAGGAGACACGCTCCCCGCGGCTCTCCATCACTTGCCTCTCTCCCAGGCACAGAAGCTTCTCGCGCCTTCTTCTGCCTCTCTGCCCACCCCAAGGAATCAGAAACAGCATCTGGACATAGGTCGGACCTGAATTCAAATCCAGCCTCAGGTATTCACTAGCTGTGTGAACGTAGGCACGTTCTCAAACCTCTCTTTACATCTATAAAACGGGGCTTCTGATGGCACCTACCCTTCTGGGGCCTTTTAGCACCGTGCCTCGAAGGGCTGTGGAGAGGGTTAAAGGAGAGAGCCTAGCTAAAGCTTTTTACCACTCTTAAAGGCACTATCGTTAGTATTATAAGTTGAAGGAACTCACCCAAATGTTTCCCATTCTGGGGAGGGGAGAAATTCAGCCTAAAAATGGATTGTGGGAGCCAAAGGGTCGATCGGTATGGATGATGAGTGCCTCCTCTGTGCCCAGCCCTGCGCCAGCCCCACGAGGCCTCTCTGGGACACAGGGAAAGGGAGTCCCAACTGATGCAGGCTGACCCTAAAGAATCCCCTTTGGGAAGGTCAGTTGTGAACATGTCTGACCTGAATGGCCCGGACGCTCTCCGAGGTCTCAGAGCAATCCCAGCTAGCCTCGTGGCCCACCCGGCACAGGAGAGCCTTGGGGAGAATAAGCAAAAAGGACTTTGATTCCCAGGCATTCGTTCATCAGTCACGGACAAGCGCTTGGTAAGCAGACGTGGAGCCTGGCTTCTTGGGGTCTGGCACCTAACAAGAGACCCACCAGCGCCCACCCACATAAGCGTAGGACAAGGGCTTCAACCCTCCAAATCTCACCATTTTTGTCCAAAGAATTGGGGTCAGACTGCTTTTTGCCAACCTCGGCAAAAGAGCGGACGATGGGAATGAGGTTGTTTCTCTTCTTCTCGTTCTGATGGTGGTGCTTCTTGAGAAGGGCTTCCCGTACTTTCACCCGCATGGTCTCATTTAGGTCACTGGACAATTCCTGCTGGTCCAGGATCAGGTCTGAAAAGCAACATGTGAGTGTCCAACCAACCGCCCAGAGGAGATTCAAGGGCGTTCCAGGAGAGGTCACTGAAATCAGAGCTTTGGTTTTCAGCCACAGCTATTGGGGAGTTACATGAATAGGGTGACCCAGCCTCCTCCTCCTGTACAAGCCATTCATGTAGTCGAGATGGATTGCAAGAAGGAAGAAATGCCATCAAATTCCAAATTAATCTCTGATGGCAATGGCACCCTACTTTGGCAGAACAAGGGAGGCTCAAGGAAAGGGTGAGATTAGCCAAAAAGGAGTACAGAATCCAGAAATATGGATCAAATAGCTCATTTACTTCTTTCAAGGACTGAACAGGGGCAGGCTGGGGAGGGAAAACACAAAAATGGGGGAATGGATGATAAAAGGCCACTGGACTGCAATCTGTGGTTCTGTGGTTCTAGCTCCCATATCTGCCACTAAGAAGCCTCGTGGATCTGGACAGCCACCTCACATCTTGGTGCCTCAGTTTCCTTAACTATAAAATGAGGAATTTGAATAGGTTCCTTTCAGCTCTGACCTTCCAAAAGCCACAGACTCCCAGTCACTGAAATCATAGAATTGGAGAATTAGAACTGAGACCTTAGCAGCCACTTAGACCATTTCAGAAAAAGAAGAAATCTCCTTTGTAAAACTATACCAAACAAGGGATCATCCAGCTCTCTTTGAGGACCTGCGAGAAGGACTTCTCTACTCACTACCTCTCAAGGCAGACCAATTCTACTTTGGGAAAGCTTCAATTATTAGGGAGTCTTTCTGGCATCTGGCCTCCATAATAACTGAATTCACTGCTCGTTTTTGCTCTTTGGATACAAACAAAACAAATTTAATCCCTCCTCCATACGACAGCCCTTCAAATACCTGACTCCCATCTTGATTCCCAAGTCTTCTCTTCAAGCTAAATATCCCCAGTTCCTCCAACCAGTCCCCACATTCTATAGATTCAAGGCCCTTCACCTCTGGATTCCTTCCAGTTTATCAAGGTGCCTAGAACTGACCACAAGACCCAAGAGTTCTGATGAGGACAGAATACAATGAGATGATTCTCTCACTATTCTTGGAAGCTATGCCCCTCTTCTCAGGCCAAGATCCCATGAGCTTTTTGATCACTACATCATACAGCTAATCAGTCCAAAGGAGGTTTGGGATTCTTTGTAGACTGAAATTCCTTAAGGATTTTCTATACCCTATTGATATGGATAGAGTATACAATGCACACAAGATGTAGTGACTGACTCTGAAACACTGAATGGGAAATTCCTCTTTGGAAGTAAAGAGCCCACCTTATAGAACAGTGATGGGCAAACTATAGCCCGCCCCAAATGCGGCCCCCTGAAATGTTCTATCTGGCTGCGTGACATTATTCCCAATCTGACAAATACAATGAGTAGGATACAATACAATGAAACTTCAAAAGAGTTGCCTTAGAAACAGACTGACAGATGAGCATTTCCTTTCCTTTGATCCCCTCTTTAAAAAGTTTGCCCATCGCTGTTATAGAGTGTTCCTTTTTTTTTTTTTTTTAAACCCTCACCTTCCACCTTGGAATCAATACTATGTATTGGTTCCAAGGCAGAAGAACATCCTACCATCTTCTTATAGAGAACTGATGGACTCAAGGTGCATCATAGGACATGGCCAATGTTTTGACTTTGTATTGCTTAACCATATATATATTTAGTACCATTATCTTAGGCAATTAATGAGCACTACGAATCAAGTGTTTTAATCACTAATGTGTCTGCTACAGCAATGTGCTGCTCCAGCCCTGTATGGTTGTTCCCTGCACCCCTCAAATTCTTTCTACCCTCCCCCAACTTCCATCCCCCATGGCTGGGCAAGTGACAGATGAGTGAGCCTAGTTAGAAAATGCAAAGCAATTGTACCATCCAAAAGAAAGTCTGTGAAGGAGAGATTGGAAGCCAAGGTTGAGTTCAAGTCCTGGTTTGCTCGATGATCCTCCTACCTGAAATTTCTTCAATGCTATTTGCTCTCATGTCCAGAAGCACTGTTCCATTAATGAGGCAGCTCCTTAGCTCAAACAGACTATGTAATGAAAGAGTGGCCACGTAAGGTTTGCTCCAACGTTCTCCCCCATCTTCTACATCTTCCTCAAACTTCAGCCACCTGAAATTTTTATTTTATAAAAATCAAAAAGAGAAAGAGAATAAGTTCCATCGAGAAATTGTAAGAAAAGTCATTAAAAAATAGAGAAAGGGTCTGGATGAATACACTGAGTTCTAATCCACGTCCTCTGAGCACTTTAGAGTTCCATAAATCCATGGTGTTATTTTTAACTCAAAGGGTTGTCATGAACTTTAATAAATACATGAAATAGTCTGAAGAACAAAAGTTACTGTGTTTCTCTTTGACTTTAAAATCACTGCTCTTGTCTAGTTTTTTCAATAGAAAATGAATCTTGGAGTCAATGGGTGTAGGAAATAGCACAGGAGAAATGTGCCAAAGTATAGCCATAGCTAAACTTCTATAAAACAGCTACTGTGCAGCTCACAGAAGTTGGGTCATCTCTGATACTTACCATTTAAGAGTACTGTGGGACCCCTTATACTGTCCAGGATCCTGGTCAATTCTTGGGCAGACCTTGGAATCTTGGAATATTAGGAGGAATAGGGCAAAAGAGGAAGTACATCCTATGGGGCATGTAGATGTCCAAGGAAATCTAGTACTGGGATTAAGTTTTTCAGGGATTCAGATTTAGCCTGGGATTTCCCAGATTCTATTGAATGGAAACCCCAAATGACCTCTAGAGAAATAAGGCTTGACTGGGACTTCTCTAGGTCTCTTGGGCTCCCACAGATTGATAACAAAGGCCCCTCAGGTCTTCTCCAGACAAGACCTCTAGCTTGAACACTGTCATGATTCTTGAGGCTTCCCTTCTTCAAGCAAAATACCCCAGTTCCTCCAACCAGTCCCACATTTACCATCCTGGATTACCCGCCTCTAGATTCCTTTCAGATTATCCATGTCTTTCATAAACATGGTGCTGAATGTGTCTGCTGAAGCCATGTGGTTCCAGCCCTCCCTGGAAATCAACTTGGATTCTGGGTAAAATGTTCAGGGGAGCTCAAAGGTTGAACATCTACCCTACCCAGGCACCCTGGGTCATCTGGCATATCCCTAGCAAGGGAGGAAGGGTAGAGCAAAGAATGGTCTCTGAAATGTCAGGAAATCACATTGTTTGCTCCCACAAAACAACATAAGAAGGCAGAATATATATGTATGTCCCCATCTTCATCATGGCTATTTTAAGGGCTTTACCTGGCTGTTTCCTTCCACTCAGCATCTTCTCCTTCTTTCAAACAGATTTCATCCAGTTCTGTAAACAGCTCATGGGGTACATGCTCCTCATCCTCCTCAGTGCCAAGAATGAATTGAACCCTCTGGGAAGGTGTGTCTAGGCAATCAGCAAAACAGATATCTGATCAGAACCTCCACACAGAATGAAAACAGTATCTGCTCTCCTTAGCACGTCCCAACAGCATCTGGACTTTTAGAGATATAACCGTGATAATATTAAGCCCACAAAGATCAAAGTTGCTCTTATTTTGCCAGAAAAAAATAATGTCCTGGGATAGTTTCACAAAAATGAAATTTCATTTGCTGAGTCCATGTCTAGACAGCACAACGGAAATAACAATTTGACAACTACCAGACCAATTGGGATCACTATAGATGGTCAATTTAATTCAATACCCTCTCTTCTACCCCTGCCAAAATAAATTACTTCCTCCTGGGGAATATTTTTTGAGTGGATTATCAAATTTTTAGGATGAGATTATCTGGGCACTTTCGTTTGTTTTAGTAATGTGTCTGATTCTTAGAAGCTCACTCTGAAAAACTGCGCAGACTACAGAATTTACCCTACTAGCCAAGGTACTAAGAGAAATCAGTAGTCGTTGTGTTAATGTTACCCATGAGGTTTCATCTTTTCTACTTAAGGATATCACACACTGATTCCACCTCGAATATATTTACCATGAGCAAGAGACCCCTGGCCCTCTTCTCCCTGGCTGACAACCTTCCCCCTGCCTCGTCTCCGGTGCTTCTGACCATGAGTTCGGTGATGCCGATGGCTCTGCCGTCCCAAAGGCATCCGGACCCCAACATACAAAGTTCTATGCCCTGGAAAGAAGAAGAGAGTGTCAGGGAGGGCCCTTTGTTTAACCAGGGCCAACATTTTCCTGGATGCAGCAATGTCTATCATAGAAAAGCCTTCTTTAAACGCAGTCATTTCTCTGATCTTAGAAAACTTTCAAAGTTTCTGGAATGTAAGAAATAGAAAACAGTATGTGGATTAACGACTGCACAGCACTGACTAGGCCAATTTGACCCAAAGGCTAGCGTCAAAATTCACATCGGGTGGATGGAAGGATTTCAAAAGAGCACAGTGCGTTCATTCTACTTGTGCAGAGGGCGCTGGACCTTGAAGCAGGCTACAGACATGCTGTAGTCAACCACCACTCTTTCCTCTGCATGGCTAGATTCTTTGCCTGGTATTCAACCAATACCATACTGGAGACAAGTGAAGGAAGCAATGATACCCAAATCATAAAAAGAGTGAAGCTTCCAGATCAATGATGGGCAATCTTTTGAGCTCGGTGTGTCAAAATTCACCAAAAAACCGAGTATAACTCGGGTGGTGTCACTTCAAGAAAAAAACCGTAATTTCACGATATTTATAGTTTAAATAACCAAAAATGTATAATTGTAATATATAACTGTATTTAATAAACCCAAGTAGGTAAATTAATATAGGGAGAATTGTCATCTATAGTGCACAGTGTCTACACTACAGCGAAAGGAGTACAACAAGTACTCCCACACTTCTCTGTAGGAGGCCACATGCAGCCGTGTGTCATGGAAAATGGCTACACATGTCAGTGCTGACATGCGTGTCATAGGTTTGCCATCACTGTTATAGATCAATGGGAGAATATAAAATGAAGGGAACAAAAGGAGTATGCCCAAGGCATATGGCATTCTATTTAATATTGGATATAGGGTCAGTCAGGTGGCTCAGTAGTAGAGCTTTAAGCCTGGAGTCAGGAGGACCCGGGTTCAAATGTGACTTCAGACACTTCCAAGCTATGTGACTGGGAAAGTCATTTCACCCTGATTGCCCAGTCCTTGCCACTCTTTTGTCTTAGAATCGATACTAGGAGAGAAGTATTTTAAAAAACTAGCGGGTACCAAGCAAGGACCAGACATGGTCTTACTCTTAAGGATTCTCTGGGGTAAAAGGGGAGGGCAAACATAGCAGCATCAATACAAATAATTTCAATATGTACAGATCATTATTCCTGATATGACGAATACAATGACTAGGATACAATACAATGAAACTTCAAAAGAGTTGGTTTAGAAAGAGACTGACAGATGAGCATTTCCTTTCCTTTGGCCCCCACTTTAAAAAGTTTGCCCATCACTGGTCTAAGGCATGGAGAGAGAGACAGACAGACAGACAGACAGACAGACAGACAGACAGACAGACAGAGACAGAGAGACAGAGACAGAGAGACAGAGACAGAGAGAGACAGAGACAGAGAGAGACAGAGAGACAGAGACAGAGAGACAGAGACAGAGAGAGAGAGACAGAGAGGGACAGAGACAGAGAGAGAGAGAGACAGAGAGACAGAGACAGAGAGAGACAGAGAGACAGAGAGAGAGAGACAGAGAGAGAGAGAGAGACAGAGAGAGAGACAGACAGACAGACAGACAGAGAGCGCCCGCACAAGCGATCTGAGGTGGAGGAACTGGAGAGGCATTATTGTGGCTCATATCTAAGGAGGAGCTAAACCATTCCCGTACACTCTTTATTGTCTTTTCTCATTTTGGTTTCTAAAGGCTTAAAGGGCGTGAGGGGGACACAGCGGGGTTCGGTAGCAGCTTGGTCTGATTTGGTGGCACCAAGACTTAAGTAAATTCATCAGTGAAGCTCCTGCAGTGGAAATGTACTCCTCTGACCTTCAAGGTGCATCAGAATGTTCTTGCACCTACATGCTTCAAGAACATTTGGAGGAGGACATTTTTGGCCCCGATGCATTCATTTTACAACTTGAAACAAAATTACTGAACCAGGAAGAAGTTTTTACTTTCAGGCACATACGAGTGGGTTTCCAGGTCATGAGTGTAAAATTATGAACCAGATGAAAATTTGCTGCATTTGTTTTACAGACGGGTCCCAGAATCGAATGACGCTGGCAGTAAAACTAGGTTGGATGATAATCATCTATGGTCCTATGCAGGACAAACTACTGGTTTTTGTAGGCCCTGAACTTAGGAATGGCTATTACATTTTTTTAAGATAATAAAGTTTTATTTTTAAATATAATAGACCATTCCAAGCTCTGAGGCAGCAGATGGAGGGCCCGTGCCCTGCAATAATGGTGTCCTCAGTGGTATAAGTAATAATAACTGGCAGTCAAACATACTCTGGGAGGTGGACATTACAAGAATTCTTTCCATTTATAGATGAAATAAGGAGGCTCAGAGATGGTAAGTGATTTGCCCAGGGGCAAGCAGCTAAGTGTCTTTAAACTGAGCTTTCTTGACTCCCAGCTCAGCACCCTGTTCCCCATACTCTGCAGCCTCTCAGGTTTGACCCTAGAGTTCAGCTTTAATGGATTCACAGATATCATAGAATGTCCGTGCTGGGAGGGATCTCAGATCATCCAGTCCAACCCTTCATTTTCCAGATGAGGAAACCGACCTGCTTAAGATTACAGAGATAATGTGGGAACTGATGCATTAGCGAAATAAGCAGAAATGGGAGGACACTGTACACAGTAACAGTAATCCTGGCAATGATTATCTGTGAAGACTGGCTACCCTCAGCAGTGCAATGATCTGGGACAACCCTCAAAGTCTCATGAGGGAGAACATGCTCCACCTCCAGAGAAAGAACTGGTGGGAGTGGTCTTTCACATTAGTGTATTTTTGGTTTTATTTTGGGGTTTGGGTTATGTATGAATGTGTTCTTACAATAATGACTGATGGGGAAGTGTGTTTTACAGAACAATTAAAATAAAATAATTAATTTAAGAAAATTTTTTTTAAGAAAATAGGCAGATTTTGAGCCTTACTGTAAGTAAGGATCGCCTTACTTAATTTTTTAAAATGTGATGCCTAAAAAATACTTTGGGTGAAAAAAATATTTCAGGTGGATGAATAAAGTAGGAAAACAAGTTTTTTAAAAAAGATTTTAGAGATAATAAGAAACAGAGACAAGATTTGAACCTAGATCCTAACTCCACAGCCAGGGCACTTCCCACTTATTCCAGTTACTTTATCAAATTTGCTCTAAGGTAGGGTATCAAATGACTGGATCCAATGGGTCCAAGTGGAGCTAAGCAAGTGTTGAAAGAATATCTTAAAAAAAATAAAAAATTGTTTTTTTGGGGGGAGAGAAGAGGGGAGGAAGACAACATGAATCATGTAACCATGGAAAAATACTTAAAAATAAATTAGAAATAAATAAACAAATGAATGATATGGAGGCAGCTGGGTGGCTCAGTGGATTGAGAGCCAGAACTAGAGATGGGAGGTCCTGGGTTCAAATCTGACCTCAAATATTTCCCAGCTGTGGGACCCTGAACAAGTCACTCAACTCCCATTGCCTAGCCCTTACTGCTCTTCTGTTTTGGAACCAATACTTAATATTGACTCTAAGACAGAAGGAAAGGGTTTAAAAATAAATTAAATTAAATTAAAAATCGAAGGCCTTAATCCCTTTAGAAACAAAGATAATGGCCAGGTCCTTCCTCTTTTCCCACATGCTAACAGGTCTTGCATTGCCATGGAGAGGAGGAATGCTCATGTAAGATGCCATTACCACGGGTCAATGATGTTTTAGAAGCGGGATTTCAGGGAGAGTGTCTGCCAGAGCATCTCTCCTCTCCGCAGAAATTCAGGCCTCTGATCCTTCCACCAACCAGGCCGTCTCTAATCTCTGCTCCTGGGAAGACAGAGCCTGGGAGGTCACTTGAACTCAAGAGATGGAGAGCCCACGGGGGAGGCACCACGAGGCGCCTAACCAGGAGCAGACTGACCCTGCATGGAAACAGAGAGCCGGCGCCCGCCTCCATGCGGGTCAGTGGTGGGGCGGGGGGCCATGGGCAGCCTAAGCTTAAGAAGAAGTGTTTGGGTACTACGATAATAACCACTTTCTTGCAGGGCTCTAAGGCTTACAGAGTCCATTCCACCGCATATATTAAATTCTGCTGATTTCACACACTCTCATTTCGGTCCATGAGAAAGAGCGTGAGCATCAGCAGCAGTTTCTTTCCAAAGTTCCATTCCTTTGGCGTTGGCTCTAGACAAGCTCCAGGGCTTTTCTCCGTGGAGACAAATGGTGGCAAGGATTCCTGGGGGCTGCCTCAGAGGGCTTCCAGTTTCATTAATGCAGCCCAGGCCTTCCAGGGCAATCCAGAGCCATTCCAGACTCGGTCCTTACAAAAGGAAGCAGCGCAGGGAAAGGGCCAAGTGTAGGGATCACCCAGCCTTGGACTTTTCGTGTCGGGATCTGCATCTTACAGTCAATATTAGCTCCGGGGAGATCGCTCTCTTCCCTGGACAACAGCGTAGTGTGACACTGGAACAGGCTGGAGGCTGAGGCAGGGTTCAGATGTGGCCTCAGACACTGCCTCGCTGGGTGACCCCAGGCAAGTTCCTTAAGTCCCATTGCCCAGCTCTTACTGCCCTTCCGCCTTGGGACCAATACAGAGCATCCATGCTAAAGAGCAAGGTAAGGGCTTTAAAGGAAAAGTAAATAAAGACAATGATGGGGCAGGACAGCAAAACTGCAGTGGGAGGTCGTGGGCAGACAAGTGTTGGCTGGGAACTCAATGGGAATGTTCAGGTAGGACGTAGGAAAGCGATGAAAGCTGTGACCGCTGGGCCCTTCTCCTCTTTGATCCCCAGGTGGACTGTGAAAATAGGACTATTCGATTCAAGAGATTTCAACATTCACCAAGAGACGGGGACCTCCACCAAGCCCCAGGCCATGGGGCACTCTGGGGGCTCTGGGGGATTCCCTGCTGTCCAGCGGAGAGGGCAGAGCCCTGACTGTGTCCTCTGTCCCTCCTCCTCCTGGCCCGACATGGACCAGGCACGATCGGGAGCTTCTGGATTCCCATCACCGGAATCGGCCTGCTCTGAGGAGGACTCAGAAGTCAAGCCCAATAACCATCGCCCTTCGGCCAGTCACCTGACCCGACGCGGCCCCTTCAGATTCGAGACAAAAGCCTCTCGGATGGCTTCTCTCACACCCCTCCCTCTATGGTACCAGAAGGGCCAGGAGCCACGGCTAATGGGAAATGCCTGGGGGAGGGGAGGCGGCGGAGGGTAGGGGCGCCCCTCCAAAGGGAGCCGAGGATCAGGCTGGGTCCTGAATGACGCAAAAAGGGAAACAATTCCTCCTCAATCCAGGGATTTGTATTCTACTGGGGAAACAGGAGGTCCCTACACAAATGCATCTGGAATAGAGAATGCTTCCTCATAACATATCCAAGCAAGAGATCATCCACACACAGAAGGTAACAAGAAGAAGGAAATCAGAGGGACCTAAAAGATGGGTCACCCTAAATCTCTGCTCTGGGCCTGAAGTCAGGAAGGCCTGAGTTCAAATCCAACCCCGGACACTTCCTAGGTGTGTGACCCTGGGCAAGTCACATCCCCTTGGTCTGTCCCAGTTTCTTCAACTGTAAAATGGAGATAACGATGGCACCCCCCTCTCAGGGTTGTTGTGAAGATCCTGTGAGAGAATCTGTAGAGCTGAGCCCAGGGCCTGACACCCTGAAGGTGCCAGATCAATGCACTTCCCTTCCCCTTTTGGTCTGGCCTCCACTTAAATATGTGCTGCTGAGGTAAATCTGAGGGTGCACCAATGGAGGCGATAACAACATAAGAGAAATGATGGGGGCATCTGGGAGGAGATGAATAAATCAAGTTTACTCCATGCTAAACTCTGTGAGTACAAACAGAAAAGGAGACGGGCCTGACTGGCTGGGAAGGCCTCATCCTCTGAGAGGGGCGGGAAGAGGGAAGGAGCAGCGAGCTCCATGCTGGGGCGGCAGCGTCCCCCTCTGCCCCCCACGGCTCTAAGAGGACATGGCGCCCGTAGGTGGGCTCCCAGGGACTCAGAGGAGCCTGGTGGCCCATGACCAGAGCGCAGGGGCCAAGGGGCCACCCGGGGAGCTGCCAGAACCACCAGAAAGATTGTGGGTTAAATGGAATGTCTGCAGCCAAGAGAGTTTTAAGAGCTCCTCACAAGGTTTCTCTAAATGGAATTTTTATGATTCTTTGTGGCTGGTTAGGAAGTGATAAACAGGGTTTTCCTTCCCGTTACTAAGTGTTCATGAAATAGGTTCTTCAGCACCATCAATCTCTGATGATGACAGAAAATGGCAGGCTCGGAGCTTACCTTCCAGCTCTTCTTTTTCATAGTGAATATTGAGAATTGTGCTGGTCCCTCCTTGGTCCACAACTGCCTCTTCGTCTGGTCTCTAAAAAGGGAAGAAGGAGAGTATCTACCAAGGACAGGCTCCTGGTGCCCAGGCTCCCTCCCCCACACCACCTCGGGCACAGCTTGGCCTCCGCTTTAGATTCGTTAGGTCTGGGCGCAGACATCCCTTCTCGAGGTTCCCAGCCTCCTGCCCCCACCCACAGCGCTGTGCGCCAGCTTCAGCCCCCCGGCCCCAGCCCATGGCCGCCCTCCTCGCGTCCTCCTGCGGCGGCAGCCCCCAGGTCATGGCATCTGTTTCCCAGTGGCACAGCTCGTTTCCCGTTTCTTGCTGTGACTGTTTGGGGCGCAGACCACACTCTTCTTTCAAAGATGGCCGCCGCCTGGCTCTCTCTGCCCGTTGCTTTCCTTGAACTCTTTCCTCTCTAGATCTAGTGACGCTGAATATCCGACTGACTGTCCCCGCGTCCCTTCCACCTCAAGCTCTATCTCCTTCAGGAACTCGTCTTCCCCTTCCGGTCCCCCAACAGTGAGTGTTCCCCAAGAAAGAACTCTCTGCTCTTCTTTCTTTGCAAATCTTCTCTCTGAGAATTCTTTCTTCACTCTTGAGGCTTTGACTAAATCTTTATGCTGATGATTCTGAGGCTGAAACCAATTACTCCTCGGTAGCAGAAAACCAGGCCTGGAATCCCGAGGACTTCATACACTTCCTAGCTGTGTGACCCTGGGCAAGTCACTTAACCCCAATGGCCAAGTCCTTGCGTTCTTCTGACTTAGAATTGATCCTAATAAGGTAAGGGTTGTTTGCAGTTTTTCTTAGCTGAAACCAATCACATATTTCTAAAATCAATATAAAAATGCTGCCTCGAACTCCCATCTATAAAACTAAACTTTATTTCTGCTCCTCCATTTCTTCTCTAAGTCTGGCAATGGCAATAACCAAGCTTGACATCTTCGTGCTCTCTTTGACTCCTCTCAATAAGGAGGAAATTTTTAAAAATTAATCATCAATTTTAATTACTCTTCCTTCGTTATGTTTCTAGAGTTCCTCCCTTCCTTTCCATCCCTTTGTCCAATAGTCTAATCCCTTCTTCACACCTGATAACTGGCATTTCTTTTTGCCTCATTTCTTTGCCTCCAGTCTCCCCATCCATCTTGTGCACAGCCTTTACCAGTTACCTTCTTAGAACACTACTTTATGCATGTTATTTGCTATTCAGAAACACGTTACCATTTTACCACCATAGCCTTCGGGAGAAAGTCCAAAGGCCTTAGCCTGCTGCTGCTCTTCAAGGCCCTAATCCATGGGGGTCACCTTCTCCCCTCTCCCTCCTCCATAAACCGTCTGCTCCAGGCAGCCTGGACTAGTCCCCCACACCCCTGCCTCTCGAGAGGCCTCAGTGCCGTTCTCCTGCAGCAATCTTAAGTGACCTCTCCCTCTTTAGCCAATTCCCAGCCTCCCTTCCACGTCTGGCTCAGGCATCCTCTTCTCCATGAAACCTCTCCTGAGGGCTCCCAATTCCAGAGTTCTCCCTCCCGGAAATCCCTCTATAAATGGTCTTGCTTGCATCGGAGGCATTTCAGTGCATGCCTTCTGCTCTTCAACAAATTTTAAGTTACTTGGGAGCCTGGAGCGACGTCATTCTCATCTTTATATTCCGGAAGCACTTATCAAAGTGCCTCCAACTCAACAGCAGGCATTTAAAATGTTTATGGAATGACTCTCTGTACCTCCTAGCATTTGATAATCTCACACTGCCTTTTGGTCACTCCTGGATTAGTTCCATATGATTAATTCTCATAATTATATGCATATATTTCTGTACTAGATTTTAGGCTCCTTAAAGGCCAAGGACTATACCTTGTACACTCCTGTTCCCACCAAAGCACCTGGCATAGAGCAATAGTGGTTATGACTGGAAGCTACTGAATGAATAAAAATCAAACCTTCAATAACAATATTCACTGACTGTCCCTCTTTAAGGAAAGAAATGAAAAAGAGAGGCAAATATATAGAAAATTCAAGGAAAACAATCTGCTACTAATGGAAATGGGGCACTGGGGGTGGGGGGTGGACTTCAGTAACTGAGACCAGCTATCTATAGGCAGACTTCACTGAATAAATGGTTTCTCTCTTCATTTTACTTTGGCAGGGAAGACAACCATTATCAAAGTCACGTAAAAGGTCAACCGTGTATGATCAGAGAATGGCTTTATTAGACTGAGTTAACCAAAGAGTCCATATCTACCATTTAATAACTACTTTCCTCTGATATCAGATTTCTCAACCTAAAAAGGAAAAAAAATTCTAAATAGATCTTTCCTTTTATTCTTTTCTATCTCCCTCCATTCCACACAGTCTACAAATGTGAGTTAAATTGAGAGAGACAGGCTCTAAGAGCTTAAAATAACAATAAAGGAATAAATGGTCACCAGGTTAAATACACACAGAATATTGCAATAGAATAATGAACACTGATGATAGGAAAGAACAGAGAAAGGCCTTGAAATAGAGAGAATTGTAGTAAGCCTTGAACCTGGATGAATCACAGCTGAAAAGCAGCCCAAAATCACAGCCCAAAGCTTCCCACTAGGGGACAAATTAAAAAGCAGAAACAGGGATGGATCTTACATAATGGCCCCAGATCCTGGAATCACTTGATGAGTGGAAGCAGTCAAACAGAAAATCAATGGCTGAGATGGAGATCAAATCTGCCTGGATCTTCCCACTTTCAAACTCCCCTTTCTGAGTTGTGGGAATTGCAGTTAGAAAAACTGGCCAGTCTACCATCCACGAGACTTAGCTCATTCATTCATCTTTTCCCCAATTTCCAAGTTCTTTACCCCAAAATCTTTTCTAATCCTCAGCATCTCAATGAATTCCAGCCTCCTAATGGACTCAGGCCAATGACTTCATGCCAAGGAGCTTCAAGGCCTTGTTCACCTTCACCTCCCTACCAATCTCTGACAACTACGAAGCAAGAAATATGCTTTGNCTTCCACCTATGAGACAATACACCGAAGTACAAGGGTTTAAAAAAAAAATACAAAATCAATATGAAAAAAATATTTTAATGAAACAAATTTGAGGGGAATAATACTGAACATACTGCATGTATAACAAAAAGCATTTTTTAAAAATAACCTTTGAAATTCCCTTTATGGTACTCACCATTAGCCTGTGGTACATCTCTGCAACCTAACTTCTTTTAACTTTAAAAAAGAAATTGTGTATTTATGATATTAAAAGATAAAATGTGTTAATATTGTACAATACTATGCATATATTTTATGAATTTCTGAGTTTCTGAACTTTTTTCTGATTTATCTACTAGCTTTTGTGTCAGTCTGCAGCTTCTGCAGAATTCCCCCAAAATTTCTTATGCCAAACCACCGTATATTGAAACCAAAATGGGCAAAGTTGAGATGTGGAAGAGGTACTGGCATAGGGTCCAGGTTTCTTCTGGAGACACTAAGCTCCAGAAATGTCCCAGATCAATAAGGACACAGTTAATTCCTTTTCTTCTCTTGCATTCCTGTAGTGCTAAAGGAGAAGATGACCCTGGGCATCAGAGACCCACAATAAGAAGAGATCCCTGTGAGAAACATTCCCTTTGCATTCTCCCCCAGATTTTTTGATGAACACAGATATGCACCTCCCAGTTTTACTATGATAAGCATTGGATTCTATCTAAGACATCTAATCAATCCCTGAACTATATGGGTCACCCCTTGCGTCTTCGAGACACAAAACATCACTGCATCCCTGGTCAAGTAGTAAATATCACCCCATTCCTGATTAGGTAGTAACATCATCCCATCTCCTCATCTCTGGTTGTGTAGCCCCTGTTTTCAGAAATTCTCAAGCCCATCTTTTCAGGGAGATAGTGTCTACTCTTGCACCTGTCTCCTGGTCATTCAAGTTGTATTCAATTTAATACATTTTTTTTTATTGGAGCCTGTCATTCCTATCAAGGGTGCCCATTCCAACCCAGGTTTTATTTTCAGCTCTCCCACGACAGTATCTGTATTTTATGTTTAAATGCATTATTCTAAGAAGGGATCCAGAGGCTTTACAGATTTCTAAAGAGGTTATTTGTTGTTCAATCATTAAAAAAAAAAAAAAACTCTTTCCTTCTGTCTTAGAATGGATACAAGTACTGGTTCCAAGGCAGAAGAGTGGTAAGGGCTAGGCAATAGGGGTTAAGTGACTTGCCCAGGGTCACACAGCTAGGAAGCGTCTGAAGAATGATTTGAACTCAGGAAGATGAGTCTTCCTGACACTAGGCCTGGTACTCCATCCACTGTGCCACCTCTAACAGGTCTGTGGCACAAAAAAAGCCCAAGAATTGCAGGGACTAAATGATCTCCAATATCCCTTCAAGCTCTAAATCAATGCTCCTCTGATTAACTTCCCCCTACAGATGTTCCAAATGATTTGGCCCCAATTAGTTGCCATTCTGAGTTGAGGGCTGCTTTCTGTAAATTTTCATTGTTTCAAGTACAGAATCAAGATGTTCAGATTTCCTAGTGAATAGTCATTTTGTCAGTACATTGTGGTCTCCTAACATTAAGTTAATGGTAAACTTGTTATCACTTTGTGAGAAAAACAAACAAAAATGCTATTCTATCTAAGATTAATGGCTGTTTCCTACCAGCATATTTATGATAAATATGGCTGGTTTTCAGTTTCCTACTTCAGTCAGGCACTCTTAGACTAACTCCCCAGCCAGAGTAAAACAATGAGCAAAGCCAATTACTTTGATAATTTAGGAAGAAGAGAATTTGTTGCTTGAATCATTGGATTCTTTTGTTCTATAGGGTCCTGCCCACGTTGCTCCTAGCAACCATTCTCAAGTAGTTCTGGCCAGTGGAAATAAAAAGCAAAAGTATTCCTGATTTATACTATACATGTGGGAAAAGGAAGGAAGGAAGGAATGTGGGAATTATACAAATAAGTCTAAACAAATTGCCCCTATTCTTCCAATTATGAGTCTTTAGCATGGTTCCCAGGGGCTTGTACAGAATCACTTAACTCCTCCAATAACTCCCCTCCCCGCAAGAGGCACCCCCATTCACATTTGCACTACTCCCCAGAAGTCCAACAATCATCAGCTTTCTTTGGTTGAGATGTTTCATAAGGATGTCCTAAGGAGAGTGGCTATACACACAATTCCAGAGAGAATGCCTTTATGTTTCCCCTCTACCTCATCTAATCCCCTACCCTTGCCAATCCACTTCTAGGATGCCCACAATTCCATTCCCCAACCAGCAAGTCATTCCAGCACCAGCCTAGTTCTTCAGCTGCTAAGCATCTCAGCAGCATTTGGAAGCTCCAGACCTTCGACCCTATCTGTTAAATGGATAATGCTTCAGGTTCTATATTTAGCCTTTTGGGCCCTTACTTCTTTGTAAGTATTCATTTTAAGAGTAGAACACTCTCTCAGTGGATTGAGAGCCAGGCCTAGAGACAGGAGGTCCTAAGTTCAAATCCGGCCTCAGACACTTCCCAGCTGTGTGACCCTGGGCAAGTCACTTGACCCCCATTGCCCACCCTTACCACTCTTCCACCTAGGAGCCAATACACAGAAGTTAAGGGTTTAAAATTAAAAAAAAAAAAAAGAGTAGAACACTCTCTTGGCTTCATTGATCACTTTTATCCTGAAGATTCATAAAAACATATCTGTAAGGCCATAGCTAAGGTGGCTCAATGAAGAGCGAGCCAGGCCTGGAGATGAGAGGTCCTGGGTTCAAATTTGACTTCAAACAGTTCCTAGCTGTGCCACCTTGAGCAAGTCACTTACACCCCCTTGCCTAGCCCTTACTACTCTTCTACTCTTCTTCCTTGGAACTGATACTTGTATCAATTCTAAGAGAGAAGATAAGGGTGTGTGTGTGTGTGTGTGTGTGTGTGTGTGTGTGTGTGTGTGTGTGTGTGTGTGTGTGTGTGTGTGTGTGTGTGTATATATATATACATATATATATATATATCCTCAACTCTCAGAAGAGTGAATTGGCAATTGAGATCAAAGAAAAGTCACCTGGTTCTCCCAGGCTCTCATGAGATGACCCCTATATTTGGGGTATGACCAACACCAGTTAGTTGTATATGTCCAATAGCAAAGGGCCAGGCAAAGCCCCAAATTCAAAAACGTTCTATGGGATGGCCTCCTTTATACTTGTACCTCCATTCACTTATAAAGTATGTACAGTTGAATATTATACTATCATTTTAAACTCAACATTTCCAAAATTAAACTCCTTACACATACACACAGTTCTTCGCTTTTGTCAGTGGTACCACTAGACTTCCAGGCTCCCAGACTAGAAATCTCAAAATTATAAGACCTTAAATTTAGATCTAAAACATTCATTTATTCTGTCATTTCCTCTACTCTGCCTGTTAGCAAGTCTAGTTGTTTATTCCCCTTGCAGGCTATCAAAATCCCTTTTCTCTCCATTCTCACTCACTATAATCACCATATTCTAAATCCTTTTCATGTTATACATGAATTACTTCAATAGTTGACCTTCCTAAACCCTGTCATGTCCCTATCCAATTTCTGTTGCATGTGCATGCCTCTGGCACATTAATTTTCCTAAAAGATTTTTCCAGGTGATTCCATTGATCAAGAACCTAGTGTTTCTCAATTGCTTTCTATATCACACCCATACTTTTCTTCAAGACCTTCTATAGTCTGGTTCTCCCCCAACCAACCCAATTTTAGTTCCTATTGCTCTTCAATATGAACTTCCTCTGCCCTAGTTCACCTGGTCTGCTCACCGCCCTCTGTACATTTTGCTTTCATTCTCAAGGATATCACTTAACTAGTTTGTTGTTTTCTCCAAATCAAATGTTCCCTATACCTATTAAAACACCCCTCCTTCAAGGCCCAATTCAATTCTCACTTCTTCTAGGAAATCCTCAGTGACTACTCCAATTCTCTCTTTTCCAGATTCCTGCAATCATGAATTCTTAGAGTTGGCAGTACCTTTCAAAGTCATCACCTAGTCCAAACCTTCCATCTACAGGCTAGCTCAATTATATGGGGCCTGGGTAGGGGTGAGGAGTGGAGTGGGAGGGGCAGCATTTTTGAGTAGAGTATTAATTGAATAGAGAACCCTTCAGGGTTAGGCAAGGAGAAGAAAACAAGGTATTGCACCTTAAGATTCAACGCCTTCATTTCTGTGTGATACTATCTTGTATGACAAGAAATTCAAAGGTAAGCCATGCTAGGGAAGAAAGAACGAGAAACGGTGGAATTCAGAACTCAGTACAGAACAAAAGAATATGAAACACTGAGAGAAGACTTCCCTATTTTATAAGAATTGCTGATAAAACTAAAAAGAAAGTAGGCTTAGGCCAACATCTTTTATATCCCAATAAGCTCAAAATGCATATGTGATCTGAATATTAAAGGTTACACCATTAAAAAATCAGAAAACCAGATTAAGTACTTTTCATACTATGTCTAAGGTAACAATTCTTAACCAAATAAAGGAGAGAGATGATCACAAAAGATCAAATGGATTATTTTGATGATACGAAATTGAAAAACTTTTCCATGCTCAGACTTAATGCAACTGGGATAAGAAGGGAAAAAGTCAATGGAGGAATGGATATAGGGATATTTGACCAAAAGCCACTCCTCAAATTATAAGGGATCAAAGGATTATGTACAAAGAGTTCTCAAAAGAATTGCAAGCCATTTGAAAGGCTGCTCCAAATATATCAAACAGAACAGAAACAGAGCAGAACACATCCTAGGAGGGCAGTGTTGGGACTACAATGAATCAAAATATATTTCTTTTTTTTTTTTTAAAGGTTATAAGGAAGACTTATGTAATCCTGTTTTTCTATCCCTTATAAGTTAAAATTCATATTTACTTATATTTGTCAAGTTCATAAAAATAAAAAAAGGAAAAAAATCAACTGAATGTTGTAAAATTGCAATGATCAAGCCTGGCCCCAAAAAAAGTGAGTATATGCTTGCCTCCCTTCTTTGCAGAAGTGGAAGCCTATGGATGTGAAATACTGCTTAAAAAGTCTGCTTTGGTTGAAGTGTTGGTGCCTTTTGAAGAACTATTTTTTCCTCTTAAAAATTCTTTGTTAATAGGAATAGAAGGGAGGATATGTTGGGGAATGTAGGTAATGAGAAAACAAAAGATAGCAATAAAAATTTTAAAGTATAGTATGAAGTAAAATCTCTATTCCTTGACACAGACTATTCTAAACTGAGGTCAGTAAAAGATAAGGATCCTCTGAACTAAATGAAAACTATCAGGCTATTTCCTCAGCCTCCAGTTTCTCCACCAGTGAACACAGACAGTGTAGAACTGAATACCTTGTCATTAGATCAGAAGAGAGAGGGGGAGAGCAAAGCTACTTTGTGCCCTACTATAAACCGCCTTTAACTCAAGCAACTTCAGATCTTTCCTTTGTCAGTACTCCATGAAATGGGCAGAAATTTGTCACTGGCAGGTTTTTCCAAATTCTCAGCCGTTTCCTTTTTTTCTCCCAAGGGTCAGGAGCCTCAGAGGTCTCCAGATGTCACCATCCTCAAGAGGAGAAAGAAAAATCCAGTGCCTCGGAAGAATCATTTGGTTATTCATGCAAAACTTTTCGGCTCTACCCTCTTTCTCCAGAATTGTCCCTATGATCAAATGCTGTCATTTGATTCCAAAAATCTTTCCTTGGTCTCCCTAATATCATTTTACCTTTCCATGCATTTTATTTCTGCCTTTCATCTCTTTCTCTCAGCACAGTTCTTGTTATCTGTTCCATGGATCCCTCGAGCATCCCCACCCCACCACCCACCAAGGGTGGCTTAGTGTCCCTGTCCGTCCTTTCCCTCTCATTCTAACACCAAGCTACCAGAGGACCACCGCCTTCCTCCCGAGGTCAGCTCCCAATCTCTTCGTCTCTTCCCGTGACAGAGGAAGGGGTTTGCCGAGACATCCTTCCATAGACCGGGCCAGGTGTTCCTGGTCCCTCGCGGGAGGGCAGAGCCCCGGGCACCCGAAGCCACCACATCCTCTCTGCCCCCCGGGCGCTGGCTGCCGCAGTGCCCGGCTCCGGCCCAAGGTCACCCCCGCTCCCGCAGCCCCGGCCGGGCCCTCAGTGCAAGGGGCGCCCCGTGACGCCTCCAAGAGCGCCCCCTTCCTCCATTCCCATCCCCATCCCCGCCCGAGAAAGCGCGGCCCAGGCCGGGGCTCCGAGAGAGGACAAGGGACGGGAGGGACGGGAGGGGCAGGAGGCGGGGCCGGTACCTGGTAGCTGAGGACGCCGTCCGGCTCACTGCGCCCCGCCGGCATGGCGGCCCGAGCTGGATTCCCCTCCGCGAGAGCTGAGGCCGCGGCCGCCCCGGGGCAGCCGAGCTGCGGAACCTTATGTGTCTCCCCCGAAGCGACCCTGACCCGAGAGCCAACAGTCAACCATCAACCGCCGCCGCCGCCTCCATAGCCACGGGCCAGCGAGGCATCCTCCATAGCCAATGAGAGCCCGGCCTGCGGCGGCCAATCAACACGCAAAGCCAGGGAGACGCCGTCCGGCTGGTACCTTGGCCTGAGAAGGCGGGCAGAGAAGGCGGAGAAAGAAGAGAGGAGGCGAGGAACCTATTGGCTCCAGGGCCGGGTTTCCGTGGTAACCACCTCCCACCCTGCGGAGACCTCGGAGCTTGAAGCTCCCACCCAGTTCCTGTAGACCAGCTGAAAATCGCGTGCTTGTAGCCTCATTACACTTGACTTTTAAATCGGCGGACGGTTTATTTTTTCTCCATTTGTTTATGACCCACGGAAGTTGTTAATGACCCGCATCTCCCCCGAGAACACTGGCCCCAAGAGTTTCCGAAGGAAGACGCTCCCAGTCCAAGTCTGAATTGGAAAAGAGAAGAATGATGGAGAATCAAAGCGGGAAGGGACCAAGGACCACTGACCAAGCTCGTTTGCCATCGGATCCAGTGCCTGGAGTACTGGGGGGAGGCTGGAGTCACGGACCTAAGCCGAAAATCAGTTGTCTCAATTAAAGGAGGTTCGCCCCAGTTCAAATCTAGGGATTCAATCTAGCAAACATTTATTAAGCACTTACTGTGTGTAAAAAAGGGGATGAAGAGGACTGTTGTTTCTTAAAACATGTTATTCACCTCTGAGTCAGCAAACTTGGCAGGGATTCTTAACCTTTTTTGGGTCATGGACTCCTTTGGCAGTCTGATGAAGCCTAATAAGTCTGTGGCTTGTGGCCTATATTCAGGATTTAAGAAAATGCTAAATTTCAGTTACAGGTTAGTGAAAAGAAAGATGTCATTTTTTTTCTCATCCAAGTTCAGGCGCCTTGAAAACGGCATATGAACTCCAAGTTAAGAAGCTCCTCTAAGAGGAATTTAGATGTCACATATCTATTTATGTGCCATTTGCAAATGAACAAATCTTAAGCACCATGCAATCTTTAAAAAAATCCTACCTTCTGACTTGGAGTCAATACTGTGAATTGATTCCAAGACAGAAGAGATAAAAGGGCCAGCCCCTTACCATTGGTAGGCAATTGGGGTTAAATGACTTGCCCAAAGTCACAACCAGAAAGTGTCCCTGGTCAAATTTGAATCCAGGGCCTCCTGTTTCTTGGCGTGGTTCTCAATCCACTGAACTACCAAGCTGGCCCCTCATTACAAATTTAATATGGTGATAATAGCTAACATAAAGGCTTTAAGGCTTATAAAGCACTTTACTTACATTATCTCACTTGATCCTTACAACAAACAACCTTGTGAAATGGATGCTATTATTATCCCCATTTTATAGATGAGAGAACTGAGGCTAACAGAAGTCACTCAGGATCTGTTTCTGTAATGATTAAATTTTCATCTAAACATTGCTTTTACCTCCACCAATGTCCATAGAATAAGATTGTCCCTATGTAAACTTGAAACAGGACTTTTATTTCCACTTCATTTTGTTCTAATCTAAACCACAACCCTGATTTCAATTCTTGATATATAGTCTCTGGGTGTGGAAGTAAAGGTAAGTATCAAGGAAATAGAAGCTAAAAGACATTTTTAAAATAATTCCAGTTAAGGGCCCCACAAGATGAACATTAAAAAATGATTTTTTTTATTATTTTATTATTTTGTTGTAACATATGGGTACTGGCCCAGGAAGGTGGGAGTGTCTTCTGTATCTAAGGGACACTAAGTCTGAATTCAGTAACAGAGAGGATTTTGGTTCTGAACTGAAGAAGGCTGAGAAAAAGAGGGGTCAGGTTCTTTTCTCTGGCTTTTTACACCTCTATCCCATCACCCAATGGGAAAATCTCAGAACTTAGGTTTGTTTCATGTCTGGGATCCCCTAAGAGGTAGTATAAAGGTACAATGTAGATCAGATAAAAGACAATTGTTTATTTCCTCCAGTTAGTCAAAAAGTATTTACTAAGTGCCAGAGACACAAAAGAGAAAAAAAAAAAACCAAGTCATGCTCTCAAGAAGTTCATAGTTTACTGGGAAGAGATAATACACAAATAATATGAATTATGGTAGTCTCAGAGGAAAGGCACTGAAATTAAAAAGGACTAGGGAAAACTTCTTGAAGAAGGTAGAACAATTATTTGCCCCACACAAAAGAAATACTTAAAATACAAAGGATCCATAAGTACACACTGACAATATTTAAAATATGATATAATAACCCATAACTCTATGAGTTATTAACCCATAACTAACTATGATGTTCACTGGGAGATTGATACTTAAAACATCAAAGCACAAAACATTAAGCGGGATGCTGCTGAGCAGCCAATTCACTTTCACTTCAGTTCTCTACTGTCTAAAGAACTCTGAGGTTCTATGTCTACTGGTCAGCCAGGTCAGAACACAACTTCATCCTCCTCTCCATCTCTTCTTCCTCTATACTATTTCTTTTTTTTAACCCTTACTTTTCTGTCTCAGTAGAAAGTATATTTGAACCCAGGCCCTCCACTCTATCTAGCTGCCCCCCTCTACTATTTCATTTGGTAATTTCATCAGTTTCCATGAATTCAAATGATAATGATTCTTAAATTTAATTGTTGAGCCCTAACCTCTCTCATATCTTCCAATCTTGTATCTCATACTAGATGTTTCATAGATATTTTAAGCCCCATATGTCTAAAACTGAAGTCATTGTCTTTCTCTCCCAAACGCTCCCCTTCTTTCTAACTTCCCTGTTCCTGCCAAGGGTGTCACCATCCTTTTAGTCACCCAGACTGGCAAGCTAGGTGTTATTCTTGACTCCTCGCTCTCACCCCCCCATACCTAATCAGCTGCCAAGTACTCTTTTTTTCCACCTTCCTTAAATCCCATATACATGTCCCCTTCTCTCTGATACTGCTACAGCTCTAGTGCAAGCCTGTATCACCTTACTCCTAGACCATTGCAATAGTCTGCTGGTTGGTCTCCTTGCTTTCAGTCTCTCCCCACACCAGTCTATCCCTGCTTAGCTGAAATAATGATCTTCCTAGAACACGAATCTGATCATGTCACTCCTCTCTTCAATCAACAGTGTCTCCCTAGCACCTTCTGCATCAAATGTCAGATCCCCATTTTGCTTATAAAAATCTCCATAAACTAGTCCTTTCCTACCCTTCTAGTTTTCTTATATCTTATTTCCCCCTTCCCACACCATATACTCTGTGATCCAGGGACTCTCTCTTCCTTGCCGATCCTCCAACAAGGAGATTCCATCTTCTGACTCCATGCATTCTTTTATTTTCATTTGATTCATTTTCATTTCAGTTCTAAATTCTCTCCCTTTTCTCGTTCCTCCATCTATGGAGAAGATAAAACAAACGAAAACCTTTACAAATATGTGTAGTCATGCAAAACAAATTTCCACATTAGCCAAATTCAAAGAGAAAAAGATGAAAATACTGTATGTTTCAACCATTGAGGTGGCACAGTGGATAGCCTGGAGTCAGGAGGACCTGAGTTCCAATTTAGCCTCTGTGACTGAGGACAAATCACTTATCCCTGTTTGCCTTGGCTTCCTCATCTGTTAAAAAAAAATGAGATGGAGAAGGAAATGACAAATAATTCCAGTATTTTTGCCAAGAAACCCCAAATGAAGTCATAAAGAGTCAGACATGACTAAAAAGACTCAACAACAAATGCTTCCACCTGTACTCTGAATCCAATAGTTCCTTATCTGGAGGTAGATAGCAACTTTCATCATAAGTCTTTTGGAATTGTGGTTGGTTCATCCAAATATCTAGTCTTTCAAAGTTGATTATCTTTACAATATTGATGTTTCTATGTAAATTGTACTTCTGATTCTGTCCACTTCACTTTATATCAATTCATACAAGTCTTCCCAGGTTTTTTTTTTCTGAAACCATCCCCTTTTTATCATTTTTTGCAGCAAAATAATATTTCATCACATTCATATACCATAAGTTGTTCAGCCATTCTCCAATTGATGGACATCGACGCCATGCAATTTTCACTGGCTGTCTTCAGTACTGGAATTCTTTCACTCCTCATCTCCATCACCTGGCTTCCCTACCAAAAGCTCACTTTTTGCTAGAAGTCTTTCCAGGTCCCCGTTAATATTAGTGCCTTCCCTCAATTGATTATCTCAATTTATCCAGTCTATATCTGGTTGTACATAGTTGTTTCCATGTTGTCTCTCCCATTAAACTGTAAGAGCCTTGAGAACAGTTTTCTTTGTATCCCCAGTGTTTAACACGGTGCTGGGCATGTAGGAGAAGTTTAATAAATGCTAATTGACTGGCTTACTGGTCGTGTTCTTCTCCCAGAAACTTTACAGTGGCCTTAGGAAGAACTCCCCACAGGGCAGATGACGCCAGTGAGAGACTCAGACTGTTTAGATTTGTCAGTCTATGTCTTAGACCAGAAAATTCTTTCTCAGAATTAAAAAAAAAAAATTACTCTTCAGTCATCTATATTCCAGGAAAGAAGCACAACTCAGAAGTGGTATCCAGACCCTTGAGATCTTGACTCGCCTAGTTGATCATATACTCTTAATTGCCATGTGTGAGCTGCCATAGGCAGCCGGAACTCTCTCCTCCTGTACCCAGTGGAAATGCCAAAGAGATAGTTCCGTACCACACATTCAGGAAAAAAAGAGAGCCAGTGAAGTTATTCCATTTTCTACTAAGTGGGCTATTTTTCCTAGCCAATCTTCTTTGACATAGGCACCCCTTCCTACTATCAAAGGAGATTGCTTTGTGATTGCAAAGCACAATTTCTCTTACACTGAATTACATGGATTACTGGAAATGGTCAAGGGACCCCAGATCAGCTACACAGAGGCGTGTTTTAACTAGAGCAGTTCCAGGTCACTGATTAATTACCCTCTTGGCAAAGACAATACCTGTGAACAAGAACAATCCAATTTAAAATGGAACTTTCCTTTGATCATACTCAAAAAAAGGCAGAGAAACTTAGTGGAGTGGGAATTGAACCTCTGGACAGACAATAATGCCCAGACTCTCCAGTCTGGCCCTCTTGCTCCAGCCTTTGGAAGACTTGTGAAAAGGAGAATTAAGAAGCAAAAGGGAAGCATGCAAGATGGCCAGTGGAGGGCTGTAATGACAGGGCTGAAAGCCAGGAAAGAAAATGGAGCAAATCATCCTATGAGCCTGCTTGCTGAGAGAAATCAGCAATGAGGAAGCAGAGCTGACCAACAGAGAGACTCTAAGCCACAATGCCTTCCTTCATCCACCTCCTATCTACAGAGCAAGAAACTGTATTCAGTTTACTGACTGAATTGTCCTTCTTTCTCTCTTTTCTTATATTCAGTGAATATCGATTCTGGTTCTATTCTATCTAATCAATGATTCTATTGATCCCATTTTGCATTACCTTATATATATATATATATTTCCACATTATTTTTTTAAACTCTTTTAATATCAATATTGATTCTAAGGCAAAAGAACAATAAAGACTAGGCAGTTGGAGTTAAGACTTCCCCAAGGTCCCACAGCTAGAAAATATCTGATGCCAGCCAGATTGAATCCAGGTCCCTTTGACTCTATCTACTATGCTATCTAGCTGCCCCTCCATATTCTTTAAATAGCACTTGTTTCTTATACAAAATATTTTTATTTGTTGCTTGTTAATTCACTTACTTCTGCTTTCTTAAATGCCAGTTGTTGGGAGGATGTTTATTCCTTATTTTGATTTTGTAGGTTTATTCTTTGGTCTGCTCTTCTTCCAGTTCTACTTTCAACTGCCAAAACTAAATTCTCCTCTATGCTATCGGTTGAAGCTACTCCCTGCCTCGAATATTTTGCCTCTCTATATCTGTATCTATCTGAAAGATGTCTTTGTTCCCTTCCTCAACTTTCTGAAATACCTCTTTCGAGGATTTAGCCGTCTTAGTTTTTAAAGATATGCAAGTGTGTAACTAGCCAATGGACAGATATCCTTCCAATTTAATTATATAAAGTTTATAAAGCAGAAACAAGGTTTAGACCAGCCTTTAAACTTCATTAGAATATTAATTATTTGTTCATTATTTTCTATCATTATATCACCTAGCTCAGGTTAGGGCCCAAATGATCACCCTCCCTATATTGCAGATTCACCAAAAAGCTGGGCTTTTTGCAATACCCTGTTGCATTTGCCCATGAGCAGATCTGGGTCACACTTCCAGGGTGGTCACTCGCAAGGGAGCAGTCTCAGTTCCAAGGCAGAAATGAACATTAGAACTTGTAGCCACAATAGAGCAGGGGCCTGAGTCACAGGTCCAAGACCAAAAGGAGCAAAAGTACTTGTAGCTGCAGGACAGCAAGTTCCTTTCCTGGATAATGACCAGAACACAGACCAGGAAAACAGTGACCACACCTTTGCTTGGATCATACTACCTTAGAGGCACCTAAAACTTGCAGACTCCCAAAACTAACTCTAAAAACAGGAGCATAAATAACCTAAAGCTTGGGATAGTGCCTCCTCCATACCAGGAGCAAAACCTAACTTTAATATAAAGTTAAAAATGGGCTGGAAAAATAAGAAAACAACCCAAAAAAACCCGATCATAATAACCAACTCTAGTGACAAGGAAGATCAGGACACAAACTCAGAAGAAGATAATGATGTCAAAACAGCTATAAGAAAAACCTCAAAGAAAAAATGTGAATTATAGACAAGCCCTCTAGAAAGAGCTTTAAAAAAAAAGGCAGAAGAAAAATTGGGGGGAAAATGAGGATGATGCAAGAATACTGTGAAAAGAGAATCGGTCAACTGCTTAGTAAAAGAAGCACACACACACACACACACACACACACACACACACATACTGAAGGAAAGAATTCTTTTAAAAATAGAATTGGTCAAATGGAAAAAGAGGTACCAAAATTCACTGAAAAAAAAATCAACTGATTTCAGACAATATTTAGTTTTCATAACATATGAAATCTACAGTACTATCAATACTAGCAGATTTTGGCAAAATTATTTAGGAACCTCTAAGAGCAATTCTCAGAGTTGCCCTGAGAATGAGGATAATTCCAGAATACCCAAAAGAACATATCTAGGAATCAGACTACATGAGACATCTGAGACTCAAAATGTGATGATTAAATGGATATTGGGGATCAGTTACTAGGATACAAGGAGAGTTGATGTTAGTTAATATTGATGGTCATTTTTCATGGTGCTTAAAAAACCAAGTTTTCTTGGTTACCTTGGTGACATGTAAATCTCCCTTCTCAAAACTGGTCTATTGTGAGTCCTCCAAGAAATTTTGATCTGTAACCTGACATTCTGATTTTTTTTTTTTACATGGGAACTCTAGATTTTGGCTTTGGCATTCTTATGATTTTTCATTTTGCCTATTTCTTTTAGATCAGTGGAAATTCTGATTTCTCTTTGCCTCTAATTTCCAATTGATCTGAGCAGTTTTTCTTGAATAAAACCATGGTTTTCAAGGTGTACAAAGATTCTTTTTTTTTTTAAGCCCTTGCCTTCCCCCTTAGAATCAATACTATGTTTTAGTTCCAAGGCAGAAGAATGGTAAGGGCTAGGCAGTGGGGGGTCAAGTGACTTGCCCAGGGTCACACAGCTAGGAAGTGTCTAAGGCCAGATTTGAACCTAGGACCTCCCATCTCTAGGCCTGACTCTCCATCCACTGAGCCACCCAGCTGCCCCCTACAAAGATTCTTAAATTAGAATTAGTTTGATTTTTATATTGGGTATCTTCAATTTTCTCCTTTTTTTCATTCTTTGGATTTTGTTTTAATATTTCTTGCTTTTTAATAGAGACATTGATTTCTGTTGGATCTAATGTAGTTTTCAGGGGTTCTACTTCTTGGGTAAGGCTTGACACTTTCTCTTTTGTTACTTATTCTTTCATTTCCTTCCTTAAGAACTTTATTTTATTTTTTAACTCAAGCTTTAATTCTTCTAGGTATTCATATAGTTTTGGTGGAAAACAAATTTTTTCCTTTTGAGTCTCCATTTATAGTTGTTATGAAATTAAATTTGCAATAATTTTTTTATGCTGGTTAGTGTTTTCTTTAACTTCCTCATCTCTTGAGCTTTATTTCCCAAATTAGGGCTTTGTCCCAGAGCCAGGCTTCATTCACTCCGGTGCTTTCTGTGGAGTAACAGTCCTGAATGGTCTTGCCTTGGATCTTTGTTGTTTCCTTTGTATTCTTGTTCTGACTTTCACCTATAGGAGTGTTCTTCCCCCTTTGCTAATTAAGGTTTTGTACGCTGGATCTTCAGAGCCAGTCTCTGGGATGACCTGGAGCAAACTGCTAGAGAACTCCTCTCCCCTGGGTTTGGGCAAAGCTGACCAGAGAGTGACTTCCACAGCACTGTGCTGGTGGCCTGAAACCAAAAGCCAACATTCATGTAATGGAAAAGATTAGAGGTACAATATGGAAATCTAGTAATCACTATTGTTTAAGATCATTCTAGAAATTATATAATGATATAGAGTGTATATTTATTATATACACAATATATAATATTTGATATAATTAATATAATATATTATATACAATACATTATATAATATGTCATGTTATAGTTTATCATATTGTTAACTTGGAAAAACACAGAACTATTAAATAGTCAGAAAAGCCACTCTTTAATTATTAATTAATTAAGGAAAGGGGTTCAGTGCTAAATTAGGCCTCCACACAGAGCTACACACCCTGGCAGAGTCCCGAGACTGGACACTCTGGTCACTGACCCCCAGGAAAGCCAACAGGGCCAGCTTGACCACTCTGAAGAGGGACAGAACTTGGGGGTCTTTTCTACCCTCTGGAGAACTTGATCCCGCAACCTACATAGGCAAACTGCAAGCAGGCTGCCAAGAGGTTTCAGCCAGCCACTGGGGCATCGGGGAGCGGTCAACTATGATAATTACAAAGGAAAGGGTCAAACTAAGAGCTGGGCTTCCCCATAGAGGACTTTAATACAAAAGGAGAAGCTTCTAAAACAAACAAAGGCACTCAACAATTTGACGGTGTCCACAGATCCCACCCACACTAGGATCCCCAAACAGTTTTAGGTCTAGAGTTCAAACCAGTGTGCCTGGCACTAGGGTTTCTCAAAGGGCAGGGGTAAAATTGAGGCGTCCAGATTTCACCTGGACAATATCATATGTCATATTATGCTCTACTATACCATTATATTATATATGGGCAGCTGGGAGGTCCTGGGTTCAAATCTGGTCTCTGATACTTCCTATCTGGAGAAGTCACTGAACCCCCATTGCCCAGCCTTTACTGCTCAACTGCCTTAGAACTGATACACACTATTGATTCTAAGACTGAAGATAGGAATTTCTTCAACACTATATCTCTATTTTCGTAGGTACGACATTAAAATGAAATTGAGAGAATCGGTCCAGGTGCTTTTTGAAATGATCTTCTAGTCTTTATAGGGAAGGTTGGGGATTCGACTAAAAATCGAGATAATGATATCAGAAAAGTAGGAGGATATAAAATAAATCCATTTAAGTCATCAGCTTCTCTATTACTAACCAAACTTACCATAAAGAGAAAGGGAAATTCCATTTAAAATAACTCTGTAGAATATTTGGGAGTCCATCAACCAAAACACAGAGGAACTATGTAAACATCACCACAAAACATTCTTTACAGAAACTGATAGCCCTGGATAATTATAGGGCAATAAGGTGGCACAGTGTCTAGAGTGCTGCCCCTGGAGTCAGCAAGGTTAATCTTTCTGAGTTTAAATTTGATCTCAGACACTTACTAGTTGTGTGATCCTGGGCAAGTCATTTCACACCCATTGCTTAGCCCTTGCTGCTCTTTTTCTTAGAACTGATACGACTAGGACAAAAGGTATAGAAGAAAACAGAAAGAATTTCAGGAGACTCAGATAAACAAGACAATTATGAAAATTGTTATATACTTTAGAAAAATACTTAAAGTTTATAATGGAGAGTCACCGTTTCATATGTGATCATCCTCTTTCTTTGTATATTTGTGTTTTGTCAAATTCTGAATAACTAAAAATTAAATCAATTAAAAAGGAAGATGTTGGTTTGGCCATTTAACTCTATCAAAAAAGGAAAAGAAGTCGGTTGGGCATGATTTGTTCTTAATTAACCCCTTCACCTCCAGATGTTCACTTTCCTCTCTAAGTAAGCATAAAACACTCTTCTAATACTGAACAAGTTCTTAAACCCAGTGGCTATAACTGGACCCTTCCCACTTAAAACAGACTGCGGCTGCAGTTGTTGGTATTGTCGGGGCACTAGCACTGGTGGTAGGGCCAGGGGCAAACTGAAGAACACCTCGTCCCTTCCTTTCTGACCGTTTGGTTCTGAAGAACTAGAGGTAAGGCTGTGAGATCTGGAAACCTCAGTTTGCTTAATGCCATTAAAAGCCAGGGATCTCAGCATATTTGCCTTGCAGGTCTCCCATTGTTGGGGTCCGAGTCGTAGCCCACCACCAAGGAAGACCAGCAGACAATGCAATTAGGCAAGCAGGGCCATTTATTGATCTGGTGCGCACCAGGGGGGAGCTCAGCCCCAGAGTTCCACCTGGGGCTCGTGAGTGCAGGAGTTTTATGCCCGTCCCTGATCAGCCTACGGGGTTCGCAGGCATCTCTCGCAGTTGGGCGTGGACACCTCTATGTACTTGTCAGGGGTCTGCAGTTGGGCACTGACACATCTATGCCCTTTGCCAGGGGCCTGCTTGCCATGTCTTACAACGATATGTTTTGCAAGGGTCACGCGGCTCCCTGCCTTGGCCTCCCTCATTCCCTACTTCTTTTTCTCTAAGGGACAGGGGGAAGGTCTTTCCGCTGGGCCAGCTCATAGCCTCCAGATTGGGGCCGGACAGTGGCTGGGGGTTGATTCTGTTGGCGGAGGGTCATTATCTGGACAGCACTTAAGCGTTCTTTTATAAAGAGAACAAGGCGGTTAAGAATGCGGGTAGGAAGGCTAGAATTAGAATTAAAAGCACAAGAGGTCAGAGGAGGGAGAAGATCAAGGTGGTGAGCCAGGGGGAGGAATGGAATAATTGGGCGTACCAAGGGCTGGCAGTTCCTCTCTCCCTCCTCGGGCTTCCAGGCCCTCTCGCAGCTTGCTTAGGGAGTCCCTGATAAGCCCGGAATGATTAGCATAGAAGCCGCACTCTTCACCCAGGGCGGCACAGAGGCCTCCTTCCTTAAGGAAGAGAACATCCAGGCCTCCTCGGTTTTGAAGGGCTACCTCGGCGAGGGAGGTGAGGGACTTGTCGAGAAGGGCAATAGAGGATTCCAGCCTGGCTAGATCCTCGTCGACTGCCTGGCGGAGCTGGTGGAACCGTGAGCCTGTGCTATGAGGGAGGCCATGCCCGCCCTGGAAAGCCCTAGGAGGGTGGCCAAGCTGACGGCAAGGGTCATGGGTTCCCGCCACCATCGCCGAGACGATGTGTGGTCCCATGTTTGGAGGAGGTCCTGATCAGTATAATAGAGAGTTGTGCCTGAACCGACCCCTTGGATATGTTAGCCAAGGGTTTTTATAAGGTTTCTGGACAAAGGGGTCAGGAAGCATCTGGCAATCAGTCAAAGGGGCATCAGGGACAGGGAATCAGGAAGCATCTGTCAGCCATCCATCAAGGGGAAAAGGGGGGTGTTAGGGTCAGGGGTCAGAAAGTCTCTGGTATCTTAGGCCTGTCAGTGGAAGATAAGAAAGACTGTACTGGGTTAAGAATAAGGGGAAGGGTACAGAGTGGAAGCAAAGGGATTTTCCTGAAACTTTTTCACTATGGGGGTAAAATGTTCTATGCTGTCTCTGGGGTACAATGTCTCACAAGGTCCCATGCCATCTCCCCTCCCCTCCTCCAAATGTCTAAGGGAAGAGGGCTGATGGTTTCAATCTTCTGTAGCTTCTTCAAGCTTAGAAGGGGCGTAGAATCTCTGAAAGGGGGAGCAGGAGGAGGAGCTGTGGGCCCAGGGTCTTCAGAGGCATCTCTACAGCGAATGCCAGGGTCCTGGAGGCTTGGAGACCAGAGACTGTTTCCCCAGACTGACAGACAGGGCACAAGGGGGAGCATCCATCCCTAAGGCAGAAGTATAGAACCTAGGACTGGGGCAAAAACTAGAATACCAGAAACAAAAGGAGAAAATTAGCACAATAGAAACTGATATTAACATTAACATTTGGGTATCTTAGCCAACAGATTTTATCCCCAGAAATTATCCTCTGACAGGAATTGAACCTTTTAGGAAATTTGATCCCTAAGTTGTTTACAGGGTTAGCATGTGATGTTTCTGTTAAAGAATATCCTTTTGCAAAGGCCTCATTAATATGGCATCTATAACTACTTGAATAACAATACTTTACAGATAAACTTCTTTAACCCAGATCCTGGAGGAAATCCAGAAAGCCCTGATTATTTCCAGGGTCAAGATCCAAACTTCAGTTGTGGTAAATTAAGGCTGCAAGCTACAAGTCATCTATCACTAAACTTTACTTACTTCTCAAAGTGTGTTCCCTAACAATTTGATAATTTTCAATTATTAACCTAATAGGTTGTTTGGGGAGATGGAAACATTAATTCACAACTTGCATTAAGTGCTGATTATGGGAACTTGCTCCAAAAAGGGAAGATAGATAGGAAAAACATTTCCTCAGGTCCCAAGGGACACATAGTGAGGGGCTTCATGTACAGGCCAAAGCTGTCACTGGCTCATGCCATATGCACAGGCCAAAGCTGTCACTCAAGGATTAGTAGCCTAGATGGTCAGAAGAGGTCCAGTTCAGGTTGAGCCCTAGAATTGCCTCTCTAGCCATCACAGAACATTCTCTGTCTTTTGCACTATACCACTACTGGATCCTAGAAGCCTTTTCCTTCCTTAAAAGACAAGTCTTTCCCATTACAGCTTGGAGAAATTCTGCTAAGCAGCAGTCTGAAAACAATTTCCATACCCTCAAACAAGCCTTTCACATCCCTACCAGGCTAATCACTCAGTTATTCTTACATACTTTGGCAATAATTAACATATCACACTTTAGTCACAAATACCTGAATTAAGGAACAGGAGTGCTGGACTGAGTAGCTCCATAGTAAATATAAATCAGGGCTGTTATCATCTCCTGTACCTGGGCCATCTGAAAGACTAAGACAAGCCATACAGGAATCTCTTCAGTGTAACTTCCAAGAGAAATTCCAGAACTATTTGTGCTTTTCCCAACACCATATACATTAACTTTAGAAATTATCCCCAAGGTCAAGAATCCAATTATAAGAGTAGAACATCTGTTTATTCTCTTTCACCTCCATATCTGTTCTCTTTCATCTCTCCTTCTCTCTCCTTCTTCCTCTTTCTTTTTCCCTCAAACCCTCTGCTTAAAAGGCAGAACACAACTTCCATTTACCTGTCACAAATCTGCATACTCGGGACATTTAATACCTCCTCACTTTCCTTTAGCTCTCTGTTACCATCACAAAAATAAACATACCATTTGGTATCCCTTCAAATGCTAATCAATAACTCCCAAGAATCGAGGCACTGTGTCTTTAGCACAGTGCTCATTATAAGATTCAGTTCATAGTACAAATTGGTAAACTGAGGTAACCACTGAGGAGTGAACAGAACCTATGGTACAGTCAGGTTTACAATGAGCTTTTGCTTACATTCAAACAACACTTAAAGCACATGTTTTAGCAATAATTTACATAAAAGTCACATTTAGAGGAATATCATAAAGCATGTAGTATTTCCAATTATAAGATTTAAAACCTTTTAAGCACTATAAACCTTAAAGCAAGCCTTTTAATAAGCAGGCTGCTTATCTATCTTCAAGACCAGGGAGTCAAATATAATAATAAAGTTAGTCAATTTTAACACATTGAGATAAAAAAAACATTTATGATCATTTTAAACCCAAAAAACATTTTTGATCAATTTAAACACTTAAACCTATTATATTTTTAAACTGCTTATGATAGAAAGATAAACAAGGAGGAAAACAGTCTTCTTGAGACTAACCTGGGCATTGTGCAGAGATGGCAGGGATCCTGCACCCCTTAACTCAGGCAAGCTGTGAACAGGGAAACTCCATTCCCCCTTCCTGCCCCTGTAGAAAGAAATACACCTCTGGCCACACCTTGATAGCCTAAGCCCAGAGGATCTCAGACAGACCCCCCCACTCACCAAACACCCAAGTGCAAGGAGTCATGTCCACACTCTTTGAAAAGGGGGCATGAGGGCAACCCCTGACAGTTGCTTCACTCATGCTGCCATGCCATGCCACAGAGGACAACCCCCTAGGGCTGCTCCAGCCATGCTATCACGCTGGTCACCTATCTTAGTAATAAATCTTTCTCACTTCTAAGCTAAGCCTGGAGTCCTCTCATTCCTTAGAAGGGCCTCCCTCCCTACCCCCAACCCGGGGACTCACCATTTGCATCTCTATAACAACTATACTGCTAAAAAAAACCTGTTTTACAAGATATCTATGATTTTTCTATCAATTTTTACTTTCTTGAACATCTCCTTAAACCCTCTGAAGTATACAATTAAAATATACTCATCTTTAAACTCTTTAAGATCTTACTTATGTACTGTGCTGCTATATCAGTTCCTAAATATCAAAGTGGAACAATTAAAAGTATTTCGCTCTTTCTTCTTTTTGCCAGGAAGAATCTAATAGCTTGTGGGCAATTTACCCTAAGGCTGCCTGGCTTGATTTAGGTTTTTATGACTTAACAACCTTGTCTCTTATCTCTGTTTACCAAGTGAGATCACCTGCAATTTAAAATTTAGCATGTACCAAAATCTTCATAATAAATTATTTTCAACAAACTCCAGTTTAAACTCCACAACTCCCAAATAATTTTGAGTCCTTTAGTAATCTTTCAGTATGTAAACAACTGAATTTCAAGGCCATTTACTCTTATTCCTTTCTGTTTTAAAACAGAATAGAACTTCCAGTTCAGTTTCCTTTTGCCTCAAAGCATTGCTTTCATAGGAATCACCTAGAAATCGCGGGGCGTCCCCCGGTCTTTCCTAGGGGTGCAATATCTTCCCAAGGAGGACTCAAATCCCCCCTGTCTTTTTATCTAGTTGAGAATAATCCCAACCTAGCGGAGACTCGAACTCCACCTCAGGGGCCTCAAACTCCCTGAAAGTTCCCAGGTCAGTGCCCTGGACCGTAATCCTTCTCCCTCCCTCTCAAGCACTTCCCCTGGGTCCCGACTGGCCTCCTCGCGGTTAACCAGAACTGCGGTACTTTTGGGGTCAACTCTCAGAAACAGGTAGGAGGTTTGGACAGATGCCGCGGGGCAAACCCCTCATCCCAGAACGGGATGGGCCCCGGGGCTTGGCATAGGATGTCCATGGAATCTGCCATCCAATAAGCCATAAGCCCATAGGGAGTCCTCCTCTCCCCCATACACACTTTCAATCACCACACACACTCCACACAGCTCACCTGAAGTCTTGTCCAAGGCAGTGCCTTCGGCCCTTCTGTCAAGGGGTTCCGAGGTGGGGACCAACGCGGACGAGCCCCCAAATGTTGGGGTCCGAGTCATAGCCCACCACCAAGGAAGACCAGCAGACAATGCAATTAGGCAAGAAGGGCCATTTATTGATCTGGTGCACACCAGGGGAATTCAGCCTAAGAGTTCCATCTATGGCTCATGAGTACAGGAGTTTTATGCCCGCCCCTTATCAGCCTACGGGGTTTGCAGGCATCTCTTGCAGTTAGGGCGTTGACACCTCTATGTACTTGTCAGGGTCTGCAGTTTAGGGCATTCGCACTAGGTCAGGGTTCTGTAGTTAGGGCGTTGACACATTTATGCACTTTGTCAGGGGCCTGTTTGCCATGTCTTGCAACGATATGTTTTGCAAGGGTCAAGTGGCTCCCTGTCTTGGCCTCCTTCACCATGTCCAAGAATTCTAGTTCACTTTGCTGATCCCATTATTAATAGTCATAATTTCAATTTATTCTAGGAATGAGAATAAGCTTCTGGCTTTTAAAAAACATAGTCCATTCCTAATGATAAACGATAGGGCGGCTAGGTGGCATAGTGGATAGAGTGCCAGCCTAGAGAAAGGAAGACTCCTTTTCCTGAGTTCAAATCTGACTTCAGACCTTACTACCTGTGTGATCCAGGGCAGGTCATTTAACCTTTTTTGCCTCAGTTACTCATCAGTAAAATGAGTGGAAGAAGGAAATGGCAAGCCACTTCAGTATCTCAGCCAAGAAAACCCCAAAAGGAAACACCTGAACTGAAACCTACTGATAAATTATATGTATTTAAACTGTCCACTTCCTGACAAAGGCTGGAATATTTATGTCTTCCTACTAACCACAGTTAAAAGATTGTGTGCCAGTTCTCTTAATTCTCAGTATTTCCTCAAACTCTCCCAATCTCCCATTTATAGCTAGCTGGTCTCAGAGAAACACTGGATACCAAATTCCCCTACCTGGCATTAAGGGAAAGGGAAGAAAAAGGAGGAGACCTTCTCTTTAGAAGATTATAGGCAGCCTTCTTTCAAAACTTCCCTTGGATGTAGACACTAAACAATAACACTAGTCCAACTATCAATAATATGGAATTAGGTCTTGATCAATGATACATATAAAACCCAGTGGAATTGTGTGTCGGCTAAGGGGGGTTAGGGAGGCTTGGGGGAGAGGGAAAGAACATGAAACATGTAACTATGGGAAAATATTCAAAATTAAAATTAAAAAAAAATTTCCCTTGCTACACAGAGGAAATCATTTCTTCTGATTGGCAGGTCTCCTCCACTCTAAGCTGATAAGTATCCAAAGCTGTCTCTGCTCTTTAGCTGTTATCTTTTGTTCCACTCTTCAAGTTTTCTTCTTGCCTTTTTTTTTAAACCTTTATCTTCCATCCTAAAATCAATTCTGTATATTGGTTCCAAGGCAGAAGAGCAGTAAGAACTAGGGCATGGGGGTTAAGTGATTTGTCTAGGAAGGAAGTGTCTGAGATCACATTTGAACCCAGGACCTCCCATTTCTAGGTCTGGCTCTCAAACCACTGAGCCACCCAGCTGCCCCCACTTTCTGCTTTTCTAATGGGAAAATCCCCATTTCCTTGATGTTAACATCAGCATTATAATTGTGGGTGCCCAACATAGGTAATGAGATTCACCTGTATCAATGTGCCTGGAAGGGAGCCAGAAGAGGGATCTCTCAGAGTCTAGCCTTTGGTTATCCCACTCTTCTCCAAGAGAGATTTTAATTCCTGCCAAGAAGGGAAGATGTGAAAAATATGGAGGCACTAGGGATGTTAAAATATAATCTAAATGATTGTGGGTACACACACTGGGTTGTAGGAGAGACTGGACCAGGATAGGGAGATCAGAGATCACAGCTAAGCTGCTGATAACTGACAAGAATGTCACCAACTGTCACCAGCTCACCACTAGGCCAGCGTCTTTGGAACCAACAGGCAAGGTAAAAAGGTTTAATTATGCTTAACTAAAATAAAGGTGGGATAGGGAATTCTACACTAAAACCTAATGGGCAAAACCACAGGGTAAGGGGGAGGACTTAACTTCTCTAATACTAATTGACTTAGGCCAGGCTGGGCATAAAGGAGCTATTCTGGAGTCTCTGGGGGGCTGCTTCAAACCTGGTTCCAGCCAAACTTGACCAGCACAGCTAAGGACTGAGGGTGGCTTTGAGGGTTTCTCACAGTAATCCACAGATGATCTCAGGATGCCAAAAGCCAAGGTGGTCCAAGGTACCCAAGCAGAGAGGGTGTGCTTGAGATGCTGTCCACCAGATCCCAAACTCCTCCTCCTCCCTTGGTGCTGCTCTGCAGTTCTTGTCCCCTTGCTAGATGCCACCACCACACAGGATCCCAGGGAAATCAGGAAGCAGGGTGTCCTTAACTCTGAGATCTCCCAGGGCTAACAACAGTTTGTGCCAACCCCTAATGGAGTCTCTCTCAGGGCACAAGCACCTTCCTGCTCCTTCATTCCATCTTAGAATGCTCCAACCTTCCTGCTAGGTACAACCTTAATAATTAATTACTACCGGGGGCAGCAGGGTAGCTCAGTGGATTGAGAGCCAGGCCTAGAGACAGGAGGTCCTAGGTTCAAATCTGGCCTCAGCCACTTCCCAGCTGTGTGACCCTGGGCAAGTCACTTGACCCCCATTGCCTACCCTTGCCAATCTTCCACCTATAAGTCAATACACAGAAGTTAAGGGTTTAAAATTTAAAAAAAAAAATAATTAATTACTACCTAATCTTCCTCACAACAAAGATAAGGAGCCAGAGACCAACCACTCTGCTTTCCTCAGAAAAGGGTTGTTAACTTAGAAAAAAACACAGAGCTATTAAATAGACATAAAGCCACTCTTTAATCAAGAGAAAGGGGGAACGGGGCTGATTAGGCCTCTTATGCGGAGCTGGGCCTTATGCAGAGTGAACACTGCTTCGCTCTGCTCCCTGACCCCCCTGGGAGTGACACCGCGCTAGATGACCACTCCAAGGAACAAAGGAAACTGGGGAATTTATATACCATTTGGGAAGATCCAAGGACTGGGAAAGATGATTGACATTATACTGGTAAGGATGGGATTTACAATCAAGCTTGGGAAAGGAATCCTAGCTAGAGGCTAGGGCTTAAGGGAAGGGGCTATTTACACAATGGATACTAAAGGATGGTCCCCGCCCAGGTGTGTATTCCTGGGAAGGGTCTTTGATACAATGGGGACGACTACCTAAGACAAAAGGGTATTTAGCATTTACCCAGGGGTTCATTATTCAGTTTGCAACTGCTAACCTGAGATTCCCTTCAGGGTGGATTCTCACAGGAACAGGGAAGCACAAGCTTTGGGGGTCTCCAGCCTACAAGCTATTTCTAAAACTTGGGGTTCATCAGATCTCACTAAGCCACAAGTTTGGGGTCTCTAGATTCCACGTCGACAGGGTCTATCTGACTAGAAGTATATTTAGCTGCTCCTCTGATATTGTTTGACTATAGGATATGATTGGGTTCCATCTAACTTTTGATGACTTTATCATTTTAGGGGAGAAGGAGGACCCCAAGTTCTATAGCCAAGGTTTAACCCTTTCCCCACCCAATATGAATTCCACATGGAACACACATTGAGAATGACAAAGAAGTCCATTTATCCAAACCAGAGTAAACAGAAGGTATTCTTAGGAAAAAATATACCAGACAATACAGAGTGAAGGACCACTTCCAGTGGGGACAAAAGAGCTTATCTCAGAGGGTCTCACTCAAGGGGAAAGTCCTTGCTGTCTCTAGAGCAGGAGTCAGCAACATATGGCTCTCCAGCCATACCTGGCTCCACCTCCCCACTGGCCAGTCCAGGCAGAGTCCCAGGATGTGCCCCAGGGGGCCCTTCAGCCCCGCCCCATATTCCAGTGTCTTCAGCCTCCTTCCTCCTCCTTCTGCAGGCATTTATGGCTCTCGTGGCCAAAAAGGTTGCTGACCCCTGCTCTAGAGTATAAAGCTAGAAATAGGGAAATGATGGAGACTACTTTCCCCTCTCAGGTTTTCCCAGTCTTTTCCTTCAGCAACCTGAAGTGGGGTTGGCCTTTTCTATCTTTTTCCTCAAAGCTGGAAGCCAGGAGCAATGGAACAGAAGGAGTTTCAGAAGAGGGATTGGCCTAGAACTGAAGCATCTCACCAACTTGCTGCCTTTATCTCCACCAAATAGGAAAGAGTCTCATACCAATGGCTTTTGGACATGGGGTTATATATTAATATGGAGACTCAAAACTGAGGCAAAATGACCAAGAAAAAAACTGAGTAACTTTCAGCAGAATTTTGGGAGAGTGAAGCTTCATGGGATATTTCTCTGTAGTTAAGGGCATTTGAGATTGGATAAAAACTCAGTGACTGCCTCAAAAAGGTATAAATCCCTGGGGGCAGTCTCTCTTTTTTCTGGATCATGGGATCACAGAGTTGAAAGGGACTTCAGACATTATGACATGGCATCCCTGCCATTCAACCTCTATGTGTGTATTTCACATGATGAAGAGAGAGTCTGTTCCACTTGTGGGCAGCTTTAATTATTAGGAAGGTTTTTCTTTATATAGTCCTGAAACCTGCTTTTATGGTCCTTTTATTACTTAGAAGACAGAAGCAATAGAATTAGTCAAGAAAATAATTCTTTTTTTTTAAAATACATCCTGACTTCTGTCTTACTATTGTTGTACCCAAATTTTAATACCTAACCCAGGTTCATGGCCGAAGGAAGAATCACACTGACAATGCAATATGCAAGAAGAGGCTCATTCTTTACTAGCAATAATAGCGAGGGTCGCTAGGCAGAGAGGCATGCCTGACCGACCCCTTGGAATTCTCAGCCAAGACTTTATATAGAAATGTTTGGGGAAGGGGGTTGATACATACATAATCATCAAGGTAGTGTCAGGGACAGGTGGTCAGGAAGCATCTGGGGAGGGGGGTTTCTGGGTCAGGGATCGGGAAGCATTTGGCAAACATACATTAAGTAGGCAAATATTGTTAAGCAGGCAAACATAGACAAACATTCCTCAAGAAGGTTAATATTCATCAGATAAGATAGCTTCAATTTTAGGCTTATCATAGGGGGAGATAAGGAAGACTGTGCTGGGAAACATTGGAGGCTGGAGGTAGCTTGCCCAGGCTAGAAATAGTTCAGTAGTCTGTCAGACTGATTTTTAAATCCAACACTAAGACAGAAGATCAGCAAGGCTAGGCAATCAAGGTTAAGTGACTTGTCTAGGATCACAAAGCTGAGAAGTCTATGGTCAGGTTTGAACTGGGGACCTCCTGATTCCAGGATTGGCACTGCCCCAAGAGAATTATTCTTGAGGCTTTCCAGCTCCCATCCTGGTGGCATGGGCATTGTACTCCCCAAACTCAGGAAAACCGAAAGCAGGGAAATTCCTTTGCTCCCTTTTGCCCTCCTGACTCCTAACCCAAAACATCTGACCTTGAAAGGATTACCCTCCTCTGATTGTCCCATTGATTTGAGATGGAAAAAGAGACATACTTCATCCATTTGTCCTCCAAATCACTAGGAGAACCACCCCCATACCTTCGGGCAAATTTCCCCCCAAAACCCTTGCTCCAGAGTCATATCTCCACTGTTGTAGACTTTAGAACCCCCAGAATTGATGTCATCTGGGGGACAGCTTTTCCATTCATACTGTCCTCCCAAGGAACAGCTTTCCATCTATGCTGTTCCACCTAGGAGACAGGTTTCCACCTTATGCTGTCCTCCTGGCCAGATTAAACATTACCTTCTAAATTAATAAATTTCTCTTTTTAAGCTAAATTTTGGAGTCTTGCATTCTTGCAAAAGGTACCCTTCCTGAACCCCCAGGGCTCACCTCTGCACCCCACACACTGAGACCCAGCTTTGCTCCTGACTGGTGAGAATGTTCCTTAACTAGCCTGATCCAGACCCACTACACTGCCTGTGAATCTTCTATGCTTTCCACTTCTAGCTCTTGGAAGTGTAATCACATCCACACTGTTAAACTGGAAACACCCCAGAACTACTAAGTAGTCAGAAAAACCACTTCTTTAATTAAACAGAGGGGTTCAACATAATTCTTCAAGGCCTCCACTCAGAGCTGTGCACTACAAACCCACACAGAGCCCCAAGACTCTGCTCTGGCCACTGACCCCTGGGAACACCAACAGCACAACATTGACAGCTCCAAAGAATAAAAGAATTTGGGAAGCTTATATACTTTTGGGGGAACTAAGGGACAGGGAAATATGATTGATTGACATTACCATGACTACAAGAAAATGGGAATGGTCAAACTACACTGACAGGCTTGGGAAAGAAACTATAGCCTGTGGCTAGGGTATCAGGGAGTTGACTTCTCACAATTGATACTAAAAGAATGGTCCCTGCCTAGGTGTGGGTTTTCTTGGGAAAGGATCTCCTAAACCGGGAGAAACTTCTGGGACAAAAGGGTACTTAGCATTTGATTAAAATTTGCTAACTCCACCTAGCTAGGTCCATTAAATATCTTAAGGTCTATTATTCAGTCTGAAACTGCTAGTCTGAGATTCCCTTCAGGATTCTCAGGAGAGCAAGGACAGACTTGGGGTCTCCAGCTTTCAAGCTAACTAAACTTGGGGTTCTCTTGGATTTCACGTTAACAACACCATTCCTAAAAAGGATACTGTCAATAACTATCCTATAACATACTCACTATCCCAGTGACTATTCAGTCTAAAGCACCATTCCCTGGCTTCCACTCCATTATATGTGTTCTCTTTATCTTAGAATATACATTCCTGGGAGGTTCTGGTGTTGTACCCAAATTTTAATATCTAACCCAGGTTCATGGCCCGAGGAAGAATCACACTGATAATGCAATATGCAAGAAGAGGCTCATTCTTTACTAGCAATAATAGCAATATAGACAAACATTCCTCAAGAAGGTTAATAAGATAGCTTCAGTTTTAGGTTTATGATAGGGGGAGATAAGGAAGACTGTGCTGGGAAACATTGGGGGCTGGGGGTAGCTTGTCCAGGCCAGAAATAGTTCAGTAGACTGCCAGACTGATTTTTAAATACAACACTGTATTCAAATGTGACCTCAGACATTTCCTAGCTGTGGGACCTGTTATCAAAAAAGGTAAATATGATAATCTGAGTAGGTCAAGGAAATGCAATTTGGGTGTGAGGAAGGATAAAGGGGATATAGGTGATTATAAGGTTATTGGAGGAGGAATGAAGGTAAGGGAAGGTATATAGGAGGTAGGGGAAATGGGGTATATAGGAGAGGGCAGCTCAAACAAGTTTATTCCCAGAGGCTTGAGACAGAGGATACAGGGAAGAAACTAGGGCCAGTAAGAAATGTTTAGGTTTGCCTGGAGGGTTTCTCTTGTTAGTTTCTAAAGTCTCTTGAGGGAGGAGTCGAGAGGGCCCCTCCCTGCCAGTCAAATTGATGGCTGGAGGAAGCCTTGGACAGGTACTTCCTGTCAAGATGGATGCCCCCAGTTCTTTCAAGAAATAAAAGAAAAATGATTCCTTCCCCTTGAGCCCTTGTCTTAATTTTCGACACAATGATTCACCAGAGGGTTTGAATAGGTAACAAAGGGATTTATTAATATCAGGGTCAGTCAGAAGGGGAGAGAGGTTCAGGATTTTCTAACTGGAACTAGGGAGAGGGTGATGGTGGGGGATGGGTCGTGGAGAGGTTTAGACTGAGAAAGGTTGCTCTCCCAGGAGGGAGTTTTGCCTGCCTTTTAAGTAAAGTCCTTATTAAATCTCTAAAACTAGGGGTAACTTATTTGAGGATACTCTACTAGCCTATAGAAACTAAAATCCACAATATTCAATCACCAAGCCCTCCCTTCCACCCAGAACCCACAGGAAATTCAGGGAAGGAGATCAGGGAGAGGTCCAGAGAAATGAGATAGGTCCAAATTTCCCCAAAACAAAATAAGCACAGGCCAAGGCCAAAGCAAAGCCAAGCCAAAAGGCCAAAGCAAAAGCCTCCAGCCACAGCGAAAGCCAGAAGGCAAAAGCCCCATCAGTTGGAACTTCACCTCTCTTTATAGCTTTAAGTTCTAACTGACTTTCTAAAGAGTCTAAGATGTTTAACTGACTTTTTGTGACCGTTAGAAATTATAGAAGCAAAAAGTTTCTGTTAGCCACCTTGCATTACAGATCTTGGGCAAGTTCTTTAACCCCCACTGTCCTTACTACCTTGGAACTGATACTTTTTTTTTTTAATTCTAAGACAGAAGGTAAGGGCTTAAAACAAAACAAGAAGAATATCTATTCCTTGAAGTCAGAGACAGGCTTTCTTTTCCCTTTTCTTTTTTTTTATTTTCTTTTCTCTTTTCTTCTCTTCTCTTCTTTTCTCTTCATTGGTATCTTCAGCATGGTGGCTTTGTGGAACCTAGAGAGAGTATTGATTAGCATTTGAAGGGATACCAAATGGTATGTTTATTTTTATGATAGTAACAGAGTCAGAGAAAGTGAAGAGGTATGTTGTGTTTGAATACAGAAGAAAGAGAGACTTGATCTAATATCTTGAGTAAGCAGATTTGTGATGGGTGAATGGAAGTTGTGTTCTGCTTTTTAAGCAGAGGGTTTTGAGGGAAAAGAGAGAGGGAGAAGGAGAGAGAAGGAGAGAAGAAAGAGAACAGACAGGGAGGTGAAAGAGAATAGATCATGATGTTCTACTCTTATAATTGGATCCTTGACCTAGGGATAATTTCTGAAATTGATTTATGTGGTGTTGGAAAAATCACAAATGATTCTGGAATTTCTCTGAAAAGTTACCCTGAAGAGATTCCTGTATGACCTGGTCTTAGTCCTTTAGAGGGCCAAGAGATGATACAGCCCTGATTTATATTTACTATGGAGCTACTCAATCCAGCACTCCTGTTCCTTAATTCAGGTCTTGTTACTAAAATGTGATATGTTAATTATTGCTAAAATATGTAAGAATAACTGAGTTATCAGCCTGGTAGGGATGTGAAAGGCTTGTTTGAGGGTATGGAAATTGTTTCCAGGCTGCTGCTTAGCAGAATTTCTCTGAGCTGTAATGGGTAAGACTTGTCTTTTAAAGAAGAAGAAGGCTTCCAATGGTGATGTAGTATGCAAAAGACAGAGAATGTTCTGCGGTGGTTAGAGAGGCAATTCTAGGGCTCAACCTGGACTGGACCTCTTCTGACCATCTAGGCTACTAATCCTTGAGTGACACAATGATGGCATGACAGCTTTGGCCTGTACATGGAGCCCCTCATTAAGTGTCCCTTGGGGCATGAGGAAATGCTTTCCTATCTGCCTTCCCTTTTGGAGCAAGTTACCATAATCAGCACTTACTACAAATTAATGTTTCCATCTCTCCAAACAACCTATTAGGTTAATAATTGAAAATTATCAAATTGTTAGGGAACACACTTAGATGACTTGTAGCTTACAGCCTTAATTTATCATAACTGAAGTTTGGATCTTGAGCTTGGAAATATAAACCAAAGCTTTCTGGATTTCCTTCAGAATCTGGGATAAAGAAATTTATCTGTAAAATATTGTTATTCAAGTATTTATAGATGCCATATTAATGTGAGCTTTGCAAAAGCATATTCTTTAACAGAAACATCACATACCATCTCTGCAAACAACTCAGGAATCAAATTTCCTAAGAAGGATCAATTCCTGTCAGAGGATGATTTCTGGAGATAAAATCTGTTGGCTAAGATACCCAAATGTTAATGTTTAATATCAGTTTCTATTGTGCTAATTCTCTCTCTTTATATCTGTGTTCTAGTTTTTGCCCCAGTCCTGGGTCCTATCCTTCTGCCTTAGGGATGGACGCTCCCCCTTATGACCTGTCTGCCAGTCTAGGGAAACAGCCTCTAGTCTCCCAGCCTTCAGGACCCTGGCATTCCCTGCAGAGATGCCCCTGAAGACCCTGGGCCCACAATTCCTCCTTCTCCTCCTCTCAGGAATTCTATGTCCCTTATCAGCTTGAAGAAGCTACAGAAGATTGAAACCATCAGCCCTCTTCCCTTGGATATTTGGAGGAGACAGGAGATGACATGGGACATTGTGGGACATTGAACCCCAGAGACAGCATAGATCATTGTACCCCCATAGTGAAAAAGTTTTTCAGGCAAACTATAGGCAGGAAAATTCCTTTGCTCCTACTATGTACCCTTATCTGCCCAAATAGTCTAGTGACCTTTGTCGAAGATCATATCAACTCTGTACAGCTTATGGTCCTTTGGTAACAATACTGGACCATTCCCTCTGCACCTTCTGTCTATGATGACACAGATATTTAAGAAAGATTTCTTTATGATCCAACTCCAGAAGTGGGGAATGTGGAACCTAGAAAGAGACAGAATTAAAAATCCAGACCCCTGTATGACATTATAGTGAAACAGGCTTGTCTGTAGGAATTCCTAACTTACAGACCTTTGGTTTCCAGACCTTCTCCTGTAAGGGTGAAAAGGGGGTTTTATGGGTTCAATATATTAAAGATGGTCGCCAGAGGATTGAACTATTATCAATCCTCAATTAAGAATAATCTCAAATCAAAATTGACTTTTATGGAAATTTATTTACATGAGAAGAGAGAGAGGAAGTACGGAAATAAGAACCTATCCTATGGGGGGCAGCTGGATGGCTCAGTGGATTGAGAGCCAGGCCTAGAGACAGGAAGTCCTAGGTTCAAGTCTGGCCTCAGACACTTCCCAGCTGTGTGACCCCATTGCCTAGCCCTGTAACAAATAAAAAATTAATATAGAGGGATATATATATAAAAAGATATTAGGTTTAAAAAAAAAGAATCTATCCCACTGATTAGTCCAGGTAGATCTTAAACCTTAGCCAAGGGTTAAAGGGCCTGAGGCCTGGAGGTGAATGGAGCAAACTTCATTCACAGAGTCTATAAAAAGAAGTTTCTTAATAGAAGTTCAGGAAGATTCAGTCTTTAAACTCACCACACATGGAAAAGTCTCAGTCACGAACCAGCAAAGCTCCCTCAGGTCCCCTTCACCAAACCAGCCTCAGCCTCACTCCCTCCCCTCTCTCCTTGGAAGGGCCACATATATATCACTTCCAGTGCCTTCCCTTAGCCTTCATGTCCAATCACAACAGACACTTTCTCATAGAAAGCATAGGTGGCGATCCATTGATTCTGATTGTTATTCGCTCTACCACACATGGATGGGGACCTCCCAGAATTGGAAGGTGCTCTCACCTTTGGTAAATTAAATCTAAAGATGGGCAGTGTAGACTTAATTTAATTATCACACTCCCCTTATCTGAAGGAATGCCTACCTTGAAGACATCCTCCTATCCACACACCCCCCCCTGCTGCCTACCACTCTATAAAACCCAGCTTGGTACAGCTCGTGGTCCCACATCAGCCTTTCAATGTGAGACCCTTAGCTTAATCTAAGATAATAAAGTCCCTTTGCATTTTGCATTGTTGGTTCAGACTCATTTATTGGGATAAGTCTCCAGGCACTTCAGCTTCACATTCCCACACTGCCTTTGCACAATGCCTGGCAAGTGTTTTTTAATTCATTCATTCATTCATTCATTCACTTTTGGGTTCAAATACTAGTGTTATAGGGGTGCAAATGGTGAACCCCTGGGTTCGGGAAGGAAATCTTTCTCAAGAATAAGAGGACTCCAAGCTTAGCTTAAAAGTAAAAAGAAAGATTTATTAGTAAGATAGGATTAACGGCCAGCAAGACAGCATGAGTGGAACAGCTTCAGTTCTGGGCTTTTTATATTCTTTCTGGTAGTGTGGACATGACTCCTTGCACTCAGGCATTCAGTGGGTGGGGGGGGGGCGGTCTGTCTGGGATCTTCAGGGCTTAGGCTATCAAGGTATGTCCTGGAGGTGTATCTCTTTTGTCTATCTCAACTTGTTGGGCCTAAAATTCAGCCTGATCCTAACATCCCCCCTTGATGGATGATTACCAGATGTCTCCTGAACCCCTGACCCTGACACGCCCTTGATGGATGATTACCAGATGCTTCCTGACCCCCTGACCCTAACATTCCCCCTTGATGACATCTGAACATGAACATTCCCAGACCCCTTTGTCCAGAAACCCTATAAAAACCCTTGGCTAAGAAAACCAAGGGGTCAGTCAGGCAAGCCTCTCTGCCTACTGATCCTAGCATCATTGCTAGCCAATAAATGAGCCTCTTCTCATGTATTGCATTGTCAGTGTGATTTCTCTAACCACAACCAAACCTGGGCCAGCTATTAAAATTTGGGTCCAACATTTGGGGGCTCATCCATATTCATGGCAAGGAGAGGATCTACTGCCAGAAGAGCCAAAGGTGAGGGAGATCTGGGGTTGGGTGGCCTGTGTATGTGCTTGTGTGTATGTGAATGTGTGCTTGCATTGTATGAGGAGGTGGTGCCCTGGTTGGCATACAACTAAGTAGTTTGGCTCTGCCCACCACTCTGGGGCTTGTACAGAGGAACCTAAACTAAGCTTACCACAGGCCCCCTTCTGCATGTATGTGAATGTGTGATTGAACTGATGGAGGAGGTGATGCCCTGGTGAGCATACAGCTAAGTGGTTCAGCTCAGCCCGCCACTCCAGGGCTTGTGCGGAGGAACCTAAGCTAAGCCTACCACGGCCCCCTTCTACCTGTTTCTGAGTGAGGACTGAGGCAGTACACATTTCCTTTTGATCCGCGAGGACAAAGGTCAGAACCCCTGGGAGCAAGTTCTGTGTGTGACTGGCAGACCACGTAGACCAATTGATCTCCCTATTCCCTTGGAATTATTCCTGGAACTGGTGAGATTTGAGGTCTCACAGGGACCCAAAATAAGAGATTAGAGTCCTCTCTTTTGGGGGGGGTCAATCCGGGTGGTTTGAGTCCCCTGGATTTCGTTGGGGTTCAATTTCCAGTCACCAGACCGGGCAGTTTGAGTTCCCTGAGGAAGGTGCCAGTGGACGCACTGGAGGCTGGGAGGAGAGAGAGGACTGAGGTATGGTCCCCGCATCAATTGTTCCAGATTGGCCTTGACTCCCCCAGGCAAGTGAGTGTGAGTGTGCTCACGTTTGTCTTGTGTTTGTCTTGGTTATCTTCCCTGTCACATATCTGTTTTGTTGCCTTTCTTTTGACCCTTGTCCTTTGTGGTCTCCTCTTGCCCTTTCTCCTGGAAGCCACAATGGGCCAAGGAGAGTCCACCCTTCTTTCTCTTATGGTTACCCATTTCCCAGACTTTAAAGCCTGGGCCCATAATCTGTCCTTTCCAGTAAAGAAAGGGAAACTCATCACATTTTGTACTTCTGAGGGGCCCACATTTGGGCTCCAGTGGCCGTGGGACAGCACATTCAACTTAGGGATAATTTCAAAAGTCCAAGCCAAGGTCCTTGACCCTGGGCCCCAGGGACACCTGGACCAGGTCCCCTATATCTTGACCTGGCAAGACCTGGTCCTTAATCCTCCTCCTTGGCTCTGGGATGTCATACAAACAGACTGGGATTCCCTACAAATGGACACCCAACCTGCAGATGGGACTGTCCGGGCCCTTGCTCTCATTGTGGGAGGAGGAGGGACAAAGGACTCATCCCCTAGGTCTAAGCCCAAGTCCTCTGTCCCTCCTGTTCTCCAAGAATCCTCTCCCGAACCCCCCAAGATTCCATCTCCTCCCCCATCCCCATACACCCCAATGTACCCTCAGCTAGAAGAGGTGGCTGGAGGGATGCCTCAGCCAGGAGGGGCAGCCAGAGGTGTGCCTCCCCAACCCTCAGCAGCAGGAGCCAAGGCAAGCAGGGGACCCTGGAACCACCTGAACACACCCCAGGGGACCCAGTTCTGGTGTTCCCAGTCTGGATGATGGGGCCTGTAGTTCCAGGGGGACCCCGTAGTTACCAATACTGGCCATTTTTGTCCAGTGACCTTTACAATTGGAAGTCCCAAAATTCTCCTTTTTCTGAGGAACCCCAGAAATTCACTTCCCTCTTGGAATCTATATTGTTCACACACCATCCCACTTGGGATAATTGTCAGCAATTGTTACAGGTACTCTTCACCACGGAGGAACGTGAACGAATCCTCCATGAGGCCCACAAACATGTTCCTGGGATAGATGGGCTCCCCACGACCCAGCCTCACCTTATAGAGGCAGCCTTTCCCTCTACTCGTCCCCCCTGGGACTTTGAGCAACAAGAAGGTAGGGAATACCTACAGGTCTACCGCCAGATTCTTATGGCCAGTCTCAGTGCTGCAGCTTGCAAGCCGACTAATTTGGCTAAGGTATATTTAGTTAGACAAGGGCCTGATGGAAGCCCTGCTGCCTTCTTAGAGCAACTCCATGATGCCTTTCGCCTATACACCCCTATGGACCCCCTGGCAGAAACCAGCCAGACAGCTGTTCTCCTCTCCTTTGTCAACCAATCTGCTCCCAATATCCGCTGAAGGCTCCAAAAGGTAGAGAACCCGGGAGAGCAGTCTATAAGTGACCTCCTCAAGGTGGCTGAGCAAGTGTTTAACACCCGAGAAACTCCTGAGGAAAGGGCAGAGCACCTGCACCAGGAGGATTGGGAGTACAAAACCAGGCAGCACCAAGAGGATCGGGAGTACAAAGCCAAGCAGGACAGAAAGAATCAGAAAGACCTAGCTAAGATCCTGGCGGCTGGACTGTCCCAGCAACTGCAGAAGAAACTTCCCAGTGGTCAAGGGGACCGCTCACATTGCTTCCACTGTGACAAGGAAGGCCACTGGAGACGTGACTTTCCAGATCAGTCCAGGAGCAGAATCTCCTGCCCTGGTCTCACAGGTGCAGACTCCTGGGCACCTCCCAATCCCAACTCCTTCCACCACCCGCGCCATGACCAATGACCTAAAGTTCTCTGGGCCCATGATGGGGAGGAGGATTGAAGAGGACGGGACTCTCAACCCCTCCCAGAGTCCTGGGTAACCCTGAAAGTGGAGGGGAAATCAATGAACTTTATGGTCAAAACAGGCGCTCAGTTTTCAGTTTTAACAAAACCAGTTGGGGCAGTCTCTCCTAAAGCCAGTTGGGTACAGGGTGCCACCAGTACCAAAAGATGTAATTGGACTACTGGCTGCCAGGTGGACCTCGGTTGTTATCAAGTCACCCATTCCTTTCTTGTCATCCCTGATTGCCCAGCCCCTCTACTAGGATGGGACCTCCTGCACAAGGAAGGGGCCCACATCCATTTCTCAAATGCTGGGGTCTCAGCCACAGATGATCAAGGGTCACCTCTACACGTTTTGACTCTATCACTCCATGATGAGCACTGCCTCCATGAGCACCAGCCCCGATGGAAGTTCCAGACCACATCCACCCCTGGATGAACAAGGTACCTGAGGTATGGGCTGAGATTTTGGATGTAGGCCTGGCTGTCCAACAACCCCCCATCATTGTGGTGCTTAAACAGGGGGTGACTCCAATAAGGGTCAAGCAGTATCCCATGTCCTTAGAAGCCTGAAGAAGGATTGCCCCACACATCACCCGACTCCAGAAAGCAGGTGTTCTGGTCCCCTGCTGGTCCCCATGGAACACTTCCCTCCTAGCCGGGAGGGCGGAGCTTTCGCCCTCTCCAAGATCCGAGGGAAGTGAATCTGTGTGTGGAGGACATCCACCCCACTGTACCTAACCCATACACCCTGCTGAACTCACTACCACCAGAACTCAGCTGGTACACCACCCTTGACTTGAAGGATGCTTGCTTCACATTGCCACTAGCCCCCATTAGCCAGCCCTTATTTGCCTTTGAGTGGCATGATGAACAGGCACAAACAACAGGTGAAATAACCTGGACTCGATTGCCCCAGGGGTACAAAATCACTCCCACTATCTTCAACAAGGCCCTTGTCTCGGATTTGCGGGAGTTCTCCCAGAACTACCCCCTCATTACCCTCCTCCAATATGTAGATGACCTCCTGCTCACTGCACCTACCCAGGCTGCTTGTGAAACCACTACCCAGGGCCTGCTAGAGGCTCTAGGCCGCCTTGGTTATAGGCTGAGTGTTAAGAAGGCCCGTAGAGCCCAGTGGGAGGTCACCTACCTAGGATATAAGTTCCAAGGGGGGCAATGATGGCTGACCCAGGCCATGAAAGACACTGTCTTGTGCCTTCCTCCACCGAAGGAGCCCCAGCAGGTGTGGGAATTCCTAGGGTTGGTGGGGTATTACCGCCTCTGGATCCCCAGGTTTGCAGAGATTGCCCGGCCCCTATGTGAGGGCTCTAGAGAAAAGGCAGACTGGGTTTGGTCACCTGCCATGGACAATGCCTTTCAGAGACTCAAACAGGCCATGCTAACCACCCCTTCCCTAGCCCTGCCAAACCCTGAGAAGCCCTTTCAGCTATTTGTGGATGAGAAGAAGGGAATAGTTAAGGGGGAGCTGACCCAACGATTAGCACCTTGGGATAGGCTGGTAGCTTACCTGTCCAAAAGACTAGACCCTGTGGCATTGGGGTGGCCCCCCTGCCTGTGCATTATAGCTGCTGTGGCCTTAGTCTGAGACGCCAACAAGCTCATGTACGGGCAAGTCCTTCGAATAACCATTCCTCATGCCATTGAGGGCATTCTTAAGCAACCACCTAGTCGATGGATGTCTAATACCCATCTCACTCACTATCAGGGCTTGTTGTTAAACACCCCTTGAATCTCCTTCCATGTGGCATCCACCCTGAACTCTGCAACCCTGCTACCTGACCCCCCACCAGACCAACCCCTACATGATTGCCAGGAAATCCTGGCAGAGACAATGACGGCCTGACCAGATCTCAAAGATACCCCACTTCCCAAAGTGGACCTGGTCTGGTTTATGGATGGGAGCAGCTTCATCCAGGACGGGAAACGACGGGCAGGAGGAGCAGTGGTGGTGGATGCATCCGGAAACTTCATCTGGGCAGCAATGCTACCTGAGGGAACCTCGGCTCAGAAAGCAGAGTTGGTTGCCCTACAAACGGCCCTTGAAAAAGCTGAAGGGAAGTGTCTTACAGTGTACACAGACAGCCAGTATGCCTTCACCACCTTGCATGTCCACACACCCATCTACAGAGAAAAAGGATTTTTTACCACAGAGGGTAAGGAGGTTAAATACCTGGCAGAAATCTAAGCACTCCTCTCTGCAGTCTGGCGACCCAAGGCAGTAGCTGTGGTCCATGTCTCTGGCCACCAAAAAGGGGACTCTTTGGAGGCATGGGGAAACTGAGCTACTGACAAGGCTGCATGAGAAGCTGCATTCCATACGCCCCTCCTCACCCTTCCCATGATTATACTACCCCCTCCCTCTGAAGATCCTCAATACTAGAAACAAGACCTAGATTGAATGGCATGGCACCATGGGATTAAAGACGGTTTGTGGTACAGAGACCTGGAAGGCAACAGAATCCTCCCCGAAGCCCTGGGACAGCTGCTCTATGATTATTTGCATCACCTTTCTCATCTGGGGGAAAAGAAACTTGCTCAGCTTCTTGACAAGGGACAACTAAGGTTCCCAGGCCGGGGAACCTACTTAACACAGCTTGTAGCCGCTTGCTGGGCTTGCCAATTAATGCAGTCAGGAAAAACCAATAAACATCAAGGACATCGAATGTGAGGAGAGTGGCCCTGCCAGTCCTGGGAGGTTGATTTCACTGAGGTAAAGCCCAGAAGGTATGGGTACCGCAACCTGCTGGTATTTGTGGACACCTTTTCAGGTTGGCCGTTGGTATTTCCAACCAAAGCTGAAACAGCCCAGGTGGTAACTAAGAAACTGATGGAAGAGATCATTCCTCGCTTCGTGTTCCTGGTAACCATTGGTTCTGACAACAGACCCACTTTTGTGAGCAAGGTCCTTCAGGAACTTATGGCCACCCTGGGGGTAAATTGGAAACTGCATTGTGAGTATAACCCCCAGAGTTATGACCAAGTAGAGAGGATGAATAAAACAATTAAGGAGACCTTATCCAAATTGGCTCTAGAGACTGGCATAGACTGGGTGATCCTCCTTCCTTTAGCTCTCTTCTGGGCCAGGAATACTCCTGGCCCACATCACTTTACCCCTTTTGAGGTCTTGTATGTTCTCTTCTCCCCATCCTTCCCCAGGTGCCCCAGACACCCACAAAGCCTCAAGGGCTGGAGGAACTCTGAGCCATGCTCTTGGGACTCGCAGAGGCCCACCGTGATCTATGGCCCCAGCTCAGAGATTCTTCCAATCCCTTCCCCTTCCCCCACACAACTTTGTACCTAGAGATTGGGTATGGGTTAAATGGCACCAACATGCCACCCTCCAGCCCTGCTGGAAAGGACTGTATGTCACCCTCTTTGTCACCCTCTCTACTTTAAAGGTTGATGGCATTGGACCTTGGATCCACCACACACATGTTCACAGAGCAGACCCACCTGAACAGTCTGAAACCCAGTGGCAAGCCCACAGGCACCCTGCAAACCCCCTCAAGATTCATCTCCTCAGAAGAAGAGGGGGAACTCATGCACCTAACTAAAACTCCGATGCCCCTCTTAGGGTCAGTTTCCTACCTCCACCTTCTTCTCCTCTCGCCAGCCCCATACCTTTACCTTTTTTCCCTTTTGTCGGTTGTGGATGGTCACCTACCCCATGAACATTCCTTACAATCTTCCAACCCACATCAACTTTGGAAATGGACCCTTTTCAGTTGGGACCATGCCATGATTGTATCCACCCAAGTAGTTACCGGATCCCCCACCTTCCTCTTTTACCCTTGTCAACTCATTATTCTCTCCAATACCTGTCAGCACACCCTTAATCCTTCCGGGATGCTGAGTTTCCAAAGGAAGGACTACAATCTCTGTCCCTCTTTGAATCCTGGAAAGTCATATTGTAACTCCCCTGGACACTTTTACTGCACTCACTGGGACTGTGAAACCCAGGCCACAGAATGGATGGCTCCTATCCTGGACCAGTACCTGTGTAAATGGAATTAGCTCTAGCCCATTCATAGTCAAAACTCTACTTACCCAAGATGATATCATCCCCACCGCCCTTAGTGGGGAGGGGAGATGAGTTACCCACATGTGACAATAAGTAACAAATCAAGAACAAAGGGCAGTCCAAATCAGTGTAGAGGCTGCCATTTGTCCACTTGAATTAGAGGTGGACCCACAGGAAGTGATGAGAGACACTATCTCTTCAAGTATGTTGGTTACTTCCTGTTGGGGCAATTCCTGCTTTGAACTGGGTGCTGAAGGATCTCAGCCTGAGTCCTCAGGCTGCTTCTACTCTGAATGGTCACATGGGTAAGTTAGGCTGACTTCCTTGGCCTACTTTGGCGTTTTCCAGACTCTACCTTAAGTAGGCTCTTGTCTCTCTAATTGCTAAGGCCTAGTGGCGTGTAATTTAGTTTAATCAGCCTTTTAACCCTCTCTCTCTGTCCAGGTCTCTGCGGGCCTGGACTAGCCTCTCCCTCTCTTTATTTCCCTACCTTTTACCTTCTTAATTGTAAATAAACTACCTTAAACCCGATCCTGACTTGGGTCTATTTTAATTATGGAATCAATCTGAATTATTGATTCCTGGCAGCCATACCTTAAATATATATCTATATATTACCTATAATCTCCCTCTTACACACCTCAGACTCACCTGGAGCACACCCAGCTGCAATCCTCCCTGGATAATCACACCAGGGCTCAAGAGGTTGGAGGCTACTGTGAACACCTTAATCTAACTGTCTTGACCCCCTCTGACAACACCTGGATCTTTGGATGCACCTGAGATATCCACATATTTCAAAGTAGAAACAACCCCAGGGGGCTGTTTTTAATTAAGAAAGAACCAGCCCTGGCCAAGGCTGACTCTGTGGGTCTTAACTTGGTTCTCAAACCGGTTCTACCTCTGCCGACACCCCCTACGCAACCCCCTGCTCCTGATCTGATTTCAGACCCAAAGTTCCTGGAGGGTCAGGCCAATGCTCCTCCTCCTCCTCCTTCCCTCCCACAACCCATTGCCTCTGATCTGGCCCCAGACTTAGAGAGCCCCTTTTGCCTCTACTTAATGCTTCCTATACCTCCCTCAATCAGACATTCCCTAATCTGACCTTGGATTGCTGGCTTTGTTTAGAGATCCGACCCCCTTATTACAATGCCATTGCACTCAACCCCCTAACAGGGCTGTTAGGTTGAAGCTGCCCCTCCCCCCCAGGGGGGGAGTGGCAGACCTTAGCTAACTTGCTCTCTAGGCTAATAGTAGTTACTTCAATGTCTATATAACTAAATAATTATTATACTGATGCTGGAAAGGTCTAATCCTACTAGACAGGCTAACTCCTGAGTAGAAACCACAATGGCTTTTACCCCTATGGCCTCCCAGGTGAACCCCCAAGTCAAGAGCAGCAAGCAGAAAGATCTATTCCCCTCAACACCAAGGAAACAACAGTTTAAACTCCCTCTCAACTGTCCCCTCACCCAAAGTTCTCCGGGGGGGGGGGTCCCCTGGAATTCCGGGTGAGGCTTGACCCTGTATTTTGCAGGAATTCCATCCTGCCCTCTTCTACATTACACAAGCGACCAGCGAAATGTGCCTTCTGGTAATGGTCATCCCACGAGTCTTATACCACACAGGGGAAGACATGGTCAGGTACTGGGAGCCCTGAAACCGCCCATCCCCTAAGACCCGCAGAGAACCCATTACTGCCATTACACTAGCTACGCTCCTGGGGTTAGCCGGTGTTGGGACTGGTGTAGCCTCCCTCACTCAGCATCGCCAGAGCCTCACAGCCTCACAAGCTGCAGTAGATGAGGATCTGGCCCGAGTTGAGGCCTCCATCACCCATTTGGAAAAATCCCTGACCTCCCTCTCAGAAGTTGTACTCCAGCATGGCCGTGGGCTCGATCTTCTCTTCATCCAACAAGGGGGTCTCTGGGTTAGAAATCTAGGGTTAGAAATCAGGACGAATTTAGGGTTAGGGTTAGAATGTTGCTTTTACGCCAATCATACCGGCCTTGTTAAGGAGTCTATGGCCAAACTCCGGGAGGACCTTGCTAAGAGAAGAGCGGAGCAGAAAGCTCAGGAGTCTTGGTATGAACAGCTGTTCTAGTGCTCCCCCTGGCTCACTACTTTGATATCTACCCTCCTAGGACCCCTAATCCTTCTCACCTTCCTTTTAACTTTTGGGCCCCTTATTCTGAATCGACTAGTAGCCTTTGTAAAGGAACGAATTAGCGTTACCAGACAGTCCCCACCTTTGATACAGTGTGTGCTGACACTAATCTTTAAAGGACCTCCTGAGGATGATTCCTCAGGGTCATATAAAGAAGTGGGGAATGTTGGGCCTAAAGTTCAGCCTGACCCTAACATCCCTCCTTGATGGATGGTTACCAGATGCTTCCTGACCCCCTGACCCTAACATTCCCCCTTGATGACATCTGAACATGAATATTCCCAGACCCCTTTGTCCAGAAACCCTATTAAAACCCTTGGCTAAGAAAACCAAGGGGTCAGTCAGGCAAGCCTCTCTGCCTACTGATCCTAGCATCATTGCTAGCCAATAAATTAGCCTCTTCTTATGTATTGCATTGTCAGTGTGATTTCTCTGACCACAACCGAATCTGGGCCAGCTATTAAAATTTGGGTCCAACAAACTTAAAGGACATCAAAGGATAATGGTCTTTTCCTTGGGAGTCACAAGGGCAGGAAGGGGGAAGGGAATTTCCCTGTTGACAGCCTGCCTGAGTTAAGGGGTACAGGGTTCCTGCCATTTCTGCACAATGCCCGTGTCACTAGCTGAAGTCAATTCAACAAGCCTTTTAAAAGTACATCTGGGTAGCTCAGTGGATTGAGAGTCAGGCCTAGAGACGAGAGATCCTAGGTTCAAATTCGGCCTCAGACACTTCCCAGCTGTGTGACCCTGGGCAAGTCACTTGATCCCCATTGCCCACCCTTACCACTCTTCCACGTAGGAGCCAATACACAGAAGTTAAGGGTTTAAAAAATTAAAAAAAATAAAGCACTTCCTGTGTACTGAACTCAGCCTGGGGATGACAAAAAACAGTCCCAACCTCAAGGAGTCCACATTGTGATGGGGAGACACATGCAATATCATTATCCTTCCAATATAGAGGCAGAGTAAATTAGACACAACTCCGCCAAGGACAGTCCCAAGCCCGGCTGAAAAAGGAGGAGGGTTGGGCGTGGGGCTAGCAACCCCACCCCGTAAAAAATCACATTTGCTATAGAAACCGCAACCTCACCAAGCCAACAAAACCGAGGATCGCCTAGTCTGGAGGATTGCTCTCCCACAGTCTCGGTTTATGCGAGACCAGATGGAATGGAAGCGGCCAGACCAGTCTGAGATCAGGCGAAACCATCATTTACTCTGGCCATGAAGACCCGGACCACTCCCACACGCAGGGAGTAGCGCTGCTCATGACACCTGAAACAAAAAAGGCGCTGATAGGTTGGGAACCAATCTCGTCAAGGCTTATGTCAGCAAGGTTCAACTAAAGTCGGAAGACCAAAACAGACCTGGCGAAGATCTGCCGGAAATGAAATAAAACAGTCAGAATGACCTGGGCCCAGCTGGGGGAAGTTGCCCAGAACAGAGTCCGCTGGCGTGAGATGGTTGCGGCCCTATGCTCCTCTGAGAGCCAACAGGAATAATAATAATAAATAAAATTAGACACAATTGAGGAAAGACACTAGCATTAGGAGGGAGGCGGGGAAAGCTTCTTATAGAAAGTGGGATTTTAGCTGAGATTCAAAGGAAGACAGGATACAGACATTGAAGTGGGATACTTCATAAAATGACTCCAGACCCTCAGAAATTCAATTATTGGAACAGTTATTTATTAATCTTATTAATTAAAAGAATCTACCATCCAGGACAGACTTCCCTAGTGGAAACTGCATCAGACTAACATTACAAGACAGTTTATATAGGTTGCAGATACAAGGCTACTTCCTTTCTCATACAAGTTCTTATTTGTCATCCAAGCAACACTTACCACAAACACAAGTGTATGGTCAGTGATAAGTGACTATCACCCAGGTCACTCAGGGGTTATTTACTTTCACATGTACTTAATCACTCATCCATAGTTAGCTATGTGTTATCTTGCCTTCTGTCCTGACCTATTTGTTTGTCCTGATGTCCCGTTGTTTCCTTGCACTTTTCTCAGCCATAGGATAATTGGTTTCTAGCTTACCACCTGCCTAAGTTGCTTGACCTCCAGGAGGGGTTGGGTCAGTTTTCCAAAAAATGCAAAGATGGATTAATCTGCTTCATCTACTTCAATTCTACTTTACTCTCTAACCTACTTCACTTACTCAGACTACTTCAACATCAGGCGAGAGGATTGGGGAAATGGGAGTAGACAATGCAAAGGCAAGAAGTCAGGAGATATATACACAAGGAGGTTAGTTAGCATCTCTGCATCTCAGAGTGTTGTGGGAGGCTTGAAGTGAGCCCCTGGGGTTCCGGAAGGGTACCTTTTGCAAGGATGCAAGACCCTGAAACTTAGCTTAAAAATAAAAAGAGGAATGTATTAGTTTACAAGGTAATGTTGAATCTGGCTGGAGGACTGCCTCCTAGGGGAACAGCACGGGTAGAAAAGCTATTCTCCCAGACAACATAATTTCTGGGGTCTTTATACTCTTTACAACAGTGGAGACATGACTTTGCGCCATGCTGAAGACGTGACTCTAGAGTAGTATGCACTGTGTTTTGCCTGAAGACATGAGGGGTGACCCTCATAGTTTTGGGGACATAACAGGTAGATGTCTTAGATACCACTTGATGGTATCAAGGCATACCTTGGAGGTATATTTCTCTGTCCATCTCTAATCTAAAGGTTGATCCAAAGAGGATAATCCTTTCAGGGTCTTATAGAAGTTATCAGATGTTCTTGGGTTGGGAGTCACAAGGATAGAAGGGAGCAAAGGAATTTCCCTGCTTATAGTTTGCCTGAAATACTTCTATGGTTTTGGGGGTACAATGCCCATGCCAAGAGTACATGGAAGGAAATAAAGTATAAGAAAACAAGAAAAATAGGAAAGGGCCAGTTTATGAAGAGCTTTAAAAGCTAAAAAGAGAATTGTATGATTGATGATGTTAAATAGGGAAATACTGGAGTTTATAAAGTAGGGGGCTGATGATTTCCTTTAGGAAGCTCAGTGGAAAAAGAGTTGAGTTGAATTTAGCTGCAGACTATCACTCTTGTTCTTTTCCGGAGCCAAGAACTGCCTGAGGAGGGGGAGAACAGTGTCCTAGCTCCCTGGCTTCTAGTTTTGTAACTAGACTTTGTAACAGCTTCTCTGGGCTTAGGGATGACTCGCACCTCTGACAGAAGGGCTTGTCAAGTCTTTCTCAGGATTGCTCATCCACTTTGGTGTCTATTTACTGGTGGCTCCAAGAAGCTTTTTAAGTGGCCACTGGCTGGTGAACCATGTTGGAAGTTGAGCTAAATCAGGTTGAGGGGAACTGATAAGCCTCAAACTCTTGAGTGGTATTGAGGGAGGCCAAGACAGGGAGCCGCTTGACCCTTGCAAAATATATCGTTGCAAAACACCCTAACTGCAGGCCCCTGACAAGTACATAAATGTGTCAACGCCCTAACTGCAAGAGATGCCTGGAAAAGCCTGCAAATCCCGTAGGCTGATCGGGGCGGGCATAAAATTCCTGCACTCACGAGCCACAGGCGGAACTCTCGGGCTGAGCTCCCCTGGTGCGCACCAGATCAATAAATGGCCCTGCTTGCCTAATTGCATTGTCTGCTGGTCTTCCTTGGTGGTGGGCTACGACTCGGACCCCAACAGTATACTGCCAGGCATGTGAAGACTTCCCTGGCCAAATGGGCAGATGAGAACAATTTGTTCCAATGGTCATGAAAGTGGCTGAAGTCGCTCTTGGAGCTTGGTTAGATATCAAAGAAAGCCAAGGTCATCCACTGCATCCCGAGCTATTACAAGTCATCTTGAGTTTTGTCTTGCCACTGGACTCCTGTGATTTTGAAAGAGAGACTTTGGGCAATGCTGCCTCCCTTAAATCCAAATTACGCTGGAGTCAAAAGTTTTGGTCCTTCTCTTAGTAGGAAGGACAACAACCCACCCAGGAGATTACATAAACCTGCTCCTCTTGTTGTACCCAAGTGTTGATACCCAGATTCGATCGTGGCAGGAAGAATCACACTGACACTGCAATGTGCAACAAGAGGCCCATATATTTTTCTAGCAGAGAAGCTAGGGTCAGTGGCAGAGAGGAAGGCTGGTCAGTCTGACCCCAAGGCATCTCCAGCCAGGGTTTACATAGAAAGGTTTGGGGAAGGGGGCTGGTGCATACATACTTATCAAGGTAGTGTCAGGGACAGGTGGTCAGGAAGCATCTGGGGAGGGGGGTTTCAGGATCAGGGGTCAGGAAGCCCCTGACCAAACATTCATTAAAAGGGGTAAATATGCATCAGGGTAATAAAACATTCCCACGGAGGTAAATCAGGGTAATAAACATTCCCAGGAAGGGTAATAAACATTTCTCAAGGAGGTGTTAAGATAGCTTCAGCTGGGAAACATTTTTAGGTTTGTCATAGGGGGGAGGTGAGGGAGCAGAAAATATTTGGGGCTGGAGTTTTGATTTTTAGGCTCATCATTCTCTATCCTGCCTGAGTACCTCAGTACTTCAGCACTGTGAGGGACCCCCAATTACAATCATCTTGCCTTCATTAAGGACTCTTTATTATTACTACTTTGGTAATTTTGTTTTATTCAGGTTAACAACTGGAATGAAAAAAGATGAGGCAGGGAGACCATCCAGAAAGCAACTGCAGTGGTCCAGGTTTGAGATGATGAGGACCTGTACCAGAGCAGGGTTTTCTCTAATAGCTCTAATTGGTTCTATTGACCATAGGCAGTCTCAGATGAGCCTTAGTGTCCTCCTCTGTAAAATAAAGATAATACCTACTTTGGAAATTGTTAAGGACAAAATTCAGTGTAGGTGCTAATTGGTATTATTATTCCTCCTGGTTTGCCCTCTGGTACCAGAAAATGAATCTCATTTCTCTTCAAATCCTAGAACATTTTTTTTTCCAGTTGGTAGTTGTCACTCCCTAGGAGAAGGGATAAATGGTGAGCCATCTGGCCCAATGAGATCACTTATTCTGTTAACTCCCCCAGAGGATGATGGTTTTAAGCCTGAACTGGTTTGAGCACAGACCTTCCTTGATAACCTGTCAAAATCCCTTTCCACGCCAGAATTCTGCCTCCAGATTAGATTGCTGATTAACCCGAGGACTTCAAGCATCGTTTAAGGAAGAAGCTGAGCCAAAGCAAAGTTCTCTGAGTAATTCGCTTTCTGAACACACAGTACACTGCACAGGTGTTGATGACTATTCAATGGGAAGCCTGTGCACAATTTGCTCTGAGGATGCCAATTTTTTTTTGGTTGCTACCTTTCATCCCACTCACTGTATCCCTTTTAGGTCATCCTGCCTCGAATGTGGCTCCTACTTTGGAGTTTACACTGTCTGAAGAATATGGGATGGAATCAGAAGTGGTCATAGGAGGGGCAACTAGGTGGCTCAGGAGATAGGGAGTCAGGCTTGGGGACAGGAGGTCCTGGGTTCAAATGTGACCTAAAACACTTCCTAACTGTGTGACCCTGGGCAAGTCACTTAACTTCAATTTTCTTGGAACAGATATTGTAAAGTCGGAATTTGAGATTATAGCAGGTCAATGACACTTATGGATAGCAAGTCAGTGACACATATGGCAGGTAGTAGCAGGTCAGTGACACTTATAACAGGTGAGGTTGGAATTTGGATAGCAAATGCAGAATAAGGATCTATGGCAGTCAGAGAAGCAGGAACCCCTGTGGGTGATTTCTGGGAACAGTCAGCAATACTCCCGGGATACCCTGTTACCTTACTCATGCAAACATGCCTGAAGGTTATATAACCTCTGTAGTCCTTTCCCCGGGGTGGCTCTCCTTAGGGGCTACCCTAGTGCTCGCACTAGTAAATAAAGTGTCTCCTGTGACTTGCATTGTCTCCGGATCTCCATTCTTGGGTCTGTGATTCTGAACCCTAACAATATATTCTAAGACAGAAGGTTTTGTTGTTGTTGTTGTTGTTGTTGTTTTAAAGACCCAGGGATGAGAAAAAAGAGCTAAAAACGCAAACCTATAAGGAAAAAGGAACAGACATTTTCAGGAGCTAAAGTAAGGAGAGATGAGGTGTGCAAGGGAGGGAGGGACTGGCCAATGACAGCCCAGTCCTGGAATCCTGGTTCCAGGGTAAGTAACTACATGGAAGTCTGAGGGGCAGCTTCCATCCAGCTAGGAATGACTAAGGATCTCATCCGTAGGATGTCCAAAAGGCATTGACTGTTGAGCTGGAAGGACTGATGATGACTCAGGAAGCTGGGAGCCAGAACTGAGTTTGCATACAAAAGAGACAACCCTTTGATCTTTCAGTCTTTGCTCCCTGGGTCATAGGGAGAACAAAAATGGCTTTGAGCTATTACACTGAGAATAGCTGTAAGGAAGCATATTTAAAACTCCTTTTTAGTAAAACTGAAAGCATTTGTTTTTTAAACCCTGACTTTCTGTCTTGGCATCAATTCTAAAACAGAAGAGAGGTAAGAGCTAGAGAATTGGGGTTGTGATTTGCCCAGGGTCACACAGCTATGTGTATCTGAGGGCAGATTTTCCTCCCAACTCCAGGACTGGTGCTTGTCGACTTGGAAAAACATAGAACCACTAAAGTAGTTCTAAAATCAGATCTTTAATCAGGAAAGAGACAAGTCCTTAATAATCAGCCACTATACAGAGCCCGAGTGGAAAGCCTTGGGGCTCTGAGGACAACATCTCAGAGTATCACCACACTACATGATTCTCCAAAGAACAGTAGAACTTGGGGGCTTAAACATCTTTTGGGGAATTAAGTACAGCAAACATACACTAACAGTTTACAAGCAGTCTTGGGAAAGAGGCTGTAGGTAGAGGCTGGAGTATCAGGGAGCTGCCTAGCTTACAATGGGTACAAGAAGGATGGTCCCTGCACTGGTGTTGGTCTTATTGGGGAAGGATCTCTGATACAATGGGAGAACGTCTAAGACAAAAAGGGTGCTTGAGTATTTGAGCATTTCTAATACTCCTCTGCAGGACACTTAAAGGACTCTTGGAGATGCCTTGTTCAGTATAAGACAAAGTCAGTTTGGGACTGCCCTTAAAGGCAAGTTCTCGAGGGAAATGGGCAAACTCGGGGCTTCCGGCATTCACGTTGATATACTCTATCCATTGTGCTACCTTGCTGCCCCTAAAACGTACTATTTGGGACATAGTGAGGAGGCTTCTGGGAACTGTTATGGAGGCCTGGGCCTGGCTAAGACCAAGTGAAAATTCATGAATCAGAGCTAGATGATTTAGGAATATAACGTTGGATTATATTCTTTATGACCAATGTTTCTATGTGAATTCACCCCCTCCTTTAGACTCAAGCTCCGAAGGTCAGACAGTTTCTCAAGGACATAACTGAGAAAGGTGATTTACCAAGGCATTTACCAGGGACCCTTCCCTTTGGGTTATCTTGTAAACACAAGTCAGGACAGGGACCCCTAGTCTTTATCCTATAAACAAATACCAGCCCAAGCAAGGCCTTCTTGGCACATGGCCTCTTCTTTGTTTTTGCTATTCCCCTCATCAAGATTTGGGGTGCTTTGGTCCATAATAGGGAAAACAGCTGATTGAGGTAGCTTATATCTTTCTAACCAAAGATTGCCAGAGGAAGCAAGGTTTCATAGCTATGTCCCAACATGGTACCCCTTCTTCTCCCTCCCGCATTCCTGCTCTCCATCTCTCTCCCTTTCCAGCACCCCTTTATCTGTCAGAATGGCAAGGGGCTGTCTTGCTTGCTCGTATTTAGCACGGCTCATGGCCCATTCCAAGCACTTAATAAATGCTTTATCATCTCTCTGTGTCCATCTATTCACCCATATGCCATTAGCGCTCTAATCATCGTCCACACATGCTAGGATCAAAACCAGGATAGCAAATACCATGCAGCTTGCTGTATTGTCAGGGACAACTCGGGCTTTAAACATTCAAAACCATCCCATCCTGTACTCGTGGAGGGATGATGATAAATAAGAATGTGGGCAAATATGTGATTTGCTAAACGTAGTGCCACGTCTTTTCAATAAAATAATGCAGTAAGCTTTAAAAAGCTAATTTGCTCCATGAGGTGCAGCTGCCTGGGAGAAGAGTGCTGGAGTCCCCTGGAGGTCCACATGGAGGTACTGCAGGCTGTCAGCGGCTGCTGGAGTTTTCACGTCTACACCCTGCTGTGAGAATTTCAAACTGTCAGTGGGAGGCCAAAAATAGAATATGTAGGCTCAAAATTCCTATTAAAACTCACCAGATGAAAAATTGGAGATTGTTACTGATGCGGCTGTGGTAAAATACTTTGTTGATGTTCCCAAAAGTATCTTTCAGTTCTCCCCTCAGAAGGAAAGCCAGGTCAGTATGTCACTTACTCGGAGACGGTATATTTATTTAAAAAATCTATTTATTTATATTTAACAGTCACAAATATGAGGATTAGCAATAAAGAAAGCCTTAACACTAAAAGGGAACTAGATACCGCACTCTCCTACGTCTGCCTCACAGCAAACTCTTCTATTTCTATGTTTCTCTGAACCTTCTTAGCACTTACTAAAAAAAACCCAAAACACGATCTGACTACAACCTAACTATAATCCTTATTAAAATTAACTTAATATTATTGAAGATATCTCCAAGTAAACACCGAGTCCGTCAGCCTAATATGGCAGAGGCTGGCTGACCAGAGCGTAACTCTGAGATGGCCCAAAATCCAGGCAAAACAGGCCTTTGATCTTTCTTCTCTCAAAACTGTTCTCCAACAAAATTATCTTCTCAAAGATAATTTCTCATGGCAAAGGGGATAGGAAAACCTCTTCAATTGTTTTAGAGCTCTCCCTCCCCTATATACAGCGAAGGACAAGGTCTGAGTTGTCCGTCTTCACCAGAAGCCAGAGACAGAACAACTCCCAGAACGTTCACCAACTGTCAGAACCTTCCCTATTTCCCTCCTTCCAAGCTCTGCTCTCGTGCACAGCACTCTGCCCTGCCTGCATCCTCAGAGGCCCCTTTCTCAAAGTTCTTATCTTATCAATATCTAATCAATATATTTCCTAATTTCCTTACTACAGTGTCTACTCAATTTTCATTTCTTCCATGAACAATTTCCTGATTCCATCTTCCCTTTCCAACTTTACTTTGATTTGCAAACTCTTAACATATTTAACATGTAAAGTAGTATTCTATAATTATCTGGGTATTTATTCCCCTATTCTAAGATCCGATCCTTGAAGTAAAGGTAAATCCATATTTTATCTAAACTTTGTATCTCTCCCAGGACCTCAACAATAGCTCTTTTTTTTTTTTTTAATTTTTTAAACCCTCACCTTCCTTTGAGTCAATACTGTGTATTGGCTCCAAGGCAGAAGAGTGGTAAGGGTAGGCAATGGGGGTCAAGTGAAAAAAACAAAAAACTCCTTGGAGGCAGGTTACAAAAAAACAAACCTTATTTAATAACTTAAAGTTTAAGGAAAGGAAAGGATAGTAAATGGGTTTTGAGGGTGAGGGTTCCTTAAGATCTCCTGGGGTACTAAGCTTTTTCCCACTCACTTCTGAGCCTCATGGCCCTTCTTTGTGTCTACATATGGTATTGATTCTGAGACATAAGGCAAGAATTTTTTTAAAAAGAGGTAATAGATCCAGGAAAGTAAAGTGACTTGTTTAAGGTCATATAAGAAATAAATGGAAGTCAGAATTTGAATCTAGATTCTCTGACTATAAGTCTAGCACATTGTACCTTGTCAGTTTGGGACTTATAGGGAATTAGCAGATGAAGGTGATTGACAGAGAGGGGAAAAAAAAGGTTCCAGAACTTTGAGTAGGTGGCTGACAGAGAAAGTCAGTTGCTCCTTGAAATTCCTTTGAATGGAGAGACCTGCATTTCCTATGTGTGGATCCTGCTTTGATTGAAACTCATCACCTATTAAGAGACTGTTGGCTAGAGATTGGTTGAAGTTAGGTGAGACATTCAGGGGTGGACTCTGATGTCAAATCCTTACTCCCTCTTCAAGCTTGGATTATCATCTGGACTTCTGTGGACACAGTTTTGAGGACAAAGCTTTGTGGAAACACACGTGAGACCCCCACCTTAATCAGCTGGACCTGTTCACCTTCCCAGTATTCCTTAATTATTATATCTCAAGAGGAACTCTGGATAGGTTAGATTTAAGGCAGTTGAGGGATTTTAGTCTGATAGTGTAGAGTTACCCTTCTGGACTTTGGGGAAGGGGCCCAAGTAGTGGTTTTTTTTTTTTTTTAATAATTTATTTTTTTAGAAAAATTTTCCATGGTTACATGATTCTTGCTTTTACTTTCCCCTTCAACCACCCTTTGCCCCACCCCCATATCCAATGCGCATTTCCACTAGTTTTAACAAGTGTGATCAATCAAGACTTATTTACATATTATTGATATATGCATTGGTGTGGTCCTTTAGTATCACATCCTCAACCATGTCCGCATCAACCCATGTGTTCAAGCAGTTGCTTTTCTTCTGTGTTTCCACTCCTGCAGTTCTTCCTCTGAATGTGGGTAGCGTTCTTTTCCATAAATCCCTCAGAATTGTCCTGGGTCATTGCATTGCTGCTAGTATAGAAGTCCATTACATTTGATTTTACCACAGTGTATCAGCTTCTGTGTACAATGTTCTCCTGGTTCTGCTCCTTTCACTCTGTATCAATTCCTGTACGTCTTTCCAGTTCACATGGAATTCCTCCAGTTTGTTATTCCTTTGAGTACAATAGTATTCCATCACCAGCATATACCACAATTTGCTGAGCCATTTCCCAATTGAAGAGCATCCCTTCATTTTCCAGTTTTTTGTCACTACAAAAAGCGCGGCTATAAATATTTTTGTACAAGTCTGTTTATCTATGATCTCTTTGGGGTACAAATGCAGTGCTATGGCTGGATCAAAGGGCAAGCAGTCTTTTAGAGCTCTTTGGGCATAGTTCCAAATTGCCATCCAGAATGGTTGGATCAGTTCACAACTCCACCAGCAATGTATTAATGTCCCAATTTTGGCACATCCCCTCCAACATTCATTACTCTCCCCTTCTATCATTTTAGCCAATCTGCTAGGTGTGAGGTGATACCTCAGAGTTGTTTTGATTTGCATTTCTCTAATTATTAGAGATTTGGAACACTTTCTCATGTGCTTATTGATACTTTTGATTTCTTTATCTGAAAATTGCCTATTCATGTCCCTTGCCTATTTATCAGTTGAGAATGGCTTGATTTTTTGTACAATTGATTTAGCTCCTTGTGTATTTGAGTAATTAGACCTCTGTCAGAATTTTTTGTTATAAAGATTTTTTCCCAGTTTGTTGTTTCCCTCCTGATTTTGGTTGCATTGTTTTTGTTTGTACAAAACCTTTTTAATATAATATAATCAAAATTATTTATTTTACATTTTGTAATTTTTTTCTAACTCTTGCTTGGTTTTAAAAATTTCCCTTTCCCATAGATCTTATAGGTATACTATTCTATGTTCACTTAATTTTCTTATAGTTTCCTTCTTTATATTCAAGTCATTCACCCGTTCTGAATTTATCTTGGTGTAGGGTGTGAGATGTTGATCTAAACCTAATCTCTCCCATATTGTTTTCCAATTTTCCCAACAGTTTTTGTCAAATAGTGGATTTTTGTCCCAAAAGTTGGGCTTTTGGGGTTTATCATACACTGTCTTGATGATGTCACTTAACCCAAGTCTATTCCACTGATCCTCCCTTCCGTCTCTTAGCCAGTACCATATTGTTTTGATGACTGCTGCTTTATAGTATAGTTTAATATCTGGTACTGCTAGGCCACCTTCCTTCGCTTTTTTTTTCATTATTTCCCTTGATATTCTTGATCTTTTGATCTTCCAAATAAACTTTGTTATAGTTTTTTCTAATGTAGTAAAAAAGTTTTTTGGTAGTTTGATAGGTATGGCACTAAATAGAGAGTGGCAATAATAATAGGTAAATTAATTTGGGTAGAATGGTAATTTTTATTATGTTAGCTTGTCCTAACTATGAGCAATCAATGTTTTTCTAATTGTTTAGATCTAGTTTTAATTGTCTGAAAAGTGTTTTGTAGTTGTGTTCATATAATTCCTGTGTTTGTTTTGGTAGATAGATTCCTAAGTATTTTATATTGTCTTGGGTGATTTTAAATGGTGTTTCTCTTTCTACCTCTTGCTGCTGTGATGGGTTGGAAATATATAGAAATGCTGATAATTTATGTGCATTTATTTTGTATCCTGCAACTTTGCTAAAGTTGTTGATTATTTCCATTAGCTTTTAGTTGATTCTCTAGGATTTTTTAAGTAGACCATCATATCATCTGCAAAGAGTGATAGCTTAGTCTCCTCATTGCCTATTTTAATACCCTCAATTTCTTTTTCTTCTCCAATTGCTACTGCTAGTGTTTCTAGTACAATGTTAAATAATAGAAGTGATAGTGGGCATCCTTCTTTCACTCCTGATCTTATTGGGAAGGCTTCTAATTTATCCCCATTGCATATGATGCTTGTTGATGGTTTTAGATATATACTGTTTATTATTTTTAGGAAAGGTCCTTCTATTCCTATACTTTCTAGTGTTTTCAATAGGAATGGATGTTGTATTTTGTCAAAGGTTACCTCAGTATCTATTGAGATAATCATGTGGTTTTGTTGGTTTACTTGTTGATATGGTCAATTATGTGAATAGTTTTCCTGATGTTGAACCATCATTGCATTCCTGGTATAAATCCTACCTGATCATAATGAATAACCCTCATGATCACTTGCTGGAGTCTTTTTGCTAGTATTCTGTTTAAGACTTTTGCATCTATGTTCATTAAGGAGATTGGTCTATAGTTTTCTTTCTCTGTTTTTGATCTACCTGGCTTTATGATCAGTATCATATGTGTATCATAAAAGGAATTTGATAGAACTCCTTCATTGCTTATTATGTCAAATAGTTTGTATAGTATTGGAATTAGTTGTTCTTTGAAGGTGATAGAATTCACTTGTGAATCCATCAGGACCTGGGGATTTTTTCTTAGGGAGTTCTTTGATGGCTGGTTCAATTTCTTTTTCTGATATGGGATTATTTAAGTATTCTATTTCTTCTACTGTTAATCTAGGCAATTTATATTTTTGTAAATATTCATCCATCTCACCTAGATTGCTATATTTATTGCCATATGATTGAGCAAAATAGTTTTTAATGATTGCCTTGATTTCCTCTTCATTAGAGGTGAGATCTCCCTTTTCATCTTTGATACTGATGATTTGGTTTTCTTCTTTCCTTTTTTTAATTAGATTGACCAGTACTTTGTCAATTTTGTTTGTTTTTTCAAAGTAACAGCTTCTAGTCTTATTAATTCAGTAGTTCTTTTACTTTCAATTTTCTTAATTTCTCCTTTAATTTTTGTAATTTCTAATTGAGTTTTTAGCTGGGCATTTTTAATTTGTTTCCTTCCTAGTTTTTTAATTTGCATACCCAGTTCATTGACCTCTAATTTGTTAATATATGCACTCAAGGATATAAATTTCCCCCTGGGTACTGCTTTAGCTGCATCCCACAGAGTTTGGTAGGATGTCTCATCATTGTCATTCTCTTCAATGAAATTATTGATTGTTTCTATGATTTCTTCTTTAACAAATTAGTTTTGGAGAATCATATTATTTAATTTCCAATTAGTTTTTGATTTGCCTGCCCAGGTGCCCTTACTAATTATTATTTTTATTGCATTATGATCTGAGATTACATTTATTATTTCTGCTCTTTTGCATTTGTTTGTGATGTTTCTATGCCCAATTACATGGTCAATCTTTGTGAATGTACCATGTGCAGCTGAAAAGAAGGTGTATTCTTTTTTGTCCCTATTTATTTTTCTCCACATATCTATTAAATCTAATTTTTCTAGGATTTCATTCACCTCTCTTACCTCTTTCTTATTTATTTTTTGGTTTGATTTATCTAGATCTGAAAGAGGAATATTTAGATCTCCCACTAGTATGGTTTTACTATCTATTTCCTTCTTGAGCTCTGCCAGTTTCTCCTTTATGAATTTGGGTGCTATGCCACTTGGTGCATACATATCGAGCAGTGTTATTTCCTCATTGTTTATACTGCCTTTAATCAGGATGTAATGACCTTCCCTGTCTTTTTTAATGATATCTATTTTTACTTTGGCTTTGTCAGAAATCATAATAGCCACTCCTGCCTTCTTTTTCTCATTTGACGCCCAAAAGATTTTGCTCAAGCCCTTGACCTTAAACCTGTGTATGTCTACCTGCGTCATATGTGTTTCTTGTAGACAACATATGGTAGGATTTTTGTTTCTAATCCACTCTGCTATTTGCTTCCGTTTTGTGGGTGAGTTCATCCCATTCACACTGAGAGTTATAATTATTAGTTGTGTATTCCCCAACATTTTGGTACCCTCTCCTAGTTCTACCTCTTCTTCTTATGCTATTTCCTTTTAAACCAGTGGTTTGTTTTAGACCAGTACCCCTTGTCTCCTCCCTTGATTAACTTACCTTTCCATCCCCTCCCTTATTATTCCCCTCTTTTTATTTTTTAAGGCCTAATGAATTTCCTCCCCTCTTTCCTCCCCTCCCTTTTTTGACCTCCCCACTCCCCTGCTCCCCTTGGTTAATCCCTTTTGACTTTCTCAGTAGGGTTAGATAGAATTCTATATCCCAATGAATAATATAGCTACTCTTCCCTCTCAAGATTAATTCTGCTTGAGAGTAAAGTTTAAATATTACCTCTTAATGCTCTCTTACTCTCCTTCTTATAATAGTATTCATCCCCTCCCCTTCCCATGCTCTCTTTGTGTGGTATAGAATATCCTATTTTTCTTATTTATTCAAGTTTCTCTTGGTGTCATCTACTATTCACCCCCCTCTTTTTCCCCCACCCCATCTCATCTTAGACCATTTAGTGCTCCAACCTCTCCCTAGAAGAATAATTCTTCTAATTATTTTTTAAAAATTTTTTTTTTATTTTAAACCCTTAACTTCTGTGTATTGACTTATAGGTGGAAGATTGGTAAGGGTAGGCAATGGGGGTCAAGTGACTTGCCCAGGGTCACATAGCTGGGAAGTGGCTGAGGCCGGGTTTGAACCTAGGACCTCCTGTCTCTAGGCCTGGTTCTCAATCCACTGAGCTACCCAGCTGCCCCAATTCTTCTAATTATTATAATAGTGAATACGGTTTTTGAAAATTACACAAAACATTTTTCCATATAAGAATATAAATAATTTGATCTTATTAAAGCCCTTAAAGAGGCAAATTTAAAAATAAAAGTTTTCTTTCTTTCCCATCTGTTTCTTATTGGCTCTCACGGCCAAAAAGGTTGCCGATCCCTGCTTTAGAGACTGGTTTTTGGCTAAAATCTTTTGGTTTTCCTTTTCAATCTGGTCTATCTGGTTCTTCAAGCCTTCCAGCTGGTCATTTCTGGTCTTCAATTTGCTTATCAATTCATTTCATTTCAGAGCCTCACTTTCCAATTGCAAAATTCTGCCTTTTAAACTGTTCTTTTCTTGACTGATCTCTTCCATCTTTCTCATGATCTCAGATTTGAACTCTTCAAGATCTTGTGACCCATTTTCATATTTTTAGGAAGGTTTGGATGTCTTTAATGGTTTGTCCTCCTCTGTTTTCTGGTTTTTTTCTATGTAGAAGTTATCAAGTGTTATAGTTTTTCTTCTTGGTCTTCTTGTTTATTACTTGGGCTTTGCTTGGCATCATTGTGGTTTATCCGAAAGAAGGCTGAGTAAGGCAATCTGATTCTCTTTGTATGGAGTTAGGGAGCAGTTTTTGCCTGAGGCTACTTTGTGAGTCTCCTGGCTTGTCTGGGGACCCTCCTGGGGTCTCCGGTCTAGCTGTTTTCAGGGTCAAGCCCCTATGGTCCTAGCCAGCTGCCCAGAGCCCAGAAATTGGCCCATGCTTGCTCCACCACCTGAGGTTTTTTCCCAGAGTCTGAGCGCGCTGGGCGCTGCTGCTGCCTCTCTCAGCCCCCACTCCCGTGTCCAAGGTCTGAGTTTTCCAGCCTCCTGGGGTCTCAGGTCTTGCTGCTCTCAGGGGCAAGCTCCTGGTGGTCCCAGTTAGCTGCCAAGAAGCTAGGTTTTGCCCCGGTTCGCTCTCACTCTGGTGCGCAGCCTCTGACTATGGTACTGTGGGTGGGGTGGGGGAGGGGTGATCCACTCACATTTTGATGGGAGCTATTTCCCCCCTTTATGGTGTGGAAGTGCCCAAATCCCACGTGCCTCCAATACTGCCCCCTATTGTAGGGTCCCTTCTTTCATCTAGATTTGTTTTTTTGTCCTTTGGAGGTACTCTATATCCATTGGTAAGGAGAGAAAGTCACCCAGCTTCTACTCAATCACCATCTTAACCCGGAAGTCCCCAAGTAGTTTTAAGAGTTTACCCACTCCCTTCCCTTCCTGACCCATATACCAGACTCTCCTTGATAAGTTCCTTTGCCAAATCTGGTGAGTTGGCACCTCATTAACAATAAGGACCCACTGTGTTAACCCAGCTAGATACCTTGGTGTTACCTCCCTTAACAGCATTTATATACATTTAACCCAATCCCAGATTTTACTTCCTTTCATCAGGACACGGTGAGTTAAAGACTTCTACAGCACAGCTAGTTTATTATGTGTGGGAAGCCGTTCTATGTATTAAAGCCTTTGGAGAAATAGGATCAAAATTAGGGCCTGTTATCTGGATTCCCTATGTGACCAATCCAGGCTGAGGCAGTCTTTGTGTTTGGTCCTGGTCACCTGAGCCCCAAAAGGCTCTGGTACCAGCAGGTAGGTTAATCCAAAATCAACTTGATCCCTCCAAGAGGCTATTAGGAGTCATTTAGAGAAACAGAGTCTGTAACAGATATTTTATCTGGATCCCATTACAAAATCATCGGCAAGTAAAACTGTGTGTATGATTTTTCTGCACTGCATGTCAGGAATGCAGACAGAATGGGCCATCTAAGATAAAAATCTGAGGCTCCTCTTTTGACTCAGTTTTGATCCCCACCTTTCTTAGAACTCCTATTGGAAAACTTTGAAGCGGCAGACCAGCATCTACTGAGTTAATGATTCCTCTCCTTGATAATTAAGAAGCCTGGACCCTGACAAACATTACTTAAGATAAGTCTGCATACTTAGATAAGTATGGCGCTTTTAGTCTTGACTTTATTTGTCCAGGTGCCTATAATCCTGGAAGATAGAACTCAATAAATGAGCATCTCCATAAAAATATTTCCTCTCCCAGAATTATCCCTACTAATTGATGGTTGGAATTTGGCCATTGTCTTGGTACTTATACCTTTACTCTTTAGACTTTAATGGGTTATGTATGATCTGTTACCCCTTCATAGCTGTGTTCTTTGTTTGAAACCAGTATATAATAAACTCCCAAGCCCACAGACTTTGGGACAGCATGGGCTAACCACTAGTCTAGTTGTTCTCATTTTCTTTCTCCTGCTTTAACCATCCTATGCCACCACGCCGCTCAGGACCCCAAAAAATCATATAGAGGCATGGCCCCCTATAATTATGCCCGATCTCCAGTTAGAGATGTAAGTCTGGAGTTTAGAAAGAGGCTGAGTTGGATAAGGAGATCTGAGAATCATCAATATAGGGGTGATAACTGAATCCATGGGAGCTAATGGGGTAACCAAGTGAAATAATATAGAGGTAGAAGAGGAGAGCCTTGGGGGACATGTACAATTAGTTGGTGTGTTTCCCAGAAAGGAGACTAAAAAGTAAATCAGGCAGGTAGGCAGAGAATAGGAGAGTCAAGTCATAGAAACCCTTGAAACAAAGGAGTACCAAGGAGAAGAGGCTGATCAACAGTGTTTAAGGCTTCAGGGAAGTTAAGAAGGATAAGGACTAAGAAAAGGTCATTACATTTGGCAATGAAGAAATCATTGTGGGCAGCAAGATGGCTCAGTGGATAGAGAGCCAGGCCTGGAGATGGGCAGTCTTAGGTTCAAATCTGGCCTCAGACAGAAGGTAAGCATTTTTTTAAAAAGCTCATTGGAAATTTTAGCGAGAGTTCTGGTTTTAGAGAGAATTTTAGAGAGAAAGTTCTGGTAGAATGATGAAATCAGAAGTTAGACTGTAGAGAGTTAAGAAGAGAATAAGATAAATATAGCCCCACCCATAACCTGAAAACAATAGGACACTTGCAAAGACAAAGCAAGATCGGACATTGGAAAGAGCACTTGATTTGGAATCAGACAGCTTGGATCTGGATTCAGCTTTCCTCTATGAAAGCAAAATATTACAATCTTCTAATTTAGAGATAATGTGAAAGTTTTAGCTTAATTCCCAAGGTCTCTGAAATTTAAAAGCTACTAGTTGGTGTTGAAAACAAAATAGGAAGTGCAAATTGTAGCATGTATAATAAAATAGGCAAAGATACAATTTTATAAAATAGAAAAAAATTGCAAGATATTGTGATGCTCTAACATCACAAATTGTATCTTTGATTTGTCTTTCCTGTTTGATAAACATTCTCCTCTCAATTTGTAACTTAATTGCAAATCCCGCAGTATGTGGTAATTTCTAGAACTTTTTGGAAAACTTTTCCTAAGAGTCAGTAAGTCCCAGACTTCTTATGTCAAAATGAGGATGCTTGGTTTATATGGAGGGATTTCTTTATGACATTGGGTCTCATGGAGCTCTTATGAAGATCACATGAGACAACTATATATAAAAGGCTTTTATAAAAACATTTTAAGGGCCCTAATCATGTAAGTTATTTTTACTTTGAAAATGAAGGAGTTAGACTCTAGCACTAAGATTCAGATCTGTGTTGACTCTCCCACTTCTCTAAGAAACTCCTTCCTCCACATACCCTCAAAGCCCTAAGTAGGATGAACAGAAATATAAATATTCCAAAACAATGAGGGAAATGTTTAAAGAAATTTAGATTTGTCTCTAGAATAGTCAGAAACCCCTTCACTTCATACTGCCATGTTTAGACCCCAGGCCCTAATCATCAGTGTGAGGGTGGAAGCTCCTAGTCACTCCAAACAACCTACTTAATTCTTTGAGTTTCCCCCTACATTATACAAAGATGCCCCATTCTTCCCATCTACCCCCTGAAAAAAAATCTTCATCACTTAATGTTTTCCTCAGAATACTCACACCTGGGAGGCTACAAATATGATTATCTCTTTTTTACTGATGAAGACATTGAGGGCCAGAAAGTAGTCTGGTTCCAATCCCAGAGCTCTGTCTCCAACAGTCTTTTTGGCCATCCATCTATACTGGATAGTCCATCTGTGTCTGTGTCCTAGCCATATGCTTCTTTCCCAACAGACTGGAAGTTCCTTGAGGGCTAGAACTTAGTATTTAGCCCAGGGTTCAGTACAATGCTTAATAAATTCTAGTTGAATTACTATACTCTTTCCACTGAATCTACCTTGGAGTAGAGGGTATAGGATTTGCAGAATGAGAATGGGAGGTTGGCTGCCTCTTTTCCTGGATTGGTAGATGAATGTTTCCATTGCTAGCTGGAGCCCCAAATAGTCCAGGTTGCTCAATATCTGGCAGCAGTGGTGAGTAGAGGCATTATTATCATTGATCTCAACAACTATGTATACTAAGTCCCATAAGGAAGGCATTTCAAATGGAGATGGACAATTTTTTAAAGTTTAAATTCTTTTATTTATTTGTTTGTTATATCAAAAGACCCAGGCAACTCCATTTCTCCCCCTTCCTCTATCAAAGAAGTATCATTTGACCAAAAAAGAAAAGAAAAATACACACACACACACACACACACACACACACACACACACACATCTTCCTTATCTCCATCCACCAGTTCTTTCTCTGGAGGAGGACACACAAATTATTCCTAACAAACAACACATATCGCAGCTCTGCTCTCCATGGCTTTATGTGAGTCTTTCCATACGTTTTCAAAATCAACCCACTCATCATTTCCCAAAGCATAGCAGTACCTCTTCACAATCATATGCCAAAACCTGTCCAGCCATTTCCCAATTGATGGGTGTCCCGTCAATCTCCAGTTCTTAGCCAGCACAAAGAGAGCCACTATGATTATTTTAGAACATATAGGTCTCTTCCCTTTTTCAATAATCCCCACCAGGAAATTTAACTAATAATGGTATTGCTGGGTCAAAGGTATGCAGTTTTATTAGTACTTGGGCAAAATTCCAGATTGTTCTCCAAAATGATTGAATCAATTCACAGTTCCATTGGAGTCGCCATTTTTCCACATCCCTCCAACATTTGTCACTTTGCTCTTTTGTCATTTTAGCCAATATGATAGGTATGAGACAATATCTCAAAGTTTTGACTTGCATTTCTCCAATAAATAATGATCCTGAGCATTTTTTCATATGATCACATATAGTTTTGATTTCTTCCTACAAAAACTGTCTCTTCATATCTTTCAACTATTCATCAATTAGGAAATGGCTCATATTCTTATAAACCTGACAAAATTCTCTTTATATTTTAGACATACAATCTCTATCTGAGAAACTCTCCACTTTACTGCTTTCTTCCCAATTTTGGCTACATTAGTTTTATTTGTATAAAACCTTTTTAATTTAATGCATTCAAAATTATCTATTTTATATTTCACAATGCTTTTTCCTCTTATGTACTCATAAATTCTCTCTTCCATAAATTTGATAGATAATATGTTCCCTGTTCTTCTAATTTACTTACAAACTAAAACAAACAGGGTTAAGTGACTTGTCCAGGGTCACATTGCTAATAAATGTCTAAGGCCAGATTTTAATTCATATCTACCTGACACCAAGGCTGGAACTTTGTCCAGAGTCATCTACATGGACCATGATCCAGTGCTATTACTAAATGTTTAGCAAAAAAATCGGGACATTAATGCACTGCTGGTGGAGTTGTGAATTGATCCAACCATTCTGAATGGCAATTTGGAATTATGCCCAAAGAGCACTAAAAGATTGCCTTTGATCCAGTCATGCCATTGCTGGGTTTGTACCCCAAAGAGATAATAGGGAAAAAGACTTGTACAAAAATATTTATAGCTGCACTCTTTGTAGTGGCAAAAAACTAGAAAACATGGGGATGCCCATCAATTGGGGAATGGCTGAACAAATTGTGGTATATGCTGGTGATGGAATACTATTGTGCTCAAAGGAATAATAAACTGGAGGAATTCTATGTGAACTGGAAAGACCTCCAGGAATTGATGCAGAGTAAAAGGAGCAGAGCCAGAAGAACACTGTACACAGAGACTGATATACTGTGGTAAAATAGAATGTAATGGACGTCTGTACTAGCAGCAATGCAATGACCCAGGACAGCTCTAAGGGATTTATGGTAAAGATGCTGCCCACATTCAGAGGAAGGACTGCAGGAGAGGAAACACAGAAGAAAAACAACTGCTTGAATATATGGGTTTACACGGACATGATTTGGGAAGTAAACTCTAAACGACTACTCTAGTACAACTATCAATAATATGGAAATAGGTCTTGATTGATGACACATGAAGAAACCAGTGGAAATGTGTGTCAGCTATTGGGGGAGGGGAGGTTGGGAGGAGAGAGTAAGAACATGAATCATGTATCTGTCGAAAAATTTTTTTTCTAAAAAATAAAATTTAAAGTGAATAAATAAATAAATAAATAAATGCTTAGCCAACTCCAAGACATTTTTTTTAAACCCTTACCTTCCATCTTAGAGTCAATACTGTGTATTGGCTCCAAGGCAGAAGAGTGGTAAGGGTAGGCAATGGGGGTCAAGTGACTTGCCCAGGGTCACACAGCTGGGAAGTGTCTGAGGCCGGATTTGAACCTAGGACCTCCTGTCTCTAGGCCTGGCTCTCAATCCACTGAGCTACCCAGCTGCCCCCCAAGACATTTTTTTAACAGTTTCCCTAACCAAAACGGAATTAGGGAGACAAATACCCTGACCTTGTCAGATAAACAGCAAATAAAATTATACATTCCTAAATTAGATAGAAGTGATTTTTGAACTTTTTGCTGTTAAGGGAAATTATGTTATAGGACAGTTAGTAGCACAGTGGATACAGTGCCCATATTGGAATCAGAAAGGCCCAAGTTCAAATTTAGCCATAGACACTTACTATCTATATGACCCTAGTCAAGTCAACTCTGTTGCCTCTGTTTCCTCATCTGTAAAATAAGATGGAGAAGGAAATGGCAAACCACTTCAGTATCTTTTCCAGAAAACTCAAAATAGGGTCATGAAGAGTCAAATAGTACTAAAAAAAATGACTGAATGTGGTACAAATAAGAGTTCAGTGAAACAGAAGTGGTGAAATAATTAGGTAAAGAAGCAGCTAGATGGCTCTATAGTGGATTGAGAGCCAAACCTAAAGTTATGTGGACTCTGGTTCAAATCTAGCATCTGATACTTCCTAGCTAGGTGACCCTGGGCAAGTCACTTTACCTGAATTGTCTAACCACTGTGGAGAGAGAGGGAGGGAGGGAGGGAGGAAGGAAGGATGGAAGGAAGGAAGGAAGGGAGGGAGGGATGGAGGGAGGGA
>NC_058134.1:290634023-290665417 GCF_016433145.1 Gracilinanus agilis
AACTGTGGTATATGCGGGTGATGGAATACTATTGTGCTAAAAGGAATAATTAACTGGAGGAGTTCCAGGCAAACTGGAGAGACCTCCAGGAACAGATGCAGAGCAAAAGGAGCAGAGTCAGGAGAACATTGTACACAGAGACTGATATACTGTGGTAAAATTGAATGTAATGGACCTCTATACCAGCAGCAATACAATGACCCAGGACAATTCTGAGGGATTTATGGTAAAGAATGCTACCCACATTCAGAGGAAGGACTGCAGGAGAGGAAACATATAAGAAAAACAACTGATTGAACGCATGGGGTCGAGGGTGGACATGATTGAGGGTGTGGACTCGAAACTACCACACCAATGCAACTACCAACAATTTGGAAATTTGTCTTGATCAAGGACACATGACAAAACTAGTGGAAATGTGCATCGGCCATGGGTGGCGGGAGTGCAGGGGGCGAAGGGGAAAGGAGGAGCATGAATCATGTAACCATGTTAAAAATGAATATTAATAAATGTTTGAAAAAAATCTAAAAAAAAAAGAATAAAGACACGCAGACATAGAAAGTTTTGGGATAAGGTAGACAGATAGCGAGTAAGCTCTTGTGGTCAAGAGCTTAGATGGTTCAGAGTTCTGATGGTCAAGAACTCCTTGCCAACTGATTTCTTGTCACCTTTATTGGGGTTACAACAGTATGTGGGGAAGGGGAGAGCCCAGTGGCTTGATACATTAACATTATGAGGTAATCATCATAAAATGCAAACTGCCAGAACCTAAAACAATAGGTAGAACTAAGATCTGGATCTAGAGCCCATATGACCTAAGGCATCTATTGATGTTTGATATCTATTTTAATTGATCATTGAAGGTAAAGTAAGGAGACTGAGATAACTGACCTGTCTTCTGGGGTGTAGCCTTAGGGAAGGGCTAGGGATTTGGCAAAGCAGAAGTTCAATTTGACTCAAGATTACAGAGATCAATCATTAGCTATATAAGAGTTAAGTTTTTGAGCACTCTTAAAATAATATCACAATTAATGTATACCCGGATTGCTACAATTCCAGGCATTGTGCTGAGGGACAGGAATAGGAAAAAATTCTTTTGTCCTCAGGAACTCACATTCTAATGGGGAAGATATATGAAGAGTAAATTAGGAGCCACTCTGATCCAGCTTGTTATCCTTGCTGACATTTTATTTTGATTCTTGCCCTTCCCTGCAAGATTCCAGCCAGCCTCTGAGAGGAGACTTTGGGGAGCAGTGAGAAATCACAACTCCTGGACTTTCCTCTCCTCTGTTCCAGCTTTTGGAGAGTTCTGTGTACTCTGTGTGGAGCCTGTTCAGTCTACTGTTATTCCTGCCACCATCTCCTGACCTGAGGGAATTCTATTTAACTTCTTGGATGATAAAACCCAGCTTGACTGATCTGAACTGTGCAGGCTCATCCTGCAGTCTATGGTGACTAGATTAGTGTGGTCACCTACCCTGATCTAGCAACTTGCTCTGTCCTTGCCAAAAACTGTTTGGAGTAGCTATAGAGTTAAATAGCTAGAATTAGAGAGATTTGAGGTAGAAAGAGTACCTACAACTGTGTTGGAGGCTGAAGAGACCTTTGCAGGTCAGTGGGTTCTGGGATAAATATAGTTTTATTAGCCTAGGGAAACCCCTATCCCTCCATCTTCATCCTGTCCTGGTTATTCACTTCATTAAACCTGTTATTACCAAGACCAACCTTTTCAGCGAGAATAACCCATATCTTTCAATATGAATCTTTGGTTGTTGGTTACAGGTGAATTTGAATTGATTAGAAGGGATACTAAGACATGTAATAATGGGATAAAACAAGTGGATGGGGTTTGTGGGTCCCCAAGTCAGTAGATGGGAAAGGAGGGTACAATGGTGGAGGTAGTAAATTGAGGTGGTAGGAGAGATGTAAGGGAATGACTGAGTTTAGGGAAATATAAGATGATGAAGTAGAATGAGTGGCAAGGGGAGAAGATGAGGTAGTTGGGAAAGCAGCTGCAACAGGGAGACACAAACTGGGTACACAGGCTTGAGACAGAGGACACTGAAGGGAAACAGGCTGAACCCTTCCAGGTAGGAAGGGCACTTCTACAGACAAAAGGTTAGGGCCAGCCAGAAATGGTTTGAAACTAACTAGGGGGCTTTCTAGTCAGTTTCTCAGGTTCACAAAGGAAGAGTCCAGAGGAAGTATAGAGATCACCAATTCCTCCAAGATGGACGCCTCCAACTCCCCTCAGGACCCAGAGAAAAACTATTCCTTTCTCTCCTTATCCCTCTTTTATCATTCAACCAATGATTTAGCAAAAGTTTTGATCAAATGACAACAGGGTTTATTGAGTTTCAGGGTTGATTATAAAGGACAGAGGGATACAAGGTTTCTCTAACAACCGCTTAGGGAGAAGCTTCAGGTGGGGGAGGGACACAGGAATGGGAGACTGAGAAAGGGCCTGCCCTCACAGTCTCTGGAGGTTTTGTTGCCTTTAAGGTTAGGGAAAGTTACACACAATGAATCAGGAGATAATTTGTATCAATTGTAAGCCCTACTTGACTATGGGGAAAACCCAAGTCTTCAAAGTTTGATTGCTACCACCCAAATCCACCCTTCTCCCAAAACCCACAGGAAATTAGGAAGGGAAATGATGATTGGAATAGGGAAGGTCAGGGAGATCCAGAGGAATTAGCTAAGCTACAAAATCACAAGAGAAAAGAAACAGAATCAAGGCCAGGTTTTCTGCCCCAAGACTGAGCTCAGTTGACCCTTCTGCTCTGACCGAGCCTCCAGGATCAACTGCCTCTAGTCAGGGTTCTAAACCCTTCTTAACTGCCAGAAATTCTGCAGTTAGCCTTTTGCAGAGTTGTTTGCACCTTTACACTACAGACAGAAGGTAAGGGTTAAAAAAAAAAAAAAAAAAGCATTGATACACAGATCCAAATAAAGAGGAAGAATATTTGACTATACAATGGGAAAGACCATTAACATAATTTCATTTTGAAGGAAAAGCTATGCTATTAATAACTATAATAATGAGACAGTAGAGAATGAGTTATTATTTCAATTACTTAACTGGATTCTGTGAATGGATTAACAGCACACAAGCCCCAAATATTTAATATCACTGTTACTTTCAATGATCTTAGGCCAATAATGTTAAGTTCTCACCATAATGCTAAAGATATACCCATCCTAATTTTTCTGCAGAGAAGATTTTGGGGTAGAAAGAATTTTGCAACTTTGTTTTGCAAAAATAAATCAGTGAAGGGCAACTAGGTGGCTCAGTGGTGAGAGAGTCAAGAGAATAGAGGTCCTGGGTTCAAATCTAGCTTCAGACACTGCCTAGCTAGGTGACTCTGGGTAAGTCACTTAACCCCAATTGCCTAGCCCTTACCACTCGTCTGCCGTGAAATACTTAGTATACTTAGAATCAATTTTAAGACAGAAGGTAGAGATTTTTTAAAATTAATTAACCAGGAACCTATTCTGGTAAAGATAAGATGTTAAAGAATGTTCTGCTATCATCAGTGTAAAAATAAGAATAGAGCAGTACGTGTAAACCTGAAATTTGCTATTAGACTGTGTATATAAGTTCAATGCATATATTTTGTATTTTAAAAAGGAAAAATAAAGTAAAATGTTTACAACCCTAAAAAATTGATAATACAGATTAAAATTTTAAAGCATATAGTGAAAAATATTTATAGCTGCACTCTTTGTGATGGCAAAAAATTGGAAATTGAGAGAATGTCCCTTGATTGTGGAATGGCTGAACAAGTTGTGGTATAGGATGGTAATGGAACACTATTGTGCTGTAAAGAATAATGAACGGGAGGATTTCAGAAAGAACTGGAAAGATCTATGTGAACTGATGCAGAGTGAAATAAGCAGAACCAGGAGAACATTGCACACATTAACTGAAACACTGTGGGACAATCAAATGTAATAGACTTTGCTACTCACAGCAATACAATGATCCAGGACAATTCTAAGGGACTTTTGAAAAAGAATGCTATCCACAGCTAGAGAAAGAACAGCTGTTGCTGTAGAAGGAGAAATGCAGAAGAAAAATATGATTTATCACTTGTTTATTTGGGTATATATTTGGGGATTTTGGTCTTATAAGATTACTCTATTACAAAAATGAATAATACAGAAATAGGATTTGAGTGATAATATGTGTATAACCCATGGAATTGCTTGTCAATTTCCAGGAGAGGGGAGGGAAAAGAGGAGGGAGAGAACATGAATCATGTAACCTTGGAAAACTTAAGTGTAAATTTATTACTAGAATAAAATAAATTTAAAATAAAATAAAACAAAAGTGTGTGGTGCATACACTTCCCACCCACCCAGAAAACCTGACTGTCAAACTTTTACCTGTATATCTCTAAAAACTTATCGTATACCCATGCCATGACCAGGGTGACAAATGGGTTGGAGAACTCTGCCAAGGCAGGGACCATTATACTCTCTCAGCTCAAGAGAAAGAAATCTTGTCAAGTCAGACAACTCTGACCACCTTTCCCCCTCTTCCAAAGGTAAAATGCGCCTCATGGTTCCCATAGGGGAAGGACTCAGATTTGAACCCAAGTTCTCCCAACTCCAAGTTTGGTTTGTCACCTCCCAGGACCAAGATAGCAAGGGCAAGCCTGAAGGGAGAAGATTAAGAGGTGATGCCCCAAAACACCAACACATTCAGAAACCTCAGCTGTAATCAACCACCAAAGATTCATATTAGCAGGCAAAGATATTCCCAGTCCTGGGCTACCCAGGTACCCTGGTTTCTTATTAAAGGTATGATTTTAGCTAGGACTTAAAGGAGGCTAGGGGGCAGAGAGTGGAGGAAACTGAAGCTCAAAAAAGTTAAGTTAGGGCAGCTAGGTGACACAGTGGATTGAGGGCCAGGCCTAGAGTCCAAAGGTCCTGGGTTCAAATTTGATCTCAAACACTTCTACCTGGGTAAGTCTGGGAAAGTCACTTAACTCTATCTGCCTAACCCTTGCCCCTCTGACTTAGAATTAGGACAGAAAGAAAAGGTTTAAAAAGAAAAAAGAAAAGACTAAATTAATGCTTTGCCTACAACCATATAACTAGTGAGTGTCAATCAGAACACAGGAATTCAAACTCGGGTGTCAAGTGGTTTTACACACAATGCCTAACATGTTACAATATTCTGACACCCAAAACAGATCTGGAAGTGAATAATCTACTTCTGAAATGCAAATGCAGCTGGAGATGGCAGTCTAAGTGTTAAATTTATTATTTTTTTTAATTATAAAGATTTTTTTTTTTTGCAAATTACATGTAATAACAAATTGTCTTCCGCCCTCCCTCCCAGAGCTGGCAAGCATTTCAGTCTGGGTTATACATGTATTATCACACAAAACATATTTTCGTATTGTTTATTTTTGTAAGAGAATAATCACGTAAAACCCAAATAAACAAGTGACAAATCATATACTTTCATCTGCATTCCAACTCCACCAGTTGTTTCTCTGGAGGTGGAAAGCATTCTTTGTCCTAAGTCCCTCAGAATATTCCTGCATCACTGTAATGCTGAAAGTAGCAAAGTATATCACCTAAGTGTTGAATTTAGGCACACTTTCCCCATCCATTGCTTCCCTTAAATCTCTTTTTGAAATCCTTGTTTTGAGTGGCAGCCATTAGGTTTCTGGGACTGGTTAACAGTATCCAGGCTTTGGAAGCAAAGCCCTATTATCTATCTCCTACCCCAATCAGGTGGTTAGGGAGGAGATGAGAACAGAATGAGAAAATTGCCACCTGCCTACCTAGTTCCCTTCCCAGTGATATCTGCCATCAAACAAGAAACTATGGAAGCTGACAACTTTGTAGGAAGAAAACTACTCTCATGGAATCACAGCCTGATCCTAGAGATCACATAAAAATTATGCTGTCCTAGTAAAGAGGAGGAAAATAAGGATCAGAGTGGGAAAACTTACCTAAGTTTGAATGAAAATTAGCAACAGGGGAAGGCTAGGTGATTTAGTGGATTGAAACCCGGGCCTAGAGATGGAAGGTCCTGGGTTCAAATTTGACCTTAGACACTTCCTAGCTGTGTAACCCAGGGCAAGTCTTTTAACCCCAATTGCCTAGCCTTTGCCACTATTCTGCCTTGGAACTTGGAACTTGGAAGAGAGGAATACAGTATTCTAAGAATGTTAGAGGTTTTTTTTTTTGGGGGGGGGGAGGGAGCAGCAGAGCCAGGATTAGAATACAGGTCTTTTGACTCCCAGACAGTCTGCCTCAACATGTCACCTCTCTGGGAAGAGAAAACAATGAAGCCTGAAGGGAGAAAGTTAAAAGGTGGTTCCCCAAAGCACAAAGACATTCAAGAATGTCAACTGGAACCAACAACCAAAGGTTCACATCAGCAGGCTAAGGCATTCCCCATCCTTGAGAAGACATACGAGCTTCTCTCCTGAAACAGAGAGGTCCAAGGTTACAAAGGGTTTTCTCAGACTGAGGCAGAGGAGTCCCTGTGGACTTTAGGGACAAAAAAACTGAGGAGATCTCCAGCAATGGCTCTTTGGAATGACCATCGTTCTAGGCTTGGCCACTTGGGGGTACCATTAACCTGTCACTACCTCCTGTTATACTGCTATCTTTAAGAGATGCTCATTCTTCACTGAGGGAAGAGAAGATGGGGCTTCAAGCTGCACCTTGGAGAAGAGTTTGTTTTGTGAAATTCCTCCTAAGGAAGAATTCTAGGGTAAGAGAGGAAGGACGATTCCTTTTAGGAAAGAGGTGGAAGCAGTCTGAACACAGGTTCTAAACCAAAAAATGAAAGGAATTTGTGGATTTAGAAAAGGAAGTTTGGGATGGATTTCCTCTCCGAAAGAGTCTTACTAGGTCAAACTCAAACTACAAAGAATTCACTCCCCCCCTGAAATCTTTAAGCAATAGATCATTGTTAAAGCTAATACAGTTTCCAGCCCTAATCTGAGTTCTGCTTCTAATACTCCCTCTTTCTACTCTCTGTAACTCCAACCAAACATACAGGTAGATCCTGATCAGTGCTAGTAAGACATATATGGTCACATTATTCAAATTCCAACAGCATATTTCCACTGGGTTAGACCTAATGACCATATTTTACATCATTATATTAAATAGTTCCCCAAATATAACAATTATAAAATTATTATTTACATATTATTATAAATTATAAAATAATATATTATTATAATTCTGTTATGAAATTATTAGATTAAAACCATAACAAACAGAATCCCAAATACAAGATTCCTTGTGTGCTTTAATTGAAACATAGCAGTATTTCCTCAGAAACTCAGAAGGAAGCACAGACAAGTAGGTCAGTCTTGAAAGTAACATATACAGGAAAACCTGGGAAGATTTATATTAGCTGATGCAAAGTAAAGTGAGAAAAACTGGGAGAACCTTGTACATAGCAATGTTGTAATGATAATCAACTATGAAAGACTTAGCTACTCTGAGCTACAATGATGCACAGCAATTCCAAAGAACTTGCTTTCCCCCCAACAACATGGTGAATTGAAAAGAAATGTGTTGCATTTTTGTTGTAGTTGTTCAGTGGTTTCAGTTGTGTCTGACCCTTCAAGACCTCATTTGAGATTTTCTTGGCAAAGCTACTAAAGTGGTTTGCCATTTCCCTCTCCAGCTCATTTTACAGATGAGGAAACTAAGGCAGGCAGAGTTAAGTGACTTATCCAGGGTCTCACAGCTAGTGAATGTCTAAGACTGGTTTTGAACTCAAGTCCTCTTGACTCCAAGCCCACACTCTATTCCATTGTACCACCAACTGTTCATGTTTGCATGACTAACTATCTATAAATATATATGCATATTATATTCTATATAAAACGGGTATTACATGTTTTGCTTTCTCAAAGGATAAGAGAGGGACTGTAGGGAAGGAGAGAATTTGGAATTGAAAAATAAAAATTAATTTTTAAATAATTTTTTTTAAAGCAAGTACCACAATTCATCATACACTTTTTTTTAAGCAAGCTCTTTGAAATGGAGATTCACGGTTTCCTATAGAACCTCTGTGGTCTACTAGGTATATGGGCATTTTTTTGTTTGGATGTTTACGCTCAGACTTTAAAACTTTTTCTTTTTTTCAAAAAAGAAAAAATGTATTTCTTCAACCTTAACTTATATTTCAGCCTCAGTTTTCTCATCTGTAAATTACGGCTAATGGTAGCACCTTTTCCCAAGGTGGTCGTGAGCATTAAATGAGATAACATATATAATGGTTTGCAAACCTTTAAATGTCATATAAATACTAGCTATTATTATTATTGTTATTAACGTAGCTTTATAATAGCATATTTTTATAACATTTTAATGTTTACAAAATGCTTTCCTCATAATATAGTCCTTTGAGATAAGCAGTCCAAATGCCACCAACAATTTTTGCAGATAATTGAAGTGTATTAAATGTTTGTTGAATGGAAATATCCCTGATTTACTGATTAAGGAAACTGAAGCTGAGAAAGGTCACCACCACAGAAATAATAAGCATCAGAACAAGGATTTGGACACAGGTTTCCTCCACTGGAGTCCATAGTTCTTTACGTGGTCCCACCCCAGTGTTTCCTGAGCAGGGACCCTAACCCAGTCCCTTTTGTGGTGGGGCTTAAGGTGCCCAGGCAACACTGCCATGGCAGAGCTCCCCCCCCCCCAACTCTGCCTACCAGACACTGATTCTTCCAGGCATATAGGTTGCCCCTTATGAAAATACAGAAACCCCTAGAAAGGATAAATCTGATGCTTCTCAGTCATTAACAGCTCAGGGTGAATTTGCTTACCAAATCGCTCCAGTGGAAAATGAAATATTTCCCGCTCCTCCCATTTCACCTCCAAAAAGAGGTGAAATTAGGGAAAATTAGGAGTTGATATTCTAATCTCCAAAAGGAAGGCCAAATGCAATTGTGAGGGGACCCTGGACACCAGGAAGAGGAAGAGAGACAATTCTGAAAGCAGAAGTAGGAAGGCTAGAAGAAGAAACTCCATTACAAGTAACAGTCTGCCCAGGGCTTGCCTTGCCAGTCTTTGCCAAGAAAACCCTAAATGGGGTCACAAACTGCTGGACGCAAAGAGGAAGGAAAGCCCTAACAATCTTTTTAAAACCAGCCCTCCCCTCTGCCCCAGAGCCCTGTCCTCATCTCACTTTTCCCAAACACCATCCTGATTAGCCTTTATCCCATCTCAACTCTCAGCAGCTCTTGCTATTATCCTGTGCTTGAGGAGGAGAGAGAAGGAGAAAAAATCAGGTAAACCATTTGAAGAATGAGCCTTTCTGTAAGCATCCAGGTAGCATAATAAATAGAGTCCTAAACCTAGAGTCTGGAGAGACCCAAGTTCAAATCCTTCCCCAGACACTTAACTGTGCAAACCCGGGCAAGTCACACTTATATCTGCCTCTCTTTTTTCATCTGTAAAATGGAAGCAATAAGAATGTCTACCTCCCAGCGTTTAGTAACATAAAATGAGAAAATTATAAACCAATTTTAAACCTTAAAGTGTCATCTCTATAAATGTTAATTGTTACTATTCCTTTAGAAATGTCTTCTTCCAACTTAAGGGGGCTCTGTGTCTATTTCCTGTAAGTGAACTAACTTAAGGGGTTCAGGAAATTTTTTCTAAAATGCTTAAACATCCATTTTCTGGATTGCCTTCTTGGGGTCAGGTTGACTACATTGCCACTCAGGCTTTCAGAAAGGCACCTCGAGGAGAGACGACCCCTCTAATGCTTAAATCCTTGCCAGTCGTGTCACCCCCATTGTGAAGGGTGCCTGAAGAGGTTTGGTATCTGTTCCCGCTGGCCTGGAGTTCCTAAGGTCAACCTCAAAGCCCCTCAAAACCTCAGTGCTATCCTGACTGCAAAGCCAGCCTGGATTCCAATGCCTAGATTCCTGTGGGAACGCTGCTTGTCTCAGTTTCCTCATGGGTAAAATGGGGATAATAACAGCACCTCCTTTCCAGGCTTGTGATGAGGATCAAATAAGATCAGATTTGTAAAGTAAACCTCAAAGTGCTCTACAAATATTAGATATCATCCTCATCGTTGTCATCCTCATCAGGCTTTAGCAGCCAAAGAGCCTCCTTTTCAACACCTGGTTAGCCAGCTAGAACTAGCCTAGGAAGCAGGCTGCCCAGGTTGTCCACATGCAAAGATGCTGTTGCATGTATTTTGTGCATGCACCAGACTCTCATTACACCAGGATTTAAATATAAGCCAGTGACCAACCCTGCTCTAAGATCAAATAAGATCAAATAGTTATAAAGTGCTTAGTACAGTGTCTAGCACATCGTTGGTTCTCTTTTTTTTTCAATCCTTACTTTCTGACTCTAAGACATAAGGGCAAGGGCTAGGCAATGGGAGTTAAGTGATTTGCCCACAGTCACACAACTTAGGAAGTGTTTCAAGTCAAATTTGAACCCAGGATCTCCTGTATCTCTGAGCCACCTAACTGCCCCACATAGTAAAAAATTTTAAACCCTCACCTTCCATCTTGGAATCAATCCTGTGTATTGGTTCTAAGGTAGAAGAATGGTAAGGGCTAGGCAATGGGGATTAAGTGACTTGCCCAGGGTCACCTTACTAGGAAGTGTCTGAGGCCAGATTGGAACCCAGGACGTCCCATCTCTAGGTCTGGCTCTCAATCCACTGAGCCACCCCGCTGCCCCCCATATAGTAAATTCTTAATATATGCCTGTATCCTTCCCTTCCCAAACAACTATGAACAAACAAGATGTATGCAGGATAAAATGAAGATAATCACTCGTCTCTAGGTTGGCGCCTGCTGTTAATTCTAGTGCTACCTGAGCCCACAAAGAAAGAGTTCTGTTGAGAGGTTTCCTAGAATCATCAAGAGACTACCAGACACATGTAAGATGATGCATCCGTCCTATTCCCAAGTTTGTTGGCTCCCTGTTTCTTGGAGCCCAGACCCTGAGGTTCTGGAAAGAAGGTCTGTCTGAAACATAATGATGTCTTCAGAGGTAACTGGTCTGTCCTAAGATCCTGTCATTGGGCACCCCATCTTTCATTCATTCAGCAAGCAATTGTCAAGTCCTTTTATGTGCCTGGCACAGTGCTAGTCACTATGTAGCGACAGAAAGACAAAAATGGCAGCCTCTGTCCTCAGGGACCTTACAATGTGTTGGGGGGAGCCACTGGGATACATACAAGTACAGAGGGCTTGCACTCTGACCACTTCCAAAAGGAAATATCCCTTGGACCCTGGATAGGGGACATATATAATGACTCCATGTATTGGGAGGGGGAAAGAAAGAATGTATCAAAAATTGTTGACCTTTGAGCAGAAAGTCTCCCATTCCATTAACCTTAAGAGAGACAACACCTGCTCTTACTTTCTTCTTACTCTCTTCTGAATAGAAGCTAAGGACTCTGTTGGACTTCCTCTGGTGGGAATGGGGGATAGGTGTTTTTTTAGATTAGCTTGAGCCTGGATTTTATGGTTCTAATTATTTATTAGGTTCTAATTATTTATTCTCTGAGCACAGGTGATCAAAAAGCAATCCTAAAATGAATATTTTTCTACTCTTCCACACTGCCTTGAATTGGACATAAGAGCAATAGGAGACACAGATTTTCAAGTAGGGGAGTGATGGGCAGTATAAAGGTTATGAAGTTGATTTTGGGAACCCCACTTAATTAGGTCAGGGGACTGGTAGACAGTGAATCATAGAGGGGTTAAATACCAGGTGGTCATCTCAGCCTTCTGGTGTTTTATATTTGCCTACAGTCTAGAGTCCAAGCTCTGACAAGGGGGATGGAGAGGTCTTCATAAAGGTTGAGTGGAGTTTCCTCAATCATGCAGAGTTTTTGTTTGAAGTTGGCTTTTTTTACTTCCAGTGGCTTGGTAGACACACCAAGAATCCCATCTCAGGCTCCTTTAATCTCATGACAAACCACAACTCTGGAGTGAGGATTTAGTCATACTTTGCTTCTCTTTACCTGCCTGTCTCCTTTACAGAGTGTATGAATTAAATATAGAGGGTACCCCTATTCAAATGGACTCACCTCATTAGGTAGGATGCCATTGAGACACGTCACTGGGATTGCCATGTGGCAATTCAGTTCCTGACCATCAGAAATCCCTATAGATGAAGTGTCTGAAATTTAGGGCTCTAAAACAGGGACTGAAGTAAAGCCTGGCCAATTAGTGACTGCGTTACTGTTTCTTGTTTTATTTCTTTTGTCAGTGTGCTTATGAAGCAGGTTTCAGATGAAGAAATAAAAGCCATCAATAATCATATGAAAAAATGTTCTAAATTTCTCTAGATTAGAGAAATACAAATTAAGACAACTCTGAGGTACCACCTCACACCTATCAGATTGACCAATATGACAGTGAAGGAAAATGATAAGTGTTAGAGGGAATGTGACAATTGTGAACTGATCCAACTGTTCTGGAGGGCAATTTGGAATTATGCCCAAAGGGCTATACAACAGTGCATATCCTTTGATTTGATAATATCACCACTAGGTCTGTATCCCAAAGAGATTTTTTTAAAAGGGGAAAAGACCTACTTGTACGAAAATATTTACAGCTGCTCCTTTTGGCGTGGCAAAGATTGGAAATTAAAGAGATATCCGTCTACTAGAGAATGGCTGAACAAATTGTGGTGATTGAATACTATTCTGTGAGTTCTCTGACTTTAAAAAAAAACAAAAAAAAAAACCTGTGAGGCTTTCAAGGCTTTCAAAATCAACTTCATAAAACCTTATGCTATCCATTGCTCCCCTACTTAAGGACATATAAGGCTCCTATCAGTCTCATGTCCAATCCAAACTCCAAGGCGCCATGGAGTAGTATTTAGGCTACTGTATTTGGAGTCAAAAAGACCTATTTTCAAATGCATCCTTACTAATAGTGTGATCTAGAGTAAGTAACTTAAACTTTCCATTCCTTAGTTTCATCAACTGTAAAATGAGAGGGTGGAACTGATGGCCTCTAAGGTCCCTTCTAGTTCTAAATCTAAATCTCTTTTACTCCCTGTCATACAAGTTTCTTGGGAGGATCCAGTTAGAGTTCTCTCATCTCTCATCACACCCTACTTCCCATCCTTTCTTCATCTCTCACTCCCCATATACCTCCAACCTCTTCTCTGCATATACCTTCTCTTCCCCATATATATTCTCTTCCCCATATACCTTCCCTCATCTGCACTCCCCAAAATTCATCCTAGTCACTGAAGCCTAGGGTTCTGTCCATCTTCCTTGTCTTTCTCTACCTCCGTACCTGTCCTGAGTATATGTTCTGTCTTCCCCATCAGATAGGGAACTCCCTGAAATCAGGGAGCATATGCCCCCTTCATCTGAATCCTCATTCCTTTAGTACTTGTGAACATAAGGCACACAGAATAACTCAAAGCAGGGAGCTTCATGTCACCATCTTGTTTTTGAGGATTTTTTCCCTGGAATGAAGAAGTCAGAGTTTATCCATTAGATTCAGATTAGAATTTTAGCCTTGACCTTGGTTTGTCTTTGAACAAAAGACAAATGAGTTTACCTGAAGAGATATCTGTATTTTGTTAGTATTTCCATAGTCACCTGCAGTTTTCCCTCCCATCACATGGTTTTTATCAGCTAGTATGGAGTGATAAGAGCCCTATAAAGAAGGGTTTGGGTGGGTTTGGGAGTTAGTGGTCTGACCCTCAGGCACCATGCTCCAAATTCTGATCTTTGCTCTCCTTGTCTTTTGTGGTAAGTCTGACCTGTATTACTAGTTAGGCTGAATCAGGAGATCTCCCCAAGCCCTAAGCCTACTCTTAGGCTCACAATAAAGATTGGTCCCTACTCTATGCTCTAATATTATAGGAACAGCTTTCCTTTCTTGGTACCTCCAATGGTAGAATTTGATGTACCCTATCATGTAGCCATCACTGGAGTGGGCCATTACCCACTGACATACCTTTGGACCTGTCAGTTGAGGATGAAGCTCCTCAAGGAGTGCTGAAGGGAACTCCCCTCCATTATTCATGGGAAATCTATTGGTTAGAGACCTTCTCAGCAAATAGCCTTAGTTGGGAGTGCAGAATGGTATCCCTACCCCCAGAGAATTAAGTCAAAGGCATTTGTTTATGACTCAGTGAAGTTCTCCATCTTCTAGGAAAAGGAGAGGGAAAATATCTGACAATCCTGTGCCTATATTCCCTCCAATACCACATTGCATTCCTTAGCCTTCTTTACCCCCTATAGCTAAAAGATTGCTCAGTCATCACTCACTCTTTTTTTCCTTTCCCAAAGGTCATGGCTTTGAGGACTTCCCAGATACCAATGCCCGAGTTGTAGGGGGAACCAATGCCCAAAGAAATGTCTGGCCTTCCCAGGTACGTGTGAACACATAGCTTTCCTCAAACCTGGGGGTCTCCTACAAGCCACATACATCTGGAAGTAGAGCCCAAGAGGCTTTGGGTTCAAGTTTTGAAGGTAGATGGAACCAGCAGTTTCTCTAATTGCAGAAGGATTGGAAATTAGAAATTAGATAGAGAGTAGACTAGGAGTTAAGGAACTCTGAATTTGAATCTTGCTTTGGACTCTTAGCTGTGTGAATCTGGACAAGTTACTTGTCCTCTCTATGCCTCTGTTTCTTTGCCTGTACGATGAAGGAATAGATCTGATGGCTTTTGAGGTTCCTTCTAGCTCTAAATCCATAATTTTATGTTTCCTCTATGCCTCATTCATCTTCCAGACATATATTGCTTAGGCGCCATTCACCCAAACTTCTAGGCACCCAACTCTTCATATCATTAAACCCACTATGAAGGGCGGCTGGGTGGCTCAGTAGATTGAGAGCCAGGACTAGAGATGGGAGGTCCTGGCTTCAAATCTGGCCTCAGATACTTCCTAGCTGTGTGACCCTGGGCAAGTCACTTAACCCCCATTGCCTAGCCCTTGCCACTCTTCTGTCTTAGAACTGATTGTAAGACAGAAGGTAAGGGTTTAAAAAGAAAAGAAGAAAAAAAAAAGTTATGGAGAATCCAGAACTATGAGGCTCTGAACAGCAGTTTGATGCCACTTCTCTTCTCAGGCAAAGGACATTATCATTCCCATTTCAAACAGTCCCATCATCTTTTGATTGGGAGGGGGAATAAAACTTGGAAAGTGGTAAGATAGGCCGGGAGAGAATTAACCATTGATTCCTCTTTTTCTTACCTGATCATTCTAGATTTCTCTCCAGTACTCATCTGGGGGCTCATGGTATCACACCTGTGGAGGGACTCTCATTACTCAGAACTGGGTGATGACAGCAGCTCATTGTGTGGACAGGTAAGGAAAAAAGAAAATAATCATTTCTCTAGGTATTAATAGAAGTTGGTATTAGTCACTAAGGTTCTGGACTTGTCTGAAAGTTCAAATCTTGCCTCAAACCTTTTTTTTTAATCTTGACCTTCTTATAATTGATAATAAGAAAAGTAGTAAGAGCTAAGCATTTGGGATGAAGTTGCCCAGATACACATAGCTAGGAAGTGTCTGAGGCCAGATTTGAACCCAGATCCTTCTAACTCTAGGCCTGGATCTTTATTCACTATGTTACCTAGCTGCACCACCTCAAAATTTTCTAGGTATATAAGCGGGAAAGTCTCAAAGACTCTCTGGTTGTTTGTTGTCTCATCTGTAAAATGGGGATGATAATTACATCAAATTAGAGAGTTATGAGAATCAGATGAGATAATATCTTTAGAGTGCTTTGTAAGTCTTAAAGTATTATATAAATATGAGTTCCTATTATTGGTTTAGGGATAAATGAGGACTAAGTGTCCAGCATTTGTGAATGAGTTCTGTGTGTACCATCCATTTTCCATTGTGGCCAAGAAGTGTTAGTGATTTTAATATAGCAATCTACGTATTGAAAACTTCTGGAGGAAAATCTGAATGTCCATAGTGTACTGGAACAAACCCTTTAATGGGATATACCACATTCTAATATTATCTTTACAACTCTCCTATTTAGATTGGTTAGACCATGGACCTAAACTATTGAAATGGGAAAAGGAGAAAGGTTACAGATGAAATACTGATTTTTATTTTGGAGTCTGAATAGAAGCATTGCTTCTTTGTAGGCTGGATAAAGTGGCCTGGTTTAACAGACAGACCATTTGGAGTCAGGAAGACGAGTATAAACCCTAGGCTCTCTGTGTTCTTGCCTATAAGATGAGGATAATAAAAGAACCCACCTCCCCTCAGTTTGGTGTGAGAATAATATCAATGGAAAGCCTTCTCAAAATCTTTAAATGCTAGACAAGTTTGAATTGTTATTGCTCTTGAGCATTAAACAAGATGATCTTGCTCAATATTTTCAAACCAAAGGAGATTTGCCATGATAGACAGAATAAGGGACCTGAACTATGGTAGGTCACCTGTGGCTTTCTTCTCCTCCAGCAACCTGAATTTCCGGGTCGTGGTTGGGGATCACAACCTGTACCAGAATGATGGCACTGAACAGTACATGAGTGTCAGAAAAATTGTGATACATCCAAACTGGAACTCCAACAGTGTGGCTTCAGGGTGAGTAATAGTTAATAACTCATCTGGGGAGGATGGTCTGGGGTGAGAGGAGGAGCTTATCCTCCATATTTTCCTCCTGGGGATAGGGAAGAACTGGATCCTGTATAATCCTGACTGGTGCTCATGATATCTGAATTGTTTCTTTCTGACTGTTTTCAGTATTTTCCCCTTGGCCTGGGAGCTCTTGAACCTGGCTTATTATAATTTTGTTATATAATGTTATAATTCCTGGGAATTGTTATTTGAGGATTTATTGTAGGAAGTGATCTATGGATTCTTTCAATTCCTATTTTACCCTCTTGTCCAAGAACATTAAGGCAGGGGGAAGCTGGGTGGTCTAGAGATAGGAGGTCCTAGGTTCAAATTTGGCCTCAGACACTTTTTAGCTGTGTGACTCTGGGCAAGTCACTTAACCCCATTGCCTAGGCCTTATAGCTCTTCTGCCTTGAAACCAATAAAACAAAATCAAAAGAATGAAAAAATAGAAGAAAATATGAAATATCTCACTAAAAAACAACTGATCTGGAAAATAGATCTAGGAGAGACAATTTAAGAATTGCTGGATGACCCAAAAGTCATAACCCCCCCCCAAAAAGCCTAGACATCATATTACAAGATATTATCCAAGAAAACTGCCCTGATATATATATATTTTTAAACCCTTACTTTCCGTCTTAAAATCAATACTGTGTATTGGTACAGAAGGATAGTCAGAGCAGTTTCAGCTTTTGCTACAACTAAACTGCCATCTTGACTCCTTACCTTGACAGGGAACAACTGGGACCCGAGGCTTTACTTCTGTGCCCCATGGCCTGGCCCACTCTGGGCAAGAAACATCTCACTTACTCATAGGATTAGACATGGAAGGAGCTATAACAATTATCTAATTCAACTTCTTTTGAGAGTTGAAGTAATTGGGACCTAAAAAGTTTACCTGATTTGTACTAGTATACAAAAGTCTTCTTTAAAAATGTAATGAACTATAGGGACATTTCTGAGATGGGTCCAAGTTGGTGAGGAAAAAAAATTAAAAAAAAAAAGTTTACTTGATTTGACCAAGGTCACATCATAAAAGCAAAATGTGAAATTTTCAGTGTGAGCATTACATCTTGAAAATTGCTAAGATGCCAAGCGTGCCAGGGGGGGCTGTTCCCTTCCCCTCTCCATGTGTGCCTGAATACATTTTTCATATCACCTGCCCTAAGCATATGCTAAGATGATCATTAGGACAGCTGGGTGATACAGTGGATAGAGTCAGTCTGGAGTCAGAAAATCTGAATTTAAATCTGGATTCAGATACTTACTAGCTATATAACTCTGGGTAAGTTACTTAACCCTGTTTGCCTCAGTTTCCTCATTTGTAAAATGAACCAGAGAAGGAAACAGAAAACCATTCCAATATCTTTGCCAATGAAATCCCAAATGGGGCCACTAATGGTTGGACACAACTGAACAGCAAGATTATCATTAATTGTATTATTGTCTAGACTTAAGAAAGTGATGGAGAAAATGTTTGTAATGTGGATTAAATTTTTTTTTTTTATTTTAAACCCTTAACTTCTGTGTATTGACTTATAGGTGGAAGAGTGGTAAGGGTAGGCAATGGGGGTCAAGTGACTTGCCCAGGGTCACACAGCTGGGAAGTGTCTGAGGCCGGATTTGAACCTAGGACCTCCCGTCTCTAGGCATGGCTCTCAATCCACTGAGCTACCCAGCTGCCCCCATGTGGATTAAATTTTGAAATGTATCCTGTCTTTTAGAAGAATTGGTTGTTAAACATTTACCCAAATGCTTCCTACTGATATATGACAGAGTTTGGACAAATGTTTTGAAGCAGAAAGAGGCCAAGTACTTTATAAATGGACAGAGTCCATCTATGGCATGTAAATGATTCCTTTCCCTTCTGCCCACAGCTATGACATTGCCCTGCTCCGTCTAAGCCAGAGTGTCACCCTCAACAGCTATGTCCAGCTGGGCACCCTGCCCCCATCAGGTCAGATCTTGCCCAACGGCAACTCCTGCTACATCACAGGCTGGGGCAGAACCAAGAGTAAGTCACTAAACTTGTCATCAACACAGATAGCCTTGATTAACTGTTTCTCTAAACTGAGCGTCCAGCATACACATAGTCTGTGCTCTCAGGGGGTTCATCACACATGTCAGACACATTGATACTTTCATGTGTAGAAGGAAGGACACACAAACCAAGACCAAAATCGTCTGTGAGCTACTTACATCTTTGAATCGGTCATGGAACTTTGGAACTGAAAGGAATATTAGCAATCATCTAATCCAGTGATGGCAAACCTTTTAGAGACGGAGTGCCCAAACTGCACCCTAATGCTGCATCTGAGTCCCCCACCTTGCCCCAGACAGGGGAAGGAGGAAGCACTCCCACTGGGCAGCTGGGCAGAGGGGTGGAACATGTGAGAAATATCCTCAAGCATATATGGAGAGGGAGAAGGGAGCAGCCCCATCTGGCACATGGATCCAGTCTAATCCCCTCATTGTACACCAGAGAAAATAAGGTCTGTCAAAGGTAAAATTGATTCCCAGAAGTCACACACTTAATTAGTAGCAAAGCCAAGCTTAGAACCCCTTGCTTTAGAGTCCAGTGACCTTCCATGGTTTCTACTGCCTCCATGGAAAGGACAGGAAGAGTAGGTATGTCACTGGAATGTGAATATGAGTGCACAGAGCTAGGGCAGTTCCAGGTTTAAATGAGAAAGGATCAAGAAAGGCTATCAGTTTTTCTCAAATAACCTCAGAAGACTTATCAGAGGTAAGGGTTTTTAAATAACTTTTTTTAAAGCCTTTACCTTCCATCTTAGACTCAATACTACATATTGGTTCTAAGGCAGAAGAGCAATAAGGAGTTAAAAGCAATGGGGGTTAAGTGACTTGCCCAAGGTCACATAACTAGGCAGTGTCTGAGATCAAATTTGAACCCAGGACCTCCTGTCTCTAGGTCTGGCTCTCAATCCACTGAGCCACCTAGCTGTCCCCTTAAAAAACTCTTAAATGAGTGATGATAGGATGATAGTTGGTCAGATTAGAATGGTGTTAGAGGTATATGACACAGCTTGGTCAAAAGTTCAGAAGCAGGAGAGGATCAAGTGAGTAATGGGAATTCAAAGTTATATTAATCAGGAATAAGGTAAAGAATAGAAAGTCTCTGCATTTAGGGAGTTTGTAATATAATTGTAGAAAAAGAAAGATCAATATATCAACATATATAAAAAGTAATTTCCAAAACACATTGAAGAAAAAGGGGCTGGGGAGAATGATCTGTAGAGGGATCACTAGGGGCTGGCAAGGCAGCACACTGAGGATGTAGCTTCCCAAGGACTTGGGACTCTGGTCCCTTAGTTATCTCACCCTTTTGGTGTCCCCTGTAGCTAATGGGCAGCTGGCTGAGACTCTACAGCAGGCATACCTGCCCGTGGTGGATTATGCAACCTGTTCCAGCAGCTCCTACTGGGGATCCACTGTTAAAACCACCATGGTGTGTGCCGGAGGAGATGGTGTGAGGTCTGGATGCCAGGTAGGAAAATAAATGGCATAGCAAAACCCTCCTTCAGGATGGGGAGAGCAAATAACTTGGGGGACTGATTCCCCCATCTTCAGGACCAGCCAAAGAGTTTTCACTGACCCCTTTCTCCTCTCATTCTCTTTCCCTCCTTTCACAAATCAAACTCAGCAACACACTTGTTTTCTATCATCTACTCAATGAACTAGGAACACTCTTATCTCTCCTCTGTCTCTGTTTATCTTTGCAAACATATGTGCACACATGTGTATCTGTGTTATGTGTGTGTGGTTTTTTTAACCCTTACTTTCTATCTTGGAATCAGTACTGTGTATTGGTTATAAGACAGAAGAGTGGTAAGGGCTAGGCAATGGGGGTCAAGTGACTTGCCCAGGATCACACAGCTGGGAAGTGTCTGAAGCCAGATTTGAACCCAGAACCTCCCGTCTCTAGGCCTGGCTCTCAATCCACTGAGCTACCCAGCTGCCCCTGTGGGTTCTTTTTCAGTGACTTTGTGCCTAGGGCAATGGATCAGGAAAGCAGTTTTGGAAAGTATGTAATTATAACCAATTTCTGCTCTAAGCAGAATGTCTTCTGCTTAGATTCAGTGACTCTCTTAGTTTTCTATAGTCATTCCAGTGGGGATGAAGAGGCATTACTCACACCAAAGCTGTCCTACCTACCTCTTACCCCCAATATCCAACCTTCTGCCTTTCTTCATTTGTCCTGCCCACTGCAATACAGAACACACACACCCCCAAGAAGACACAACTAATATAATTGGTTCTCACTTAACTTGACACCTTTAGCACTGTTGAATCTCTCCCCAAGGCCTTCCTTGGTTTCCCCTCAGAAAAGTCAGCTCTCCCGAGAATCCAATCCTCTGGGTCACTTTGTCCTTTCTTGTTAATCCGCCTGACTTAGTCCAAGGTTTTAAAGAAATTGAAACCTAGGGGCAGCTAGGTGGCTCAGTGGCTGGAGAGCCAGGCCCAGAGATAGGAGGTCCTGGGGTTCAGTCTGGCCTCAGACACTTCCCAGCTGTGTGATCCTGGTCAAGTCACTTAACTCCCATTGCCTAGTCCTTACCATTCTTCTGGTATTGATTCTAAGACAGAAAGCAAGGGTTAAAAAAAAAAAAGGAAGAAGTTGAAATGTGGGGCTTAAAGCCCCTACCTCTCTCAGTTGGTTAGATTTCCAGGGATTTCAGCAACTTCTTAGAATAGTTGCAGAAGACCTTTGCATTTGGCCCCAAGGTTTCACCTTTACCACTTTCTATCCCTGCTCCATCACTGAATCCCAAACAGAGTCAATGACCACCTTGGACCTTCCTGGTCCCTGAACCTGTGTGGCTGTCTAGGTTCAAAGATAGACCATATCCAACCATTGTTCTTCTGCTGATAAAACTATTTTGGATGCCCCTTCTTAACTCTGTCTTCCATTTGTTCTGGAACACAAGAGTGTGTCTCTAGGGTTTATAGAGATGTAGGCTCAGAAGTAATATGGCAGCATAAGATAATTAGAAGTGTGAATAAAAGAAAAATGACCTAATTCCAAACAGAGTGGCACTTAAATGACTTAATTTATTCAAATGGCCTGGAGTTAGTGCTCCAAGGACAGTTTAGCCTAAGACTGTCTCTGGACTAGAAATACCATCTGGCTACTTCATAGCCCCAGAAAGAGAAGGGCTGCTTTACCTTAGAAAACTCATATCTATTGGAATCCAAGCTCATCTTGGATCCAGATCATTAGTCCAGCCTCTATTGCTAAATTCACTCTTCAACCAATCAGGGTGTCTCGATCCCATGGCTGGTTTGGGAGCATTCTCCAAATTATTCCTACCTACTCACTGGTTACTAAATTTCCTCTTCTCTTCCTCCCCTTCAAGGGAAAGATAGGGAAACATTGAGCAGGTACTGTATTTCCATCCCCTTAAAATGAGAAGAATCTAGGTCTACACTTAGGGTCACCCCCCTGTAAAGTTCACAAAAGACATTTACTTATAAATTAAATCCAAACATTATGCACCTACTGAATGCAAGACATTGGAATAGGATAGGCTCTGGGTATACAAAAACAGCTGACCTTGTGTCAAACACTCTCATTTCTTCTCGATTATAACATCATGAAGGAAGTTTTATCATGAGGCATAATTATAATTATTTCTCCCCATTCTCACAGATAAGGAAAACAAAGGCTGAAAGACTAGCTAAGACGCAAACACAACTAGGAAGTCCAGGCTTCCAATTCCAAACTAAGCCATTAGACACCAAGCATCTTAAACTTCTAGTATTGTAGGGGGACGTGGTACACACAATTCACTTTAATGCAAAATAATGCACCATGAATATGCATAAGAGATGTATTATGTGTAGCATCAGGAAAGAAAGGTCTTTGCTGAGGGAATGGACTAGGGAAAACTCCATGAAGGAAATGGCCCTTAAAGAAAGCTGAAAGTTTCCTTGGTCTCCGGAGAAGCAATGTGCCTTTCTTCCTGTGCCTCTCCTAAAACTCTGACTCCTTAATTTCTTCTTTGGTAAAATTCCCTGAATTAGCTTCTCTGTGCTAGAGTAAAAGAAGTAACCAAGGAATTATGTGATGTGATAGAAATTATAAAATTAATAATATGGAAATAGGTATCACATGATAACATTTGTACAACCTTGTGGAATTGCTTGTTGGCTCTGGGAGGGGCTACAGAAGTGGGGAGGGAAAGAAAATGAATCATGCAAACATGGAGAAATATTTTAAAATAAAATAAAATTAATTAAAATTTAAAAAAGAAATGATCAGGTCTTCTATAGTATAATTCACACAATGGGTAGAAGTTCTTGTAATATGAATTATGCAATAGAAAGCATAGATGAATTGGTCATGTAGGGAAGTTAAAGGATGGCAGGAGGTCATCCAGAGAAATCAAGGAAAACCTCTGGCATATTGAGTGGACCGCCAATGGAGAACTTTGAGAGAGGACATAGACAAGAGTTCATAGGATGAACAAGCGTGGATGGATTGTGAGCCTCATCTTGGAGGTAATATCCAAATTAAGATCATAGATCCATTTATAATATTCTGGTGCTCTACCTTTCTAGTCTCTGTGCCTTCATCTATCATTAGTCTTTTCCTGAATTTAGTGCTTTGCTTTGGTTCTCATTACCCTTAGTTCTTCAGATTTTTCTCTTCTTTTCCAAATAGATCACAGTCTTTCTAAAGAAGTTACTGGCCAACTCTCTTTTCAACCATAACAAAGGGAAAAAAGCATAGCTATAAGAGAATTAAACTTTCTTCTCTTTGCCCAGTGCTACTTACTCAGTCAGCCTCCTCTAAAACACATTTTAGGAATAAGGCTGATATGTGTCTGGAAAACCTCTCAATGAATTCTAGAAAAATTGATTTATTTTATTTTCCTGGAGATAGAATGATATGATGAAAAAAGTTCTAGTCAAGAGAAACTACTTTTAAATTCCAGCTCTGACCATAAACTATGGGACCTTGGGTACTCTTTGAATCTCAACTTCCTCATATATAAAATAGAACTAATAGCACCAAACTACCCACTACATTTTAAAGTCTATACAGGGGCAGGTAGGTGGCTCAGTGGATAGAGAGTCAAGCCTGGAGATGAGAGATCTGAGATTCAAATCTGTCCTTAGACACTTCCTAGCTATGTGATCTGGGCAAATTACTTAACCCCAATTGCCTAGTCCTTACTGTTTTTCTGCCTTGGAAATGATACTTAGTATTGATTCTGAGACAGAAAATAAGAAAAAAAATTTTTAAGTAAAAAATAAAGTCTATACAGACTACTATTATTATGGTTACAGCGATCAAAATATTTCTCGGGTAGCAAATGAGAAGGTGATTTGGCTTCACCTTTCAAAATGGGTTCTTAACCTTTTTTTGTGTCCTAGATTCCTTTGGGAGTCTGGTGAAGTCTATGAATCCCTAAGATTATAAAAGAAAACAGTTCCAACAAAAATAAAGACAATTTTCCCATATCTAAATTCATAGACCACACTGAAATCTATCTACAATGCATGGACCCTAGATTAAGAAACCCTCTTTAAGGAGTTGCCCATAATGTAAATATTTGGGGACTTCCAAATTTTTGGAGACTAATCATTTGTCTCCTTTTTATTAACATTTTTTCCAGTTAACAAATATCTATTTTCTCTCCTTTCCACCTCCTCCCACCACTGAGATAAAAGAAAAACGAAAAACAGAATCCTTGTCATAGATGTGCAAAGTCAAGCAATAAATTCCTAGATTGACTGTGTCCAAAAATGCAGGCCTCATTCAACATCCTAGGTCATCAGCTGGCCCTCTAGAATCATAGCTGGTCATTGTATTGATCAGAGTTCTTATAACTTTTATTTTTACCCCTCTTTTCAAAATACAAAGAAACAAGAAATAAGTCTTGGCCTTCTCTTTCCTAGAATAGATCAGTAGACTCCTAGATTGCCAGAATCTTCCTTACCCCACCAGAATGGGCATCGGATTCTCTAAGAGATAGGGAGAGAGATTATGCCACTGAATTGAGGCAGCAAAGGAGACAAAATCTTTAAGAATGATGACCATAGCTGCCTCCAGCCCAACCTCCTCTTCTTGTGTGTCAACCTTTCTTGGAGTTTTAGTGATTTTGTCAACATTGAGCAAACTAGCCAAAAAGTCCTTTGCAGAATCTGAGAACTAGATCTTTGATGGGCCCTTCCTGTCCTCTGGAAGGCTGCTCCTAAGATGTGTCTCTCTTTTCTATAGGGAGATTCTGGAGGCCCTCTTCACTGCCTGGTTAATGGCCAGTATGTCGTGCATGGAGTGACCAGCTTTGTGTCCAGCTTGGGTTGTAACGTTTCCAGGAAGCCCACCGTCTTTACCCGAGTCTCCAATTACATCTCTTGGATCAATAATGTAAGTTGGCCTTGTTGCCAGGCACAAACAGTGTGGTTGTACTATCGGAACGTGGACCAGGAGTATGGGAAGACTAGAAAACTAGGACAGAACAATACCCCCTGCCCCTGCCCCCAACCACTGTTACAATTGGTTCTCATTTCATATGGCCCTGATCATTAGGGAGGGAAATACTATGGTATGTTGGGAAAACTCTGACTTGGATTCATCTCCTAAGCCATCTTTTATGATCTTGGGCAAATCACTTCTCTCTGGATCTCAATGGCCTCATTAGTAAATAAACCAAGCACTAGTCAGCCTCGAAGGTTAAAACAACTATAAGTCCATTTCTTGTGGATGTTGTGACCAAACAGGGTGGTCTGCAGGAAGATTAGGCATTTCCCCAGAGGAGAAGAGAGAAAGCCTTTTCAGTAGCCGCCAGGCCCTTCTAACAAAAGGGAATTTCTACTTCAGGGGTAGAATCTTTCACTGCAGATAATGCTGTTGGGGTTGGAAGAGGCCCCATCCATATCAGACTAATCCCACTGGGCCAACCCATAGGCACCCAAGAGGGCTCCCTTCCTCACGTTATGTAGTTTACATGACATGTCAAGAACTCCAGACGTGGCCAAATCCTAGTCTTGTTTCTCTGTGGCTTGAGAGTATGTTCCATCTTCCTCATTAAACTGGGTATTTCCCAGGGCAAAAGATTCCATACCCTGCTGTCTTTGTATTTCTCTTTTCCCCCCAACCCCCCATTCATTACCCAGAGCCTGAAAATGAAGAACAAAGGAAGAGTAGGAACAACTCTGAGTGCAACTTTTTTTTTTTCAGGTTATTGCTTCCAACTAAACGTTCCTGTCTTTCAACAAAAACCTTCCCCTCTTCTGAAGATGGCGTTGAAATCAAGGAGAAAGTTCAGGACAAGGGGACTTTGTACCAAATGTAGACACTGTATACCAAATAAAATCAAATTATCAAAAAATCATATTTCTGATCCTCCTTCCATCTAAAATTAAAGTAACCTATAAAAATGCAGTTAACTGTTACCAAGACATAATTTAGTCAACTGGCTTAAGTTTTAAATGCTTAGAACACTGCCTGGCATGTAGTAGGTGCTTAATAAACATTGGTTGATCAGTTGTTGATGTGTCAGGAATAAGTTTGAATCCTCATAGCTGCGTGACTTTGGGCAAGTCACCTTACCTTAGGGTTTTTTTTTTTTATCTTGGTTTCCTCATCTGTAAAATAGAGATGATAATAAGACCTACCTCAAAGGGTTGCTGTGAAGATTAAATAATTTAACATATGTAAAGACCTTAACTTCACAATAGACATTAAGAGCTATATAAATGCTAGTTATTATTGTTATTATTATTATTATAGTTATTATATAGTTGAAAACACTTCAAGGTTTACAAAATGCTTTCCTGGGGACAACAGGTAGCTCAGTGGATTGAGAGCCAGGTCTTGTAAGAAATAAAATTTAGTTATTATATTTATATATTAAAATTATGTGGCCGCCAGGAATCAACAATTCAGGTTGATTCCGTAATTAAATCAGACCCAAGTCAGCATCGGGTTGAGGAGTTTATTTACAATCAGGAAAGTGAGTAGGGATAAAGAGAAGAGGGAGGTAGAAGACTAAATAAATGAAGCTGTAAGCCGCAAGGCCCAACAGCCGGATAGGCAGAGTTTAGAATTGGCCCAGCTAGGCCAAGGAAGCCAGCCTAACTTACCCACGTGACAATACAGAGTGTAATCTGTCTGTGGTCTCAGGAGATGCTTCTTCTTCCAGTTCCAGACGCCAACTCACTCTACAGGAAGTTCACTAACTTACTTAAAGAGAATGTGTCTTTCATCACTTCCTGTGGTCCACCTCTAATTCAAATGGACAAATGGCAGTTCTACATTGATTTGGACTGCCCAAAGGGCAGTCCCTTATTCTTGATTTGTTACTTATTGTCACGTGTGGGTAACTCGTCTCCCCTCCCCACTAAGGGAGGTGGGAGTGACATCATTAGCACGCCTGTGTTGAGTAGATTCTTGACTATTAAATGGGATCTGGCTATTCTATTTACACAGTCTAGAGATGGGATGTCCTGGGTTCAAAGCTGACCTCAGATAAATCCTAACTGTATAACTGTAACAGACCCTGGGCAAGTCACTTGACCCCCACTGCCTACCCTTACCACTCTTCTGCCTTGGAACCAATACACAGTGTTGACTCTAAGACGGAAGGGAAGGGCTCAAAAACAGATTTCCTCACAACAAAAGAAGGCGGTATATTATTATTGCCATTTTTCAGATGAAGATAATGAAGTCTGGAAGTCTGGAGCTGGTGGATCAATTGAAGGGGGTGAAATAGCTAGTAAAAGTAAGTGCTGTAACTATAGCCAGGTATTTTGAGTCCAGTCAGTTCAATGCAACAAGGATTTATTCAGCATCTCTTCTGTGCCAGGCACTGTGGTAGTGTGTGATTCCAAAACCAAGTGAAACAAATATGATTCCTGCACTAAAGACTTTTATTCTTCACTTGAGGGGGTAATAAATAATTTATGTACAAATGAATACAATACAAGGTAAATGAGTATGATACAAGGCAAAAATTGAGAAAGGAAAAAAGCAACAAGAAGGGGGTCAGGGAGGGCTCCATGGAACAGAAGGCAACCAATCCTGCTGAGTCTTGACAATGTTTGTGAGGTGGATACGAACAAGAGCCTATTTTAGGCATGGATCAGAGATCTTGGGCTGGAAGGAGCTTCAGAGGCTATCTAGTCCAACTCTCTCATGGTAGGAAACTGAGGCCTAGGAAGTGTAAGTGACTTGTCTGTGGTTACACAGATAGAAGGAAATTAGTAATCGGTTAATTAACTGGAAAGTAGTTTGTGAAAAAGAAGCACTATGAAATAAGGCCAGAAAATGTATAAAATAAGTAAATACTGCTAAGAAGTCATTTCTGAGTTTAAACTGACATTTTATTGCAGGAACTGTAAATTACAAAATGTCTGGGTCCAGATCTGCCCGGGCTCTGCCAAAGACCAGAGATTAGAACTACCAAACCAAGCCTTTTAGAGTCTAGGCAAAAAAAATCAAATTACACAAACTTCCCCCAAAAGGGGGTCAGCTAAATGTTTCTTCAGAAGGGGGAAAACCAACATTTCCCCTTTTAGAAAGTTTCTTTCAGGTCATTTTCTTACCTTCTTATGAGGAGTCCCTTTATATCATATATGGTGAAGTGGCCAAGGTTATTCCATAATTTCAAAACCAAAAGAGATAGCACTTTCCTAAGAAGTCTGGATATATTCTAAGATGTTAAAGACATGTGCTAACTCTCCTAAGCAAAGGTATTTTTGCAATATACTTCAAGGGATTTTAAGGAATTTGTTATCTTAATCACAATATGATTATTAATTACTGATTCTCTTACATAATTATTTAATCCATTTATAATTGGGATTATTCCTTACAAATTATCACTAAAATACTGGTTCTCTTATAGGATTACATGCAGAGAAGATATAGTTATACAGAGGCATAAAACAGTGAATGTAAATCGAAGCTACTTAATTGGATTATCTTTTACAAAAGTGAGGTAGGAGGTACACCCAGGGCTCAGCAGAAACTAAACTAAAATAATTTCACAGTTACAAAATTTCAGAATTTGAAGGGAATTCCTAAGTCATCTAGTCCAACCCATTCCTAGACCAGAATTTATTATTCAATATACATTTATTAAGCACCTACTATGTGCCAAGCACTTTGCTAAGCTCTGGGAATACAAAAAGAAGCAAAAGATTGTCTGTTGTCCATGGATTTAAAATCCAGTGGAGAAGACAACATGAGAGCATACATGTACAAAGCAGCTATCTACAGGATAAATAGGAAACAATGAAGAGAGAGACAGTATAGGAACTGAGAAAGATTGGGGAAGGCTTTCAGTAAGAGAAAGTCATCTTTTTTTTCTTGAACACCTCCAGTGAAGGCAAAACCCACAACCTCTTGCTCCTCAAACTGCCCATTTGATTTGGGGTTAGGCCTAATCATTATCACATTTTTTAAAAAGTTCATTGTTTTTCCCTTTTCAAGGTGATTAGGATACTGGAACACCTTCAAACAGAGTATTTTCTAAATCAAGCATAAATCTTGACCAGGATTTCTTCCCTTTCCCATCCATTCTCCTTAGAGTTGCCCTGCCTGGACTGACATAGCTAGACTTTGATCCATAAGTTAGTCCATTCCATCCTAAGAAAATAGAGAGGACAGAAGCTAAAAGAATGTGAATGGAAGGGTGGCTTATGAGGCACTCCAACAATCGGTGGAGTGAGAGCCTGGGAGATCAGAAACTTTGAAGAGCAGAAGCAATGGAAATAGAAAGAACAAGAACAAAACAACTAAAACTAGGTGCTGCAAAACTTTAATCACTATGCTTATTTTCAGAAAAGAAAAATATTCTCCTGGCTTCTTCACAGGGGTAGGGGACTGTGGGTATGGAACAACATGTCATATACTATCAAGATTTTTTGATAAGTTGCTTAGTTTTTTTTTTTAAACATTTATCATTTTTAACATGGTTACATGATTCATGCTCCTACTTTCCCCTTCACCCCCCGCACTCCCCCCACCCATGGCCGACGCACATTTCCACTAGTTTTGTGATGTGTCCTTGATCAAGACAAATTTCCAAATTGTTGGTAGTTGCATTGGTGTGGTAGTTTCGATCCCCAATCATGTCCACCCCGACCCATACGTTCAAGCAGTTGCTTTTCTTATATGTTTCCTCTCCTGCAGTCCTTCCTCTGAATGTGGGTAGCATCTTTACCATAAATCCCTCAGAGCTGTCCTGGGTCATTGCATTGTTGCTGGTACAGAAGCCCATTACATTCAATTTTACCACAGTGTATCAGTCTCTGTGTACAGAGTTCTTCTGGCTCTGCTCCTTTCGCTCTGCATCAGTTCCCGGAGGTCTCTCCAGTTCGCCTGGAACTTCTCCAGTTTGTTATTCCTTTTAGCACAATAGTATTCCATCACCCGCATATACCACAGTTTGTTCAGCCATTCCCCAATTGAAGGACATACCCTCCTTTTCCAGTTTGTTGCCACCACAAAAGGCGCAGCTATAAATATTTTCATACAAGTCTGTTTATCTATGATCTCTTTGGGGTACAAACCCAGCAATGGTATGGCTGGATCAAAGGGCAGGCATTCTTTTATAGCCCTTTGAGCATGGTTCCAAATTGCCAGCCAGAATGGCTGGATCAGTTCACAGCTCCACCAGCAATGCATTAATGTCCCAATTTTGCCACATCCCCTCCAACATTCATTACTCTCCCCTTCTTTCATTTTAGCCAATCTGCTAGGTGTGAGGTGATACCTCAGAGTTGTTTTGATTTGCATTTCTCTAATTATTAGAGATTTGGAACACTTTCTCATGTACTTATTCATACTTTTGATTTCTTTACCTGAAAATTGCCTATTCATGTCTCTTTCCCATTTATCAATTGGGGAATGGCTTGATTTTTTATACAATTGCTTTAACTCCTTGTATATTTGAGTAATTAGACCCCTGTCAGAGTTTTTCGTTATAAAGATTTTTTCCCAATTTGTTGTTTCCCTCCTGATTTTGACTACATTGTTTTTGTTTGTACAAAAGTTTTTTAGTTTAATATAATTGAAACCATTTAATTTACATTTTGTAATTTTCTCTAACTCTTGCTTGGTTTTAAAGTCTTTCCTTTCCCAGAGATCTGACAAGTATACTATTCTGTGTTCACTTAAATTATTTATAGTTTCCCTCTTTATATTCAAGTCGTTCACCCATTTTGAATTTATCTTGGTGTAGGGTGTGAGATGTTGATCTAAACCTAATCTCTCCCATATTGTTTTCCAAATTTCCCAGCAGATTTTGTCAAAGAGTGGATTCATGTCCCAAAAGTTGGGCTCTTTGGGTTTATCATAGACTATCTTGCTGATGTCATTTACCCCAAGTCTATTCCACTGATCCTCCTCTCTGTCTCTTAGCCAGTACCATATTGTTTTGATAACTGCTGCTTTATAGTATACTTTAATATCTGGTACTGCTAGGCCCCCTTCCTTCACATTTTTTTCATTATTTCCCTTGATATTCTTGATCTTTTGTTATTCCAAATGAAATTTGTTATAATTTTTTCTAATTCAGTAAAGAAGTTTTTTGGTAGCTTGATAGGTATGGCGCTAAATAGGTAAATTAATTTGGGTAGAATTGTCACTTTTATTATGTTAGCTCGTCCTACCCATGAGCAATCAATGGCTTTCCAATTGTTTAGATCCAGTTTTATTTGTTTGGAAAGTGTTTTGTAGTTGTTTTCATATAATTGCTGTGTTTGTTTTGGTTGGTAGATTCCTAAGTATTTTATATTGTCTAGGGTGATTTTGAATGGTGTT
>NC_058134.1:290680201-290772145 GCF_016433145.1 Gracilinanus agilis
CTAGGGTGGCAGATCTGGGCCTTGAATCTCCCTTACCCTTGGGGGAGGGGCAGGACTAGTGTGTAGAGGGGTGTAATTAGGGGGGATCCAGGAGCACTTCTCGCCCTTCCCCCTCCTCACCCCCAGTGGCTCCTCCATCCGGCTGGGTCTGGCCCCGCCCCCTCATAGGGGGGGCACTCAGGGAGGGGCCCAGGGCTCACCACCACCACCACCCCCCGCCAGGCTGCGGGGCATGCTGGGAGCCGGGCACTTCCTCCCCAGGCAGCACTAAAGGAAAACCACGACTGACTAGGCGGCTCCGACTGACGAGGCTGCTCCGGCAGGGAGGGCAGTGCTCAGGGGCCACGATGGCGGAGCGCAGCACCAGCAGCAGCGCGGGGCTGCTGGCCAAGCAGGTGCAGAAGAAGTTAAGCCGGGCCCAGGAGAAGGTAGGTGCCGAGGCCGCCTCTACCCCTCTGGGACTCCCTGGGCCCATCCTCGGCCTGGCCCACGCTCGCCAGCCTCGAGCCCCGCTGTTACCCCGAGTACGCGGAGCCCTCAATTTACCTGAAGAGGCAGGGGGAGCTCCCACAACGCCCTTTTCCCAAATCCTGAGACTGGGCCGGAAAGGTGGGACTGAAATAGGAGTCCAATCCAACGCACCCCGCCCCCCCAGATTGGGATTCGAACCCAGGCCCTTGGGCTCTTTGAAGGCCGTCCTCTGACATGCCCCACCCAATTCCTCAAAGGAAGGAGGAAATCGCCCGCCTGGGATTATGGCTGGCAAAGCGCTTCACAGTTGGGCCTCCTTTGGTGGGCCCTGGGGGCACCTCTTGGACCTCCACTTTGTAAGTGAGGGAGACACCCCTGTAGGCAGAGAGGTGCGAGCCCACTTGAACTGGAAAGCCAAACTGGGGAGTGGCCAGAACTGGGCATCTCCCTAGATCCTTAAGGCCAAAATTCTTTTCACTCTAATACTAAGGGTGCTCATCTCAGTTAGGGTTCATAGGGATAAATTAGACCCTTCCAAACCAAAGCTGTTCTCCACCCATTTTAAGAATAGAAATGGGCCCTCATCACAGTTAGGGTCACCTAAACTGGGGCTCTTCTGAATTACTTTTTCTTTTTAACACTTATCTTCCATCTTAGACTCTATACTAAGTATTGGTTCCAAGGCAGAAGAGCCAAGTGCTAGGCAGTTGGGGTTAAATGACTTGCCCAGGGTCACTCAGCTAGGAGATGTCTGAGGCCATATTGGAACCCAGGACCTCTGTGGTCTCTAGGCCTGACTCTTATCCATTGAGCCACCTAACTGCCCCTATCAGTTACTTTTAAGTGTTAAAGAAATCCTAACTTTCAATAATCATTAAACACCTATAAACAGTTTTGTTTTTGAAACCCTTACCTTCCATCATGGATACACAATACTATTTATTGGCTCCAAGACTGAAGAGTGGTAAGGGCTAGGCAATGCGGGTTAAGTGACTTGCCCAGGGTCACACAGCTGGGAAGTGGCTGAGGTCAGATTTGAACCTAGGACCTCCTGTCTCTAGGCCTGACTCTCAATCAATCCACTGAGCTATTCAGCTGCCCCCTATAAACAGTTTTTAAGATTGTAAAAGGAATCTTTAGATGAAAAGAGTTGAGAACTAATGATCTCGTCCAACTCCCTCACATTACAAAGGAAGAAACTGAGAAGAGGTTAAGCAACTTGCCTGACCTCAGATTCCTTGCAGGAAGACTCAATAAGAAGGTTCTTTTTTCTCATCTGGACATCTTAGCCTTGAAGGGCACAGTGGAGGAGATGGGACTCCTGCTTAGACAGGTGGGAAGCTCCCATGAGGTAAGGATTAGGCTAGAAAATTCACTTTCAAACTTATATAGGCACCTAGAAAATAAGGCATTAAGTCAGCACTGGGGATGTTTCTGAGCAGCCACTCCCTCTGCCCTTCCTGTGTCATAAGAAACGCCCAGGATGATGAAATAAAATAGCATCTCCTTTGGTCTTGTGCCTATCCTCTAGAGCCATTATTTGATAAAACAATTTATCATATAAAGCTCTTTTTTCACATAGGTCTGTATAGGCAATTAAATCTTTTCTTTAATTTAATTTAATTTAAATTAAATTTCATTTAAATGAAATAGATTCAAATCCTGATTCTCACAATTGATAAGCTTTATAATATTGCGCAAGTGTTTTTTTTTTTAAACCCTACCTATTGTCTCAGTTTCAGTTCTAAGACAGAAGAACGGCAATTGGTGTTAAATGAATTGCCCAAGGTCAAACAGCTAGAAAATATCTGAGGTCAAATTTGAACCCAGGACCTCCTGATTCCAGGCCCGGAGCTATCTACTGTACTATTTCACCTCCCCCACTGATTCACTCTTGAAAAATCACTAGGTATTGTGGAAAATCATTTCTGGACACTTCAGGGCCCATAGGAGGGAGAGCTTTGGGGTGGCCAGATTTGTTATCTCTCCTCTTTTTTTGACCCTGCTTTAACTTTAACCTTCCCATGAGCCCTTTCCAATGAGAGAGCCTTGACCTCAGAACTCAGCTGGGAGTACAAGGGTGGGACTTGTGGCTGCCTGAAGTGGATCAGGGGCAGGATGTGGGCTGGGAGGCTATGCCTGACTTATCTTCTCAGTGCACTCTTGACTGTCAAGAAACATATATCAGGCACAGTGCTAAGCACTGGCTTAAGGGAGAAAGTTCTCCAAGTGATCTAAGGATCCCCAGATTCTTTCATGGGGGCCTGGCGTTGACTTCCTAATTTCAAAATACTAAAGATGTTATTTATTTAATCCATATAAAGAAAACTTTCTCTTCAAGGTCTTCAATAATTTTTTTTACCCCTACCATCTGTCCTAGTAACTTCTAGGACAGAAGGACAAGGACTAGGCAATTGGGGTTAAGGGATTTGCCCGGGGTCACACATCTAGGAAGTGTATGTGGCCACATTTTAACCCAGGGCTTCCTATCTGCAGGCTTGGCTCTCTCCAGCCACCTAGCTGCCTTGTTTTCAATAATTTTAGGAGTGAAAAGCGATTCTGAGACCAAAAAGTTCAAGACCTACTAATATAAGGAATTCCCTCTTCCAGGGCTCAGGAGCTCCTCTGCAATTTTGTCTCAGAGGGATTCCTAGAGTGGTCATGTCAAACCCAAATAGAAATGGGGGCCACCAGGATCCTTAGAAGTCACATGTTAACATTATCTACATTTTATCATATTTTTGTTTATCTTGCTAAATATTTCTATCTCCTTTTAACCTGGCTGGAGTTGGGAGGACATGCAGCCCCAGTGGGAGAGAGTGCTGAGAAGAAGTTTGCCCAAGTCACCACTCAGTGTGTGTCAGAGATGATTGGTTAGAGTAAGGGAAGCCTGACTTCTAGGCCTACTCCATCCACTACTTCACTGTCCCTCTAGCAAGGAAAGGCAAGCCGAGGCCCTGCCCTCGAGGAGCTCACAGTCTAACAGGGAAACTGCATGTAAATAGCTAGAAACATACATTTCCAGCCATTGCAGAGGGGACATTTGGGAAAAGAAGGCCTGCACAAGGTGGGATTTGAGCTGAGCCTTGAAGAAGCCAGAGAAATGGCATGTCAATGAGAAAGTAGAGTGGTCAGTGAACAGCCACGGATGGAATGGATGGAGATTTATGCTTCAGGAACTGGAGCTTGATCAAAGTCTTTGTGGAAGGAAGTTAAGTGTAAAAAGACAGTTAAGTGTAAAAAAACAGGGTGGGCAGGTAGCTCATTGGATAGAAATCCAGGACTAGAGACAGGAGGTCCTGTCACCCTTACAGCTGTTCTGCCTTGGAACTGATACTTATATTGGTTCAAAGACAGGAGGCAGGAGGCAGCTGGGTAGCTCAGTGGATGGAGAGTTGGGCCTAGAGATGGGAGGTCCTGGGTTCAAATCTGGCCTCAGATACTTCCCAGCTGTGTGACCCTGGGCAAGTCACTTGGCCCCCATTGCCTACCCTTACCACTCTTCTGCCTTGGAGCCAATACACAGTATTGACTTCGAGACAGAAGGTAAGGGTTTAAAAAAAAAAAAAATACAAGGAGGCAGAGGTTTAAGAAAAAAGAAGAATGAAAGCTAGAAAGGGCTTCTACTACTCCTATACACTTGTAAAGCAACAATATGTTCATATTATTTTGTACTACAAATATCTGTATGACATTATTTATGGTTTTATTTTGGGGTTTCTATGAGTATTCTCTTACAACAATGATCAATAAGGAAGCATGTTTTGTATGATAATACATATATAATCCAGGTCAGATTGCTTACCATCTCCAGGATGGGGGACAGAAGGGAGGAAGGGAAATAATTTGGAGCTTATAATTTTAGAAAATGTAGGTTGAAAATTGCTGTTACATGTAGTTAGAAAAATAAAATATCTTTGAATAAAAAAGGAATAAATAATCTGTGAGCAAAAAATAAATAAATAAAACATCCTGGAAAAAAAATTTAAATCTGTATCTGTGTGATTCATCTCTACTTACTAGAAGTAATGAAGTGCAACAGAAATAAGGAGGTGATGCTCCCCCAGCACTCTAGCGCTTGGGCAAAGTGTTGTGACCAGTTTTAGGCACCACAGTTTATTTTATTTTATTTTTAAACCCTTATCTTCTGTCTTAGAATCAATATTGTGTATTGGTTCCAAGGCAAAAGAGTGGTAAGGGCTAGGCAATGGAGGTTAAGTGACTTGCCCAGGGTCACACAGCTAGGAAGTGTCTGAGGCCAGATTTGATAGGCACCACAATTTAAAAGGAACATTGATATTGGTGTAGTGATTGGATAGCTGGCCTAGAGGCCAGAAGCTGGACCTGGGTCTGTCCTGACCCTGGGTGAATCACTTAACCTAGATTTTAATCTATGTAAGTGACTCTAAGACTATAAATTGCAGGAAAGGTACTGACTGGCTTGAGGAGAGGCAGTTTTCTTACCAAGGAGAAAGCCCCAGAGAGGCCCTGTGTCTCTGTTGATAAGCTGGAGAAGCCTTCAGAGGAGCTCCATCAAAATGGCTATAAATGGACAGATCTATGGATATTTTTACTTGGAGAAGGGAAGACTAGAAGAACATGGTGATGGCCGTTGTCTAGTATTTGAATGGATAGCGAGTACAAAGGTTATTCTGTTAGTCTTATTAGACTTGGCATGGGGGTGGTGGGAGTCCTTAATAATTAGAGCTATCCAGAAGTTTGATGGATTACCTTTAGAGGTGGTGGGTTTCCTGGCTATAGATGACCACCTTCAAGATATGTTATTGTGGGGATACCTTTCTTGTATGGGCTGAACTAAATGGCTGTTGCAGAGCCTTCCAACTCACAAATTCTGTGATTCTGTGAATGTTTACTAATGGAATAAGCTTTGGGCTTCTCTCTCCCAGCTGTTAGCATCTGCTTACAGAAGACAACAAATATTTATCAAGAAATCTTGAGTGTACCTGAAGCATAATTTTTTGGTAATTTACTTTTCTTAACTTTTTTTCCCCAACATGGTTAATATGGAAATGTTTTGCACAACTTCACGTATATATCATTGCTTACTTTCTCAATGTGTGAGGCAGGGGCCAGAGGTATAGAAAAAAATTGGAACTCAATATTTTTTTAAAATAATTTTTATTTTTTAGAAAAGTTATCATGGTCACATGATTCATGTTCTTACTTTCCCCTTCACCCCCCCCCAACTTCTCTCCGCCCTCCCCTCATAGCCGATGCACATTTGCAACTCAATATTTTTTAAAAGAATGTTTAAAAACAAAAAAAAAATTAATTGTCAAACTCCTCTCTAATATTTTTAAAACCTTACCTTCTGAAAAATCAGAGTGCTGGACTAGACTAAAATCTCTTCTGAATCTAAATTTATATTTAATGATCTGGATTCTAGTTCCAACCAAAGTTCACCAGTACTATGACCATGGACATTAAGTCACTTAATATCTCTGGGTCTCAGTTTTCTCTATCTTTAAAATGAGGATAAAAATACTTGCACTTCCAAACCTCCCAGGGTTATGTTGAGGTAGGGGAGAGTGCTATTATAAGGGTGAGCTACTGTCCATTCCTTTCCTAAGCTTTACATCAGTAGGGTAGAAGGGCCTGACTTTTAGATAGAGGTGTTTGAGAAGGAAACATCTTCACTGCCTACCTTTTCAAGCAGAGGACCAGACACCAAAGCTGGCTCTGTACCTTGAGGATGATTTCCTGTGTCAGCCTGAGGACTAGGATAGAGGATACATGGGGCACACACCCAGGGCAGAAACAGGTAAGAGACAAGGTTTGAACTAGGACGGTTCAGTGAAGAGGGTTCCAGACGGAGGAAATGTCGTGCATGAAAAAGGAAGGAGGCCTTGGCTTTGTCCCACTGGAGAACAGGAGTCAGTCTGTGATGAAGTTTCATGGGTGACAAAGCCGGTGAGTTGGCAGAGGATTTTCTCCTTAGGGAATCTGCAGTTTCCTTAATTTGAGAAAATTATCTTCTCAAGGGGTTTTCCAGTTTTATCCCCAGTGTCCCTGGGCACTGTTCAGTAGAGGGATTTCTCAGGAAGCCAGCCTGAGTCTTCTGGAGGGAAGCCCATCTCCCTTGTCTTTCACCTTGGCTACCTTCAGTTCTCCCAGCTTCTCAAGACTTTTCCTATATCTTCCTTGACCAACATATCTTATTACTATCATAATTCTGTCTCAAAAAAAGAGAGAGAAACAGTTTGTTTGTTCTTTTTCTATCCCTTGAAAGAAATGCCTGCAGCCTGACGGGAGCCAGAGCTAATATTTCTGTCCTAATTCAAGAAGAAAGCTGAGGTTCTGGGTCCTCACATTACATAGATTCTTTTTTAAAAATTAAATGTTTTGGGGCAGCTGGGTAGCTCAGTGGAGTGAGAGTCAGGCCTAGAGACAGGAGGTCCTAGGTTCAAACCCGGCCTCAGCCACTTCCCAGCTGTGTGACCGTGGGCAAGTCACTTGACCCCCATTGCCCACCCTTACCACTCTTCCACCTATGAGACAATACACCGAAGTACAAGGGTTTAAAAAAAAAATTAAATGTTTTATTCGAAGCTGTGCATTAAACATTAATACAAACAACTACACTTGATTAATACTTACTTATATTTTTAAATCACTTCATTTCAATGCAACAAACAAAACTTTTTCAGTTTCTCTTTTAAGTACCCACCAGAATTCTCTTTCCATTCTCATTCACATCTCATTGCATCAGAATTAATGTGTATCCCATTATTCTGGTTCTGGGTTGTTGTTTTCTTTTACTTTGCATTATTTCATTAAAATATTTCTGGATCTCTGTTCTATTCAAACTTGTACATTTTAAATGCTTAATGATATTCCATATATGTTAACATATCACATTTTATAAAAACAATTTCCCTGTTGTTTGACATTAAGGAGACTTCCAGTTTTGTTTTGTGTCTCCTGCTATGAATTACACTCATTAATAACTTTTTTTTTCTTTCTTGGGGATATTCTTTGGATTTTTGTCATTTCTCTTCTTCTCCTCCCCTCCATTATCACACCCAATAGAACCCTTCCTTGCAACAACTAAGTATTCTTATACCCTCATAGATTGTTAAATTATTAGAACTATAAAGTACTGAGGCAAAAGAAGTGACTTGCCTACCTGGGTAGTGACAAAGTTTTGACTCTTTATGCAGGTTAGGAAAACCTCTATCAGTCAGTCAGACTAGGAGCCCAACAGGTCAAGCCAGAAAGTCCAGGTGCTCAAGCTAGGGCTGTTCCCTCCATTACCTCCTTCCCCCAAAGGCAAATTGCCCTTCTGCCTTGGAACCATGTCTCATTGTCCCCTGGACAAATTTTTTAGGTATGTTATGAGAATTTTAATTTTGATTTTATTTTTAAATAATATTGCCCCCAATTACATGTAAAAACATTTTTAAACATTTTTTAAATGTTGAGTTCCAAATTTTCTTCTTCCTTCTCACTTTCCCTTCTTTCTACCCTTCCCCCTCCCTAACATGGTAAGCAATCTGATATAGATTTTACGTGTACAATCATGTAAAACATTTCTCCATATTAATTATTTTGTGGAAAAGATCTCTCCCTTGGACAAATCTGGAGGACCAAAGATCAGTCTGGGCCAAATGGTCCTTTATTCATAAGGAAAGTCAGAGATGGACCCAGTTCAGCTCTAGCAGAGGAAGAGAAGGGTGGAGGTAGGGGAAGGAAGTCTGCCACACCTAGCACATCACAGAGTAAGTTTGCCACATTCTGTTGGGGGAAATATATGGTCTATATTGGGTTAGAGAGGTTGGGGAAGCCTTTTACTCTGGACTGTGCAGCACTCTAGATATAGTAGAACAAAAAGATGGAGCAAGAGGGAAATAACAATTCTGATGAAGGAACAAAGACTTCAGATTTCAAATGTTTATGAGATTGCTTGGCTTCACACTAGGCAAAGCCCATCATCAAAATTCCTCAGAAGTTAGGAAAGAGCATTAGATTTGGTACCTCCAAGAGGTCAAAGGAAAAGGTCCTGTATGTGCACAAATAGTGAGAATAGCTCTGTGGATGGCGGCAAAGAACTGGGCATTGAAGGCACACCCATCAATTGAAGGATGGCTGAACAAGTCGTGGAATAGAATGGTGATGGATACTATTTTGCTATAAGAAATGACAAGGAATGGGTCTTCAGAAAAATATGGCAGGACTTATTAATATGAAAAATGATAAAGGCTGGTATAATAATATAAATTAGTAATTTAATTAAAGCCATGTTTATAGATAAAGTTATCAGACCACGCGCTTGTAAGCATTCAAAACTGCCGCCTCCATTACTGTCTCCAAGTCTGCTAGCCAAGAGCCTACAGACAAAAAGAGCCACTCCCTCCTAACCCAGGAGATTTAAGCTCTTCCCTGGGTCAAGACGTAGGCCTTCCCAAGCCCAAAACCCCGAAAACGGAAACCAGTTGGACCATGTTGGATCACGGGAAATGTAGTTTTGATACATTTCCCATGTCCATAGAAATATATACACTTTTAGATGGCATTTTCCAAATTTCACTTTTACAGACGTGTGAACTGATGCAAAATGCAGTGTGAGCACTGTGCTGAGTAACAGTAATTGTAATGATGAGCAACTGGGAAAGACTCAGCTACTCAGATCTAAGAGTATGAGTATATTCAAGAGTATGGTGAAAAAATGGAAAATCTCCACCTCTAGAGAGGGAATTGATGAACTTTGGAGTGCAAATGGAAATAGAATTTTCTTCTTAGTTTCTTTATTTTTTTGGCAATTTAGCTAGTATGGAAATATATGTCACATGATATCAAAATTGATAATAATATTGTTTGTGGGGAGTAAGGAAAGAGTCCAGAGCTCAAAATTTAGAAGAAAAGAATATTAAAAATAAATGTTTTTAAAAGAAAACTCAATTTTAAATTGGATGTTGATTTTTCCATTGGCAATATTTTTAAATTAAGTTTAATTAATTAATTAAGAATATTTTCCCCTGATTACATTATTCATGTTTTTTCCCTCCTCTCCTCTCACCCCCCTCCTGTAGCCAATGAGTAATTCCACTGGGTTTTACATGTGTCATTGATCAAGACCTATTTCCATATTATTAACATTTGCACTAGAATGATTGTTTAGAGTCTACATCCCCAATCCCCATTGAACCATGTGATCAAGGAAATGTCTTCCTTCTGTGTTTCTGCTCCCACAGTTTTTTCTCTGCATGTGTATAGCATTCTTTTCTCATAAATCCCTCAGAATTGTCCTGGATTATTGCATTGATGCTAGTAGAGAAGTCTTTTACATTTGATTATCCATTGGCAGTATTGTTACCTCCAGAAACAAGTTTGTTACCCATTCCTCAGCCAATGGGCATTCGCTCTGGTTCTTGCTCTTTGCACTTCAAAGCATTCTGGGATCTATGGGACCCTCCTTTCTACCTCCTTTCACACCTTTGGATACATGCCTCTAATTGGAATCTTGGGGCCCTAGCAACAATTTCAAATCACTTTGCAAAATGGAACACTGACAGCCCCCCAACACCAGGAGTACATCTTGTTCCAGAATCTCTTCAGCATTGACTATTTCCACTTTTGTCATCTTTGCCAATTTGCTAGATGTGAATTGTTTTGATTTACATTGAGAGTGATTTAGTATAATTTTTCATGTTTGTGGTTCTTTTGGGAGTTATTTGTTCATACCCTTTGACTGCTAATCCTTTGGGAGCTCAAATATTTATGTTAGTTTTCTGTAATATCAAACCCAAATCAGGTAGTTGATGCAAATTTCCCCCTCCCCATTTGATAGCTTCTGTTTTAAAACTAGTTTCATTCATTTTTATTCATGCCAGTGCTCTCAGCTTTTTTAAAGGAGCCCAGACACAATTCCAAACTGGATAATCTAAAAGCTGTTTCTAGCTGGTTTTGAAATGTGTTATATGACAGCAAAACGCTGTATCAACCTTTCTGATTCTATTGGACTCAGCACACGTTAGATTCTTGTGGATAGTACAGCAGGGGCAATGAAGCCAGTATAGGAACAGAGGGAAATCTATCTGGGCAGAGGTCACTTGCCATCCATTGGTTCATAGTTAAGAAACAGGAAGAGACATTGAAACATCTGATATTTTTCCAGGTGATGCAGAAACTGGGGAAAAAAGCAGAAACCAAAGATGAACGCTTTGAACAGGCTGCCCAAAACTTCTACCAACAGCAGGTGAGTATCTCAGGGGAGGAAGAAGGCCATGAAGTCCCAGCGGCCACATGTAATAGGTGAGGATGTTTACCAGCACTACTTCTTTCCAGGAGAAGGGACTATCTGGTGAGTCCCCACCTCCCTCCAGCATGAGAGAAACTTCATAGGATCATGGATTTAGTCAGTCCATCAACAAGTAGTTAAGTGCCCTCTCTGTGCCAGGCCCTGTGTTAAGTGTTGGGGATTCAGGTACAAAGAATGAAGCCTAACTCTTAAGGAGTTTATCCTAATGTTTGGAGCTATAGGTCATCTAGTCCAACCTCCTTTTTTATAGCCATGGAACCTGAGGATCGAGAGATAGTACATGACTATTCGGTCCAGTGTCATATAGGTAATTAGTGGTACAATACAGTTGGGATTCCAACACAGAACCATCCTTAGATTCCAGAGCCAACATGGCTGGTGGAGCATAGCAAGTAAGAGAGCCATGGCTGTATTCAGTCCTGAAGCTTGACTCTAGCCTTAATTGCTTCCTAGTTGTGTCACCCTAGGCAAGTCATTTAACCTTTGTGGCTCAGTTTCCTCATCTATAAAGGGGGATAAGAATAATGCCTACCTTCCAGGGTTCCTATGAAGATCAAATGGGACCCTATTAGTAAAGCTCTCCGCAAACCTTAATGAGCTATAAATCTGCTTAGTCCTTATTAGTGCTCCTTCCACTAGTGCAGCATGTCCTAGGGGTAGGTTCATTGTCTTTTTCTCTCTCAGGGTTTCCAAGTCTCCTCATTTCCCTTCACCCATTCCAACAACATTCTATCTGGGCCCTAGGCAAAATGGCTGTGAGTGCCAGCCATCTTTATTTTTTTTAACCCCTCTTTCACCTCCCCTCCTTCCTAGCTTGCCCTCTGGCTCTCCAAATGGATGCCTTGCTCAAGTCCTACCTCTTTGGAAGTGCCCTTTTTCACCCAATTAACCGTCCCTCCTCTTCCCAGTCAAGTTTGGAGCCTCATTTCACTTAATAGTGGGTAAACACTTCAGATGTGAATGACAGGGATATCTTGGCTATTATCCTATCTATTCCCAAGGCCTGTCAATTTTCCCTTGGATACCTCTTGCATACATGCCACCCTCTCCTTTAATAGTGCCACCACTCTGGCACAGACCCTTACCTCACACCAGGGCTATTACAGAAGCCTGCTGTTTGTGTCTCTGCCTCAGTTATCTCCCCACTCCATTCCATTCTCCTTTCAGCTATCAAAATGACCTTGCTGGTCTGACCATGTTACCCTTTTAGCCCTCCAAGATCAAATATAAAATCCTCTGTGTTGGTGTTCAAAGCCCTTCATCAGTTCCCCGTCCTCCACCTTTCTAATCTTCTGTCTTACATGCCACCAAATACTACTCTGGAATCCCATGACACTGTCCTCATTGCTGGTCCTGGAACAAGACTCCTATCTTCTCACTCCAGCCATTGTCCCCCATGCCTGGATTGCTCTGGCCTTCTCATTTGCCAACCCTTCCAAAATCCCACCTTCCTCAGAAAGCTTTTCCTGATCCCTCATAATCCTATTGTCTTCTCTCTGATGATTATTTCCAGTTTATCCTCTCTATAGCTTGTTTCTATAGAATTTGTTTACATGTTGCTTCCCCCATTGGATAGTGAGCTCCTTGAGGGCAGGGATTTTTTTTAACTTTAGCCCAGTGCCTGGCACATAGAAAGCACTTAATAAATGTTTTGACTGTCTGACTCTCCTAAGGATGAACGGTTTCTCTATCAGAATTTTACTCATTTGAGATTCATACCTACCTCGAAGGTTAAGTGTATTAGTCATTCATACTAAAGACTGAATTGTTTTTGTCTGCTGTAAGATTTAAATTAATATCTATAATTCCAAGTATTATTTTTTATAGAATTTATTAATAATCACTTGAAGTAGAAGAAATTAAAAAAAAAAGAAATAGAAGTTCAAAGCCTAATAATCTAACTAAAGTATGACCACATGTGTAAATTCTGCTGGCTTTCGGCCAACTTCAGCGGTTGCATTTCAGGAAAAGAGAGAGAGAGGGGTGGGGTCACACTAAAACTTTATCCTCCTTACAGTCACACAGCATAAGCATGCAGATGGGATTCTGGGTGAATGAATTCTGGGGAGGCAAGCATATTGAAATTTCCCAGATTTACATGCCTAGTTTCTCTAATGAATCATTACACATGACTAGCCTATATCTCTAAAGATCTCTTACTAAAGGTGCATACAATATTGCACTTTCTGAGGAGAAATTACAGTAATTTGGGGATAAAAGGAAATAAAAGAGAAAGAGAACAAAACCAACGTTAGGTGGGTGCACTGACAAAAAGCCAATTATTGTGCAATTCCCTTTGGCATAAGAGTTTACATTCAGAATAAATGCATTCAAACACTCCCCACTTCCTCCCCCCCTCCCCCCCCCCAACCCCTACATCCCAAAGTTCATTCTGATGCAGTGTGTGGTTTCTGCAGGCATCTCCATGGCACCTTCTCCAAACAGTTCACTTTCACTTCAAGGAGTTAGCAAGTTTCTTTTCCTGAAATATCTCTATTAAACCTTGCATTATAGGATAATAATACAATCCACCCTGAGGAGGGTGTTGACCAACACCAGGATTACCCTGGGATATATGGCTGAATTATTCTGAGGAAGAAAGGAGGAAAAGTACTTTGGTGCACAGTGCACTCACAGACATCTGGAGTGGTTCAGTCATAATCTAATCCTTTATCACTTCAAACTTTTTTCCTTTATTATCTCCTATACTCTTTTTGAACGATTGATTTGTGAGTCAAAAGATAGCCCAGCTCTGCCCCTTACTGTTTTGGGGCCAGTCACTTCTCTGGGCCTTAGCTTCCTCATCTGTCAGTTGAGAAGATTAAACTAAATCAGGAGTTCCTAGGGTTTGTAAACTTATTTTTAAAAAATATTTGATAAATGTATTTCAGCAAAATCGGTTTTCTTTGTAATTCTAAATATTTTATTTTATGCATTTAAAAATATAATTCTGAAAGGTGTCCTTGGGCTTCACCAGATTTCTGTGACACTGAAAAAGTTAAGAACTCTTGACTAGAGAATTTCCAAAGGGATCTTTACAATTCTAAATAAATAATTCTTCTCTAACCTCCTAAGAGGCTGCTAGCTTACTTAAGTGGCATTTTAATCACTTGATAGCTATGATGACTCCCTAATTGCTTAATTATCCCCTAATTCCCTAAAAGCTTCCTAATTTTTCTGAGGAATTATACTAGTAAGAAACTTTTATTAATAATTTTCAATGTTGTATAGGACAAAAAAAAAAAAAGAATAAGGTCTAAATAAAGTAATCAGAGCATTTTCATACCTAAAGAAGGGAAATAGTAAAAAGCCCTAATCTCAAAAAGGGCCCTAGCAAGTTAATTAGTTAAAGCAATGGTTTTTGTGAAGGTTTGTTTACTGTTTTATTTTCAGTTGCTCAGCCAGAGTGGACTTTGGGCTACTTTGCATTTTATTAAGTTAGATCACTTCTAACAAGTCTTTTCTCCACCTCTCACAAAGCATAGTTTTAGAGCTAGAAGGATCAATGGAAGGCTCTCGATGTCAATCCTTTCATTTTATAGATGAAAAAATAAACTTAAGAAAGGCCTAGGATCATATAAGATAGTAAGTGCCTGAGGTTGGATTTGAACTCAGGTCTTTCAGATTCCTCCCCCAAAACTCTGCTACCCCTAGCTACCTGCCTTCATAGATCTTTACATTTTACAAACCCAGGTGGTTTGTGCTTCATTTATGAATTGTTTTTACTGTGTTTCTGTTTTCTTACCTAGCAAGTGTCCCTAGACATACTATCAGCTCTCCAATTCCTTCTAGTCAGCCCTTCCCCAACGTGTACAAAACTGTGTATATGGAAGTACTTAGGACCAAGGGAGTAGGACTGGTTGGTTGACTGAAGGCTGGGCCTGTTTATACAAAGGGTGGGAAAAGCTGACCCTCATTCAGCCTCTGATGGCCTTGGCAAAGCCTGAGAAATCAGAGATCACAACATTTTAGAGCTGAATGAGCCATGACACCCAGATTGTCTAAGTCCAACCCATTCCTCTTAACAGATGAGGAAACAAACCAGAGAGAGGCAATGACTCTCTTAGTATCACACAGCTTGTTAGTGGGTTAGGCTGAAGGTCGGTCTCCCTCAGGCCAGAGCTCTTCCATGAGAATCAGATCAATGAGGCAAGAAGAAAGGATCTAGGAAGCTCCTCTTTGATAAATGAAAAAGGCTGAAGGCAAGTAATGAAATGTCACCCAGAAATTCTCCTCCACTTTCCCCATCTCCCCTGAAGGTAGAACAAGGACTTAAACTGAGTATGAGAGTAATAGGCTAGACCTTAGAGATGAATTTTGTGATTGATGTGATTATGAGATATAACTAAGAATCTCTTTTGATGGAGAGTTGAAGACTTCCTACAGAATTCTCAACAATTTGGGCTGGATTAAAGGTGGGCCTGCTTTCTAGGACAGGAGGTGAATTTAATCATTTTCCTTTTCTATTTTTAAGCATTAATATCTTTTTTTAAACTTTCCTTTCTGAATATATGTGTGTATTTTATATTTATTTATATTTTTATACACATACATATAAACATGCATAACATATAGTTTATATATACATATTCAAGATCCCAGTCTCTGGCTGTGACCTAGACTTTGGGATATGCCTTTTCAAGGGGCTATACTTTCCTACCCTCAGTGACATGGTGCTTCCAACCTGGGTCTTGTACCCATGTACTTTGGGGCCATGACTTTGTACTTGGTTGGCAATAAGCAGCAGTAATAAATTTCATTGTGTTCTGAACTCTTGGAAGATCTGGGTTCCATCTACCCAATCCCTTCTCTGCCATTTACCAGCTCTGTGACTTTAGGCGCTTCACTTTTATCTCTGAATCTTAGTTTCTTTGTTTGTACAATGGGGAATCATAATGCCTGTTCTGCTTACGTTGGTGTAAAGATGAAAAGAAATCATTTCTATAGAGTGCCATTTAAAATGCCAGCCAGTATTGTTCCCATTCTCCATTAATAATTTTGTGCTTCCACTCTTACCTCTTGTCATTTAAGGAGTGGAAAAGGAGATGACATGCCTTGGGTGGGAAGTTATACTGGGAGAGACTAAATACAGACACAAAAACTGAAGCATATTAAGATACAGGGTAGAGGAAGGCCAAGCTGGACAAAGTTTAGGGAGGTAAGGGGAGGATAAGTGGCTTGTGTGAAGATTCAGAGGAAGATTACTGAGTGTCTATGGGGATAAGGGAACAGGTTTGCCTATATGGAATTGAGAGATAAATATAGGGTTACAGAAGTTGGGCAGGGGGTTGGAATTGGTGGAAAGGAGCTTTATAGAATTTTTTAGAAATCTAGACCTCTAAAGCTAGAAGAGGCCTGATAGATTACCTGGCCTAACCCTCCTACCCTCATTGTGCTGCTAAAGGAACTTAATTTTTTTGTACTTGTTTAGTCATTTTTCAGGTGTGTCCAATTCTTAGCAAGTCCATTTAGGGTTTTCTTGGCAAAGATACTGAAGTAGTTTGCTATTTCCTTCTCCAGCTCATTTGACAGATGAGGAAACTGAGGCAGACAGTGTGACATGACTTGCCTCAGGCCCTACAGCTAGGTAGTATCTGGGGCCTTATTTGGGTCTTCCTGACTTCAGGTCTGGTGCTCTGTCCACTGTGCCAACTAGCTGCCTCTCCTTAATTTTTAAATGGGCCCAAAAGAAACTCCTGGCAGAGGGTGAGTTGATCTGTCCATACTTCAAGAATCTGTAATTTCATCATTATGGCTACCCCCTCCATCCAGCAAATCACTTTAAAAGCATCCTTCAAAAACCTTCACCTAACTTCCCCTCCCCTCTAGCTTACAAACTCCCTTTCCTCCTTCCTCTTTACAGTTAGAGTCCTGGAAAATGTTGCCTCCACTTCTTTCCTCTTATTGTTCAGCACTTTATGGCTTGACTTCTGACCTCATTACTCAGCTGAATCTGTTCTCTCCCAGTTTTTGGAGGATTTCTTAATTGCCAGAGCTTTAAGACGCTTCCTAAATCCTCATCTTTCTTATCTGTCTGCTGCATTTGGCTCCGCTGCCCACCTTCTCCTCTTAGAGCCATTCTGGGTTTTCATGTCCCTACTCTTTCTTAGTTCTCATAGCTATATGTCTGATATCTTAATCTCTTTTTTCTGGATCATTATCCAGATGACCCCAGTGCCATTCCCATAGGCTCTGTCCTGGGCCCTCTCTTCTTTTTACGATTATCTTACCTGGTGACCACATCAGTTTGCATGGGTTTGGTTTTCAAATCTCTACTGGTGGCTTCTGGATCTACAGATGAGCTCTAGTCCCCCTTGCAGATTTCCAGTTCAAACTGAACAGCCCACAGACATCTCAAACTCAACAAATCCAAGAGGACACGGTATCTTTGTCCCCCAATCAGCAGCACTTTTGAACTTCCCTGTTCCTGTGTGATACCAACAGCCTTCCAGCTACCCAGACTGGCAACCTTGGAGCCCTGCTCAGCTCTTCACTCATCAGTCATTTTCTAAGTCTTGTCATTTGTACCTCCCCAACAACTCTCCCATTTCCTCTCATGCAGCCACTACTACTGTCATGTCCTATCTCTTTGGATTGTTCCCTTCCTCAAGTTTCTCTTATCTCTGAGTCTGCCAATGTCATTCCGTCATTCATTACACCCTAGTGGCTCCTATTGACCCTACGACCAGAATAAACTCTTCTGTTTTATATTTAAAACCCTTTCTAACCTGCCTTTTACATCCCTTTCTCTTTCAGCTTCTCTAACTACTAAAGGAGAAAAAGGTTGTGCCTGTGTCTGAGAACTTTGTACTTTCCTTCCCAATGGTCTGCAGGAGTTTATCTCCCTTATTGACAATGTCTGTCTCTATGAGATCCTTATTAGAACACCCCAGTTAAATTCAGTTCTTTTGTTGTTCTGTTTGCTGTACTTTTAAATGATTCAAATGATCCATAGTCTTAATAGCTATTAATGTTTCAGATTGTAGCTCATTTGGAACAGATATGTTCAATGATAGTAAAGGTTGAATATTAGTATTTGATGTTTTCAATGGTGTATCTTTTCCAATACTATCAGAATTGATCAGTGCTACTTCCATTAAACTTGTCAAGATTTTGTATAGGTGTAAATGCTTTTTTATCATAAATTCTTAAATTACTGCTTTCCCTCCCATAGATTCTCTCTTTCATTTCAATAACATCATTTCCCATTTGCAATTCTTCTTCAGTCTTTTCCTTGTAATCATGTTTTTATATCAGCAAGCCCATAAGTTATTATTGCATTTTCCAGCTCTTCTTTTTCACTTTTCCCTGCCTTATCACTGTCATAGTCCTTGTCTTTTGCTTCAATAATCAATGCTGCTTCCTTGGTTCATAAGCTAGTATGTGGTCTTTCTCCATGGTTCACATACTTTTCCATCTTAGATAAATTTGGGGAACTATAAAAATTGGAGCAGTTGTGGTCACAACATCTTAATTTTACACTATTACTATATCTATTATTATTGTCCTTGTTGTTATATCTGGAATTGTAAAAGGTGTTTTTTCTGTTGTTATTGTTATAGTTTCGGTTGTTAAAATTAATTTATGATTTGTAGTGACAATCTCTAACAATGTGGTCTAGTTTGTGACACAGATAACATCTCTTGACATTGTTGTTGCTATAGGATTGTCTTGGTCTACTCTGGCTTCTCTGGTTTTGTGTTTGCAAAGCCATGTTCTTAATCTCTTCAATTTCTTTTGCTTTCTTTCCCTCCTTGAGCTGTTTCTTCAATTCAGCAATGTTATCCTTTTCTTTGTCTTTATCATTATTTTTTGATTGCTTGGGCTTTGTTTCTCTGGATTCATGCACATAAGAAGCAGTTTTCCGAAGGTCTTCGATGGTTAGGGATTCCCACTGTGGACAATTCAAACGAAAGTATGTTTGAATGGGAATTGCACAAATTGCCTTCTGATGTGCTGGATATTATCTTCATTCTTGTCCCTAAAGCCAAGTATGGTCTCTCCTGCTTCCACAAGTCTATCAAGGTAGAGACTTGGGTGCTCATCATCCCCCTGCCTCAGTTTCTCAAATGAGCCCCATACATTTGAGCGATGTGAATGAATCCTCATTGCTTCCCCTAAATCCTCTCTACAACGTTTTAAATATGCCATGTTCAAGGTCCTGGTGTTGTACTGGCCAAGAGGCTAAGTTGGGGTTGCTTCTTGTCTCTGCAATGAACTTTGCCATTTTACTGGGAGTGTACAGCTCAGTCAAAAGCAGTTCAGCATCTTCAAAAGTTGGATTGTAAAGATGCAGTGCCCTCTTGAACTCCTTTATTGACTTGTCTGGATGTAAATAATACTGTGGGAACCTCCTATTCAAGATCTCTAAGTTCCCCCTCCCAGAAAATGGCTTGTACCCCTTCACATGTAGGATCCCCAAGTCAGGTTGGACAGCGGTCCTGTCTGTAATAGGCAAGATGGTTACAGCAGCAGCCTCAGCCCCTTTTGCCTCTTCTTCACTGTTTGTGTCTTTGGCTTTATCTTTGGTGTTGTCTTGGCTAGTCTCTTCAATCAGTTCCAGTTGTAAAATGGTCTTGGCATCTAGTTCTTTGCCTGCCCTGATTTGCCTGTTTATCTCAGTGAGTTCCTTCACTTGCTGTTTCAGTGCCTCAAGAACCAGGTTGGTATCCTCTGTTTTGCCAAAAGTGTGCCCAATTAATTTTCCCAGAACCCAGTAAGCCTGAAACAGTGACACCAGTATTGACCCTCCAGTTGGTATGTATGCCAAAGCTTGCCCAATGCTTATAGTCAGCCACTGATTTGAGCCATATAACCTAAACAGCTCCATGGAAAATTGGGGTATTAAAATTACCCATAAGTTGTAAAATCCTTTCCAAAGACCGTATAATAAAAAGGTACTGCTTCCTACTGTGACCAACATCCTATTTAGAGAATTAGTCATGATGTAATCAGCTTCTTCTGGTTCAGAAATCCTAGGCTGGCTGGCCAAACTGTAAAAATGGGTCCAGTTAGCAATGATGTCTCAGTATGATCCAAGCCCCAGGCTACAGCCCTCTAGCGAGGGGGAGGGGAGTGAGTGGATGGAATTCTTTCTCCTCCCCCTCCTTTGACAGTTGCAGCTTCTAGGTAACTGTTATTAACAGAATCCCTTTCTGTCCAGAAATGGAGGCAATCTGACTTAGCTATCACAGAGCTAAATTGGCTGGCAAAAAAGGGAATAATCCCACAGAAATGGGGATTTCAATATTTAGTAATTTATCATTATTATTAATTAATACAGGGAATTATTATTAATTAATGTGTGGAATTATCATTAATACATTATTTAATTTATTAATTAATACATTAATTAATAAATACACATTATTCATTATATATTTATATGTTAATACATGTTATGTGTTTATCATATATAATATATAATATATTATTTATTACTGCATATTATTTTATATTATATTATGTATTAATACATGTGTATTGATAATGTTAGTGAATTGTTATTAATTAATACAGGGAATTATTATTTATAAATTAATACAGAGAAGGAGGGAAAGTGCTAGGATTGAGGGTGAGGTTAAAAACTATCTAATATCTTCAAGATGTTGTCAGAATAGCAATCCCTCCCAGAGGGGAATGCCTCTGAATAAAACTATTTCTCTCTAACTCCCTCACAATCTAAACTTTCTCTTAAATCTAATATTAACAAGTCCAAGATGGTAAAGGTGGTCTTGATTGTAGATCTGTAATTGTTTAGAGATTGGCTGGGACACTCGTTACAAGGTATTATCACAGTGCTCACAACCTGGTTAAAATCAGCATGGAGAATTCAGCAAAGAAACACCCTGCACACTGGGCTAGAGATAAGCTAAGCTACTAAAGAAGTAATTCCTACCCCTTTTCAGCCACCCATCTCCCTCTCTTCCCCAAAGAGTGATCTTGTCAAGCTGGGTGTCCTGCTTTTTATACCCACATTCTTATCTTCCCCAACTGCCCCCTCTCCTGGAGTTCTGGGGGGTACTGTGGAATTCTGTGAGACAGTTCACCCGACTTAAGATTATGCATGTTACACTTTCCAATCTTATTTTATATCACTCACTCTGTTGTCCAGCCAAATTGGCCTTCTGACATGTAGCCCTTCATCTCTGGGCCTTTGCACAAGTTGTCCCTTATGCCATCCCTGCCCCTCTAGCACTACCTTCCAGGTGAAGCTTGTTTCAAATATACATAAATATGCTTTATTTATTATATACATCTAATATGCATTGGTCAGCCAAGTAGAACAGTGGGCCTGACAGCAGGAAGACTCTTCTTCCTGAATTCAAATCTGTCCTCAGACACTTGCTAGCTATGTGACCCTGGGCAAGTCACTAACTCCATTTGCTTCAGTTTTCTTATCTATAAAATGAATTGGAGAAGGAAGTGGCAAAGCACTCCAGTATCTTTACCAAGAAAACCTTGAAGAAATCACAGAGTCAGACATGACTGAAACATGAACAACAACAACAAATAATATACATATCTCTCTGGTTGGAATGTATGCTCTTTATGGGCCAGGACTAGTGCCTTTCATAGTGCTTGGCCCTTAATAAAATGTTAGATCCTAATAGACAGTTTCATGAGTTCTAGTGGCAAAAAGAAAAAGAAAAAAAATCAGCCTTTGGTGCCCAACATTGTGATGATGAGCTTGAACATCTCTGAACTTGGGAAGGATGTCCCTTGGACAGGGCTATTGCCAGATTTGTACCTGAAGCCTTTTCAGTTGGGTAGGACACGAGGGAATTTGTGCTGTCTTCCATTTGCATAGACTCCAAGAACCAGGGGCTATCTCTGGGTTAGTTATGAAGAAAATAGGTGGAGGGACTTATGGAAATAGCATGCAAATCTACATGTAGCCATCAGGACTATTGATTGCTTAAATTATAATAGATTGCAACCTTAAACTGTCTTTTGTATCTTATTCTAGGGGTATCTCCTATTTCCTTTCCCATTGTTCTAAATAGTCTTTCCAGTCATTTAATCAAATTAACTTCTCTTTTTTTAGGCTGAAGGCCAAAAACTGTGCAAGGACTTGAAACATTTCCTTAGTTCTGTCAAAGGTATGTTTTCTATTTGCTGTGACCCCAAAGGGCATTCAGGTCTATATACTAAGTAGCTGGAAGATAGGATAGGGAAAGAAAGGAGAGTGAAGCATCTTGTGGGAGAAGCCACCAAAGCAGATATTCTTTTATTTTATGTTATCCAAAATCCTGCCTTCCCATCTCCTGTCTGCTTCCTGTATTTTTGTCTCAAGATTTTGTTGGCTATTTTGGTTAGAATAATTCTACCATATGCCTAAACTAGTCCAACCATTCTGGAGGGCAATTTGTAATTATGCCCAAACAGCTTTGATCCTATAATACCAGTACTAGGTTGTACCCCAAAGAAATCATAAAAAAGAGGAAAGGATCCACTTGTACAAAAATATTTATACCATGTCTTTTTGTGGTGACAAAGAATTGGAAATTGAGTGAATGTCCATCAATTGGAAAATGGCTGAACAAGTCGTGGTATATGAAGATAATGGAAATATTATTGTGCTATAAGAAATGATAAGGATGATTTCAGATCAGATCAGATACGTGAATTGACACAAAGTATAATGAGCAGAACCAGGAGAGCATTGTGCACAATAGCAGCAATATTGTACAATGATCAACTATAAGACTTAGCTACTTTCCACAATACAATGATCCAAAACAATTCTGAATATGACAAAAAAATGCTCTCTACCTCCAGAGATAGAACTGTTGGAGTTGGAATGCAGATTAAAGCATACTTTTTTTCACATTAGTTTACTTATGTTTATATTTGGGGGTTTTGGTTTTATATGAGTATTGTCTTACAACAATGACCAATATGGAAATATGTTTTTCATGATTATATATATATATAATTTACCATTTCTGGGAGGAGATGTAAGGAAGGGAGACAATTTGGATCTTATAATTTCAGAAAATGTATTTTAGAAATTAATATTATGTGTACTTGAGAAAATAAAATACCTTTAAAAAAAACAAGAATAATCCCACCATAAACTCTAGCCAACTTCTTCAACTTCTTTAGGGAGCACATCCTAAAGTATTTACCTAATGATGCTATGATTTGCATATCATTTGTATAATCAGTGGAATGAATTTTGAAGTGAAACCTCCTGTTTTCCAGTGATGCACGAAAGCTCGATGAAACTGTCCCAAACACTGCAGGAGATCTACAGCTCTGAGTGGGAGGGCTACAGGGACCTGAAAGTCATTGCAGCGGTACAGAGGAAGACCTGGGGCCATTGACAACTACCACCGTTTATTCAGCACCTACCCTATGTAGACATACCTTGCCAGGCACCAGGGAAAATGGAGAGTTTGTAAAAGACATGGTCATGGTCCCTGCCTTCATGGAACTTTATATCCAGTAGGGGAATAAGACACAAATAGAAATGACTATAATATATAATATTACATGATAAGGACCTTAGGAGGTCCAGAAAAAATTGCTCTGTGAAGTCTGAGGGAAGAAAGGTCATTGCCATGCAATGGGATTAGGAAAGGATTTTGAAAGGAGATATGGTTTGAGATGAGTTTAAAGAGTGACTGGGAAATCCCCAGTATTCCTCCTCCTTGATCTTGGCCCTTAATTATGTTCCCTTTATTATATATAGACATTATAGTCTCTTTGCTAATGGCTGCTTTCACCCTTTGACTGCTCTCCTCCCTGAAAGTTAGGTCCAGGCTGGGATTCTGGGCTTCAGTCAAGCCTATAAGAACTGAGAAGTGATTCTTCTTGTCCCTTGCCATCAAAAATGGCAGACTCAGGACAGATTAAAAAAAGGGAAAGCTGAAACTTTTTTGATTAAAAGGGGGCGAGGTTGATAGGTTACAAAAGCAAAGAGAGCTTGAGGAGGCTCTTGGAATTAATGGGAAGATGTTGACAAGTGGGCCTGCATAGGTGGAGATCTATACCTTTGGAGGAAATGCTCACACTAATGAGATCATAACGTCATTGGAGTTTAAAAAATGATTTTCATCTACAGATGTCAATTATCTGGACTCTTAACAGTCCTCACCAAAGGCTTTCTTTTTCTTCTTTAAGAGTTCCTAATTTTTCCTCTTAATCCCTCCTTCACCCCCAGTATTAGTACCTGGTGCTCATTTTCCCCAGTGTCCCTAAGGTTCATCTACTCCTTCAGATGGGGAACATACAGAGGGCAGGGACTCTGTTTCTCTCTTTCTGGATCTTCCCCACAGAGCCCAAGACAAGGTTGACTGCTTGATAGCACCCTGGGACATTAACCTAGTGGGCAGTTGCTCCTGAAGAATAGGATGCTGGGAAATTCTCAGCACCTCCAAAGCAAACTACTCCCTTACCTCCATGTGTTTACCCACAGAATAATAATCTCCTTTGGGAAGATTATGAAGAAAAACTGGCTGACCAGGTCTTGAGAACCATGGAGAACTACGTATGCCAGTTCAGTGACGTTAAGGTATCTGCTTTATAAAGGACAAAGGGTGGCTCAGTGTCAGGGCTAAGGTCAAAAGTGAGACAGATTAGGGTAGAGGATCAGGACCACAGGCTATATTCCTTAAGCAGTCACAAAATGTGCCAGGTGCTGAGATGGGTTCAAAAGTAAATAACCTAGATGACTTCTAAGGCCCCTTCGAGCTCCAAATCCTGTCATCTTCTGCTCTTACAATCATAATTCTTGATTCCTCCTATTTAGATTCCCTACTTAGTAGGGGAAATATAATAATAGAGGGCATGATAGTTCCTAACAGAGATATAAAGTGCCAGGAGACTTCTGAAATAGGAGGGTAGAAAGAGTTAGATTTGAGCTAGGGTTAGGGTTAAGGTCAGAAATTAGATGAAGCCTAGGATTGAAGATTACACTTGAGGTCAAACTATCTCTGCCTCAAGAGGAATCGGTTCACTTCCTTGGACCTCCATTTCTTCTCTAAACTAGAGGACTGGGCTAGATCCAAACTATCAGTGAACACATTTCTGTGTCATAACGATTGGGTTTCCCTGAGAAAATGTTGATGTAAACTGTAAAGTATTTTTCTCTGTAAAGTATTCAATATGAATTTATGCATTATTAAGACTGTTTCTCAGATGGGCCCATTTTGGAGTAGTCTTAATTTCGCTTACTTTGCTCTGTCCAAACTGTTCACAGCCTCTTGTAACTGAGGTAGATCATATGCCTAAGTCCAAAGGACCCCCATTCCCATCCATACACATTAAGACAAAGGCATTCTGTGACTAAATCTGTATAAGAAATAGTCGACTAGATGATTTTGAAAGGTTTATCCAGATTCTAAATTCCATGATTTCCAGTTCTGGGACTAAGACACAAAAAAGAGAAGGAAAGTAGAGAAAAAAGGAATGGGAATATAAGAAAAAAGGGAAGAAGGAAAACTAGCTAGAAAGTGGACTAGGAAAAAGAATAAAGATGTACTTGCCAGAAAGAGGAAGAGGACTATCCCCATTCCCTAGAGGCTCCTCTGCCCCAGGCTGCAGCCAGTGGTTCTGGTCAGAGAGGCCTGGGTATTTTCTGGACATGTAAGTGGTCAGATGAAGCCTGTGTTGTCCAGGTACCATTTTACAATTATGCTAATTGTCTGCTTGCCAACAATGACAGTAATTGCTAAATAGTGCTTTACTTGGATGATCTCGTTTCAGTCTCATAACCACACAGTAAGAGAGTTCTCAGAGGCAACATTCACTTAGCTTCAGAGAGATTAAGTGATCTGCCCACTGTCCCTGAGCTAGTCCATATTGGAAGTGGGATTTGATTGTAGCTTTTCCTGATCTTCCATCTCTGGGGCCAAGCTGCCCTTCAGAGTGGCAGCTGGTGGCAACCACTTTCCAACAATAGCAGTGGGCACTGTGTAGGCCTCATGGTCCTACTAGTTCATTCATGCTAATTTGCTAAACTTTGGGTTTTTTTGTTGTTTTTTTAAACCCTTAACTTCTGTGTATTGGCTCCTTGGTGGAAGAGTGATAAGGGTGGGCAATGGGGGTCAAGTGACTTGCCCAGGGTCACATAGCTGGAAGTGTCTGAGGCCGGATTTGAACCTATGACAGGGGTCGGCAACCTTTTTGGCCGTGAGAGCCATAAACGCCTTTTACTTTTTTAAAATGTAATTTTGTGAGAGCCATACAGTGCTCACAGTGCCGCTCCTGTAATAGCACCTGAAAAAAAAATTGACTTTATGGCTCCTGCAGAAAGAGCCATATGTTGCCGACCCCTGACCTAGGACCTCCCATCTCTAGGCCTTGCTCTCAATCCACTGAGCTATCCAGCTGTCCCCAAAACTTTGTTTTTCTAAAAAATCTCTTGTAGGCCATAGATTAGACTCCCAGAATATCTAGACTTGTAGTTTGGATGGAGTTGGGACAGGCTCTCTCAGGGGCTTTATAGGATCTTCAGCCCTTGAGGCTGTAGGGCACTTTGGAGATCATTTAGTACAACCCTCTGAGGCCAAGAGAAGTTAAATTAATTTAAGGCTTGAGGGCAACTGGGTGACTCAGTAGATAGAGAGCCAGGCCTGTGGACAAGAGGTCCTGGATTCCAATGTGGCCTCAGACACATCCTAGCTGTGTGACCCTGGGCAAGTCACTTGACCCAACTATCTAGCTTTAGAGCTCTTCTGCTTTAAAACAGATACTTAGCATTGATCCTAAGATAGAAGGCAAGGGTTTTTTAAAATAAATGAATGAATTCAAGGCTTGGTTTGATGTTTGAGTTGGGTTGGGGGCTGAAGACAGCTGGTAGGTACTACACAGGTAGGAAGGTATTTAGGAGCAAGGTCAAGTGTTTTTTCCATTGTATGCCACTGCCTTCCCGTGTTGATGGCTGGTGATCTTTACATGAGTCTCTTTCTCCAGGAAGTTTAAAAGAGGGGGCTAGGCAGTGAATGTGGATATTCTCATTGAGCTCAGCTTCCCCAAGCTTTCAAACTATTTTGTTTCATTTCCCTACCTCCTCATCTTGGTCTCTGCCAGGCAAGATTAGGTCCCCAGGTTCATGCTGAGAATCCAGCGCTCTGCTCTCTATCCCGCCCTGTAGAGAAGTCATTGTGACCTTTTTCTTTCTTTCTTTTTTTTAAAATAAATTTGTATTGCTATTTTCTGTTCTTATATCGCTCAGTTTTCTCCAATATCCCTTCTCCCTTTCTCAGAGAGTCATCCCATGTGACAAATGGTATTATTTTAAAGAGGAGAAAAAATCAGCACAGCTAATGGATTCATTGAAAGTCTATAAACCATTGCAAACTAACATCTCCCTGAAGGGGTCTCAGTCCATTCATCGAGTCTTACTCCCATTTTGTTCAATTTTGATCTATTTAGTATACAGTAGGGTTCCTTCCTCTTTTGGTCACTGTCTATACTGTTTCCTGGGTTCCATTTCATTCCTTTTTATTCTTTCCTGGACCAGGAGAGAATTTCCAAGCGAAGTCGGAAACTAGTAGATTATGACAGTGCCCGGCACCACCTTGAAGCACTACAGAACTCCAAAAAGAAGGATGAGGCTAAAACCATCAAGGTAATAAGGACAAGAGGGCCTTCCATCTGGAAGCTGGAAGAGAGTCGTGGCTCAATCCTTCCTCCACATCTATCTAGAAAGCCTGAGTTGGGGGCACTGGGAGGAGAGGAAGTGGCAAAACCAGGAGGGCGCCCATAGGTAGACACAGCAGGGGGAGGACACAGGCCACAGGTCCAGCTCTCTGACCCACCCCCACCCTCACTCCCAGGCAGAGGAGGAGTTTTTCAAAGCACAGACAGTGTTCGAGGACCTGAACCGAGACCTACAGGAAGAACTGCCTCTCCTCTACAGCAGGTAAGAGGTTCAGGGAATGAGATAAGCAAGGAAATGTTGTGGCAATGGGCTGCCCACTGCCCCAGGATGTATTGGTAGCCTGAAAAGAGCCCACGAGCCTCCCCCAGGCCTGTGTCTCACCCCGGCCACTAACCCGCTTTGTGACTGGGCAAATCTTAACTGCTCTGGACCCCGGTTTCCCCATCTGTAACAAATCCCGCCTCACTTGGTTCTCAGGGTTGGCAGGCTAAAAAGAGATGTGAGACAGAAAAAGGCAATTTGACAGGTTCTAAAGGCTATACAAAATTAGGCTGATGCTAGTAGTGTCTGCTCTTGTACCGCTAAATAAAACCAAGCATGAACCTCCAGGTTCATAGAAAACATAAACTAGGGTGGGGTTGGGGACACTTTACAGTGCTTTACAGAACCCAGTTTGTCTTTTAAATAGAATTTGCATCAAAATCCAATTCAGTTGATCTGGACTTTTTTGAAATAGTGCAATCTTCAAAGGCATATAAAATGGGATTCCTTTATAAAACACCGAAGTACACACCCGGCTTTATGGAGGAAAGTATTCATCATTATTATCATTAAAACAATATAACAACACGCCCTTCCACCAAGGGCCCACTGCTATCGGTCTGGTTTGGGTGCTGGAGCCCTCTGACTTAAAGAGTGGGGAGCAGTTCAAGGAGTCAGAAGGGAAGCTGGGGTGGGGGGAAGGTTAGAGAAGTGCCTGGTGCCTGGAGGGAAGAGCGTTGGACTTGGTGCTAGCTCTGTGACCAGGAGCAGGTCCTCTCTGGGAGTCCATTTCCTCATCTGGAATAGGTGCTGGGGGTTGTAGGGAAAGCTCTTGGTAAACTCTAGAGTATGAATGACTGTCCCTTGCCTCTCCTGGAGGGGCAGATGGTCCAGAGCCAATCAGTGGCTGATCCAGGGCCCATCCATAAAGACTTGCAGATATTAGCCATCAGCCCCCCTTCCTGAGTTCTCACCTGCCCTTTGCTCTGCTCTGCTCCCCGATAGCCGCATTGGCTGCTATGTGACCATCTTCCAGAACATTTCCAACCTCCGCGACATTTTCTATAAGGAGATGAGTAAGGTAAGAAGCCAAATCGCATCCGAGGATTAGTGTGTCTGGCCCTAGTTGCATGAAGGAACACACACATGTGCTAGCACTTACGTATATTCACAGACAGTGGAGCAAGAAGGACTCGAGGCCAGAAGGGGTTCCACTAAAATGGGAGCATCTTGGCTGGGTCAAATTGACACAAGTTTATTATTAAGTATGTGCTAATGTCCTATGTGCCAAGCACCGTGGAGGACACGATGGAGAACAGTCCCTGCCCTCGGAGCTTCTTACATTCCAAGGGACAAACCACACATGAGGAAGATTTACCCTTCTGCTCTAAGTCAGCCCCAAAGCGGATGGTGATGCCTCTGGCCAAAGAGGATCTAAGAGGCTGAAACAAGAAGTTGTGCAATCTCGGGGGTGAGGGGGTAGGGCTTAACTCCTTGGGAGAGTTTCTCGGGGAACTGCCCTGGACTGGGGCTCACCCATATGCTCTCCTGTCTCCTTCCTAGTTATAGAAATTTCTCTGTATCTGGACCTCCATCTTCACCCCCTAGCCCAGGGTCTCCATACATCTGCCCCTCCAGAGCAGAGGCCTTCCTGCTGCTGCTGCTGCTGCTGCAGGCCCACAACCATAACACGAGAGGATTAGGGGACCTCTCCGTCTCCCCCTCCTTGAAATAGGGGCCTTCTCTGCAGTGACTCCCCGTGCTCAGAGGACGGTGAAACCTCTCTTCTTGAGCAAAGGATTTTCGTGATGATTTCAGAGTATGCTAAAAGGGCAGCTTTGGAAGGTCATGTAGTCTAATCCTATGCCAGAAGCAGGACCAACATGTGACCAGGTAGCCAGGCTGGATTGGCCTCTTTACTATCAAAGCGACCCCAGAACCAGATATACCACGTGCGTCCATTCCCTTCACAATGTAGCCAACCCAGATGGGAATGAAGAGGGGCCTGCATGCTGCTCCCACAGAGCACCTCTGGAGGGGAGAGCTCCCTGCTTGAGGGCACTCCTCAGCAAGCTAGTGCTCAGGGGCCTGATGCTTCTACCCTGATGCCCCCCACCCCCACACTGGCTGTTGCAGGGACAGCAAGCCCCCCTCGGGGTCAGAGAGAAGCTCAGGGCCAGGGATAGGGGCAGCTGGCAGGCCCACCCGAGATGTGACGGCTATTCCCTCCTTTTGTCTTTTGTTCACTACAGCTGAACCAGGACCTGTATGAAGTGATGAGCAAACTGGAGAAGCAGTATTCCAGCAAAGTCTTTGTGGTCAAGGGCATATCCAAGTGAGCGTTCTCTGGGTCCCCTTTGCTCTTCTCCCTCCTTTCCCCACTCCCGTCTCCTCCTCCTCCTTCAGCCCAAGGCCATGACTTTTCCCCTGGCATGTGGGCCACTATGGATGCCTGCATGTGTGTGCTGTGGCCCAGGATTGCTAAAAGGTGCTAAAATGTGATCTCCAGCCAGGCGATGCTGTGGACTGTCACGCTTCCCCACATTGTACCATGTCCTTTCCCACCTATGTGCCTTTGCCCACATGGTTCCCCTCTACCTCCTTCTTGGAATGTTCTCTCATTTCTACTCCTTTAAAAACCCGGCCCAGGATTTCCCTGTTTTGTGAAGCCTCTGAGACCCTGCAGGCCCATTATCTCTCCCTCTTCCAAACTCACAACCCCAACACTATTGTTGCTGAAAAATATGAACTGAGCCCCTACCGTATGTAGGGTACTGTCCTAAGGGCTCAGGTCAAAAGGTCTGGGACCTCCCCATCCTGTCTGCCCTGGCACAGCTTAAGGCCCTGGTGGGAGGGAAGGAACGTGCATGTGAGATGGACTAGCCATACTGGACAGTGTTTGCTCCCAGCCCGATGGATGGCATGATTGGGGAACCCTTCCTGGGGAAGAGGAGCCTGAGCAGGGCCCTGAGGGGTAAAATGAAGCTTTGGGCCCCTGCCTAGCGACCAGCCGTGCTGTAGTGTGAAAAATGTCTCGTTGTTGATGTGTTTTCATTTTCTCCCCTGACACATCCTCCACATTGTCATGTCCTGGAGAGCGCAGCCTGTGTCTCATTTTCTGGGGAGCTCCATCCGTGGGGCACGTACTGTAATCCTTGTGCCAGGAAAGGCCTAGGCACGAATTGTGCCTTTGCTTGTCTTCTCCGTGGCCATGAGCAAGTCACTCAGCCCGGAGACAGTCTTCCCTCTGGCACCCCCTCCTTCCCAGGACAGACGAGGTGGGTAAAACATTCTCACTTGGCAGCTTTTACTCTAATAAGGAAAATAAGATGGATTCAGAGACACCATCTTGCCCAAGAAGGGTATATGAGAGAATCCTCTGCAGGGGCCGCAAGTGGCCTCTCTGGAAAGGAGAACAGCATCACAGCAGGTGGAGATAGATAGAGGGGGCGAGGCATTTCCTGCTTTGGGGATAGGCATTCTACAGGAAATGGCAAATAGCCTATTTGGCTTAGGGCTTTGTTTCCCTGGGGAGGAGCGGGCAGGAGGAGTAATGGGAAAGAAGCTGGTTCTCCTAACTTAAACATATGGAGCATCACAGCTGGAAGCGACCTTAGAAACCATTTGCTCCAACCCAGATGCTTTTTCCAGTGAAGAAACTGAGGCCCAAGAGAGATGAAGTAACGATTCCTCCTCTCCATTAGTCTGGGATCTCCCAAGGCCAGTTCCTTAACCACAAGCATTTCTTAAGCTTCCACTAGGTACAAGGCCTCCTGCAAGAGACAGAATTGAAAAAGGACCCAGTCCCTAGCCAGAATTCTGCCTCTGCATCTCTGTGGTCCTCCCTCTGTGCCCCAGAATGGCTTGCCTCCTCTGCCACCCTCACTTTATCCCAGCTCTCACTGACCCTAACAAGGACCATTGCACAATAGCCTTTAAACTGTTTCACCCTGCCTCAAGTCCTCAGTTTCTCTTCACTCCTATTCATCCAGCATTCTCTCGCTCCTCATCTCAATAGCATCAATTAGAATAGGATTGCACCCTGGCTCAAAAGCCTTCAGTAGCTCCCCTGTGTTCTGGAGGGAAAGTTGAGACCCTCCCTTCCCTTTTGGCCTCATTTTATGTTTCTCTGATTCCAACTGAGTCAGTCTCCCTCCCATTCCTTACTGATCCTGAGATTATCAGGCGAGAAAATGTAGCAGCTTGGCTCCAGGTGAAGTGAATGAATCATAGCATAAGTTCCTAGAGGAGTAGGAAACTGAAGCCCCCAGAGGTTAAAGGACTTGATCAGAGTTCATAGTTGGTAGGCAGGAGAGCTGAAAATTTGAGCCCAGAATCTCTAACTCTCAATCTAGTGTTTTTTCCTCATTACATTGTAGAATGCTGCTTCTCCTAGAAAGTCTGTTGGCCTCAGTTTCTCTGCTTCTAATATTGAGAGAATCAGGATTTTTTTCAACTCCAAAGTTAGGATTCTAAAGAAATGCCGGTAGGTTGGTGATTAGACTTCAGGTATGTGGCAGATTGTCAGTGAGGTAGAAGGGGTTTGAAACCATATTACTTCAGGCAGGAAGAGGGACAGCGTTCAAGTCTTGACCTCAGAAGCGAAGTGAGATTTTCTTTCATAAGGACTAGCTGGAATGGACCGAGAGGAACCACCACCTCAAGTTTGGCGGGGACAGGCCTGTTAGAAAATAAGGAAAGCCAGTGAGATTTGGCTTACAGGTACTGGGCTTATCTTGAGGATGACTTTTTAAAACAACCTTTTTTTTTTCTTTTTTTAGGCACCGAAGCTCCTTTGTCATCTCATCCCCAGTCCCTAAATTGAGTGGTTCCGTACTCGCTGGAGAAGGCAGCCCTCTGATGTCCTCTAGAAGTCTTTCTCCCGAACAATCCTCTTCTGACAGTCCGTCTCCTGACAGCCACTCTCCCAGAAGTTCCTCTCCTACTGTTAACTCTCCCAGAGTCCCTAGTCCCACTGTGACCTCTTATTTTTCCTTTAAGCAGGAAAGAGAATCATTCTCTGGAGAGGGAGAAACTCTAGCTATGGAACTAGCCCAGAGAGGAGACTCCCCTGAATTCCAAGATAACCCCTTTGAAGAAGAGAGGAGTGGGTACCTAGAAAGCCCCGGGATTGAAGAGCGGGCCCTACTGCCCTGCAATGGCCCAGCTCAGGCTGAGCTCCCAAACGAAGGCTCCTCTGGGACCTCGCCTTCTCTGGAGGAGGCTCCCTTCCCAACCCCAGGAGAGTCCCAGCCCCTGCCCCAGGCCCCTGGTGAAGGCCAGCTAAAGGAGAGGATGCCCAGTCCAAGAGTCTCAGCTCCCCCCAGTAGGCCACCTCCTCCTAAAGCCCTTTCCAGCCCAGGGCCCTTACCCGATCTCATGCCAGCTGAGAAGCCAAGACCGTGTGCGCCCGAAGCCAGCCAAGAGGGCTCCGGTGCCAGAAGCTCGGAGGAGCACAAGGGCCCTCCGGCAGCAGTCCTCAAGGTGAGAGGGCCACGGAGGGGAGTCCTCAGGTATGGTGGGGAGGAGAACAAGAGGAAGGGGCAGAGACCCGATGGCTTTGTGTGCCAGGCGCTCGGCTACCTTGTTTGATCCCCACAGTAACCCTTGTGGGGTTGGTACATTTGAGGATGCTAAGGCAGGTCCCATAGCTAGATTTAAACTTGGGTCTTCCTGGCTCCAGCCCAAGTACTCTGACCTGAATATTGAGTTGCCTCAATAATAATGATAGAATTACAGCATTGATACAACGCTTTAAGGATTATAAAGCACTGTGTATCTATTATCTCATTTGAGTCTCACAACGACTCTGGAAGGTACATTATTATCATCCCCATTTTACAGATGAAAAAACTGAGGCCCTTTTAGTTGTGACTTGTCAGAGATCAACCAGGTGGAAAGTGTCAATTTTCTGACTCCAAATTTAGTATTCTTCCTATCAAACCATGCCAATGGTCTATTGGAGAGAGCAATCAAGTACCCGGCTCTTCCCTCTAACTAGTTGGGTAACCTTGAGTCAGTCACTTCAACATTCTGGCTCTCATTCTCTTGGCCTGTAAAATGTGGCCTAAACTAAATCAGAGGCTCCAAAGTGTTTTCATCCCTGGGCCATGTGATCAGAAATCCAAAGGCATTGAGGCCATATTAATTATATGATTTTAGAATTAATTCCTTCAGCAATTCTGAAATGATGCCCTCATGACACCCATCAGCAGCCAGTTACCCAGCAGTGCCAGAGAGAAGATGGACACATTCTGTCTGCTGTGTGTTGTATCCCTTGGTCTTTAATCTCTGAAGCTGCTTCCAACTCTGACATTCTGTAGTACCTGGAAAAGTTCTTTCATGTGAAACACAATTGGAATTTTTTAAGAGCTGTCATGTGAAAGAAGGGTTAGACTTATTCTTTATAGCAGAACCAGGGCCATGAATGTTACAGGAAAGTTTGTGATTCAATAAAAGAACCTTTTTTTATTGAATTTGACAATTTCCAATTTCCAAAAATATCCAATCTAACAATTGGCATCCTCCCAAAATAGAACTGGTAGTGAGTTTATCATCCCATAGAGTGTTCAAGAAGACTAGAAAACCATTTGGCAGTCAGTTCAATTTAGTGTGCCTTTATTAAGATCCTGTCATGTGTCAGACACTATGCTTGGTGCTGAGAATTCAAAGATAGAACTATAACAGACTCTGCCTTTAAAGAATTTATCATTCTAAAGGGAAGCAACATGTGTACAGGTAGGAAGCACAGCTATCCTCTTACATAATTGGAGATTGGAAGGGATCCCAGTGCCTATACCCCGTGTTAGAAATCCCCACCTCTTCTTGAAGCCTTCTATGGAGGAGGGTCCCACAAGTCCCTCAAGGGATCCCATGCCAGATATGGGAAGCTCTTCCTGACATTCAGTCACGGTCCACCTTTGGTAGCCTCCCTCCACACATGACAGGCCCTTAATAAAGGATCCTCACCGTCCCCTCTGGGGCTCAGGAGAGCAAGTCTACTCTGTTCCATGTACCATCCGTTCAAAGACTTGAAGACTGTGATGCTGCTTCCCTAGAGTCTTCTTCAGGCTGAAAATCCCTATTCCTTCAGCCAAGAGATGCCCTTACCTCAGCCTCCTCTGAATGCCCTCTTAACTTACCAGTGTTCATCCTAAATTGCAATGCCCAGAATTGAACATGGTGCTCAGGATGAGGTCTGAGATGGGCAGAGACAGTGGGACGATTCTCCTTATTCCCAGAAGTAGCAGCTCCTGCTGCTGGAGCTTTGGGGCTGCCCCATCACCCTGCTGACTCTCACAGAGCTTTCGGTCCACCAGAACCCTTAGATCTTTTCCAGACAAATGACTGTCCAAACATCCTTCCCCATCTTACACTTATGAGATCAATTGTTTTGTGTCCAAACTGATTTAATCTAACGAGGTTCTGTGAAAGTCCTTTTGGATCCTGGTGCTGTCATCACACGTGTGAGCATCTCTCTGTCCTCTCCCAGTTTTGTGTCACCTGCAAATCTTATAAGCCTTTATCCATGTCATGGGCTCTTAAATAGCAGGCCAAGCACAGATCCCTGGGGGACACACCACTGAAAACCTCCTGCCAATGGAGTCCCCACAGGAATTTGCACTTAGCTTTGCATATATACAAGCAATAGAAAATAATTGGGGAGGGACGAACAAATAACTTTCTTCTTTCTGGATGAAGGGATTTCTGCCTCAGGTAGATTGGACTCAATTATTATCAATGCCCCTTTTAACTCTTATAACACTGCCTTCGTATCATGTCCTCAGTAGATGTGAGGAGGGTTGGGGTTCAAGGTGGAATCTTCCTGCATAATCCACGTTGGTTTGTCAATAACTAACTGCCTCCATCTGGGCCTCAGTTTCTTCCTCTACAGGATGAAGGGGTTGGGCTAACTGGTCCAGAAGATTCCTTGACACTCTAATGTTCTGTGATTCCTTTGTTCTGCAGATTTTTTCTGAACTTGACATAAAGGGGGATAGGAAGAAGGAAGAGAGCAAAGAATTGGACCAGAGCAAGAAGCAAGATTCAGATGGCACAAAAAGGGAGATGAAGAAAGGGAGCAAAGAATTGGACCAGATCAAGAAGCAAGATTTAGATGGCACAAAAGTGGAAAGGAAGGAAGAAAGCAAGGAATTGGAGCAGAACAAGAAACGGTATTCAGATGGTGCAAAAGGGGAGATGAAGAAGGAAGAGAGCAAGGAATCAGACCAGAGCAAGAAACAGGATTCAGATGGCATAAAAGCAGAGATGAGGGAAAAGAGGATGGACTTAGACCAGAGCAGGAAGCAGGATTCAGACACTCCCCTTCAGGTACTGAAATACAATTTATTACTTCTTATTAGTCACTCAGACCTCTTCCCCTACTATTTAACCTGAAGAGTAGCTCAACAGTCAATCAACATGCATTTATTAAACATTTGCTCTATGCCAGGCCCTGTGTCATGAGCTGGGGAATACAAACAAGGCAAATCCACAGGATCTCATTCTAATGGAGGATACAAAGGGGAGCTCCTCTCCTTGCCAATGCAAACTCTTCTACTTATACCCATTGCCCTCTCTGTCACCCAACACTAATCTTTAATCCCTCTGTTTCTGGCTCCTGCCTTGTAGCTTACGAACATTCCCAAGCCTCTCCCATCCTTAAAAAAATCTTCAGAGGATCCAGCTAAATCCCTCTCCCTTTCCCTGTTCAATTGCTTGGAAACCCATCCATACTCGGAGGCCTGCTTCCTCCCCTTCCACTCGCCTCATCATCTCACTGAAACTGCCCCATCCCCCAAGTTCCTAGCGATCTCCGAATGGCCAGTGCCAGGGTCCTCAGTCTCCTTCCTGACTTCTACAGCCTTGGACGTGGTCTATCTGTCTCTTCTCCTGGTTCCTAACACTCAGAGAAGGGTCTTACTTAGGATCATCTAGGCAGTCGATGTTAGAGCCAGGTCTCGAGAGTCTCTCCTTTTTGACTTTCAAGTCCAGAATGGTGGGCAGTAGATGAAAACTCTTTAGAACTATCTGGGTTTTGGGTAAAGTGAGCTGAAAAAGCCTAAAGATCAGGTATCCTGAGTTCTGTCCTCTAGCCTCTTCTCATTGGCCTTGTGATCTTGGGCAAGTCACTCCCTGGACCTCAGTTTCCTCATTTGCAAACTGAAGGGATAGGATTAGGTGAAATCTCCAGGGTCCTTTCCAACTCAAATAATAGGGACATAAGAATGCTCTGCCTTTAAATGATCCCTCCTGCTACAATACTGAAAACACAAAGATGGGAGCAGAGAGCACACATAAGGGTCTCTGAATCTCATTTTTTTCCTTTTCTTTTTTTAACCTTACCTTCTGCCTTAGAATAAATACTATGTATTGGCTCCAAGGCAGAAGAGTGGTAAGGGCTAGGCAATGGGGGTCAAGTGACTTGCCCAGGGTCACACAGCTGGGAAGTGTCTGAAGCCAGATTTGAATCCAGGACCTCCCTCCCTAGGCCTGACTCTCACTCCACTGAGCTGACCAGCTGCCTCTACTGGATCTCATTTCTATTTTAGTTTCTTGAGCTCAACATTTCCCTCAGAAAAATGACCTCCCATCTCACAGAGACAATATACCAACTCTGCTGAGGTTTTAGTGGGAGAGACGAGCCTGAAAGGGGCACTTCAAGTTTACACATTCACAGACCCCCGTAGAGGTCTGTATAGAACGAGAGAGACAGAAAGAGCACGTGTGTTAAGGGCTTAGTAAGGGCCAGGCACCAGGCCAAGTGCTTAGAGACAAAGGGGAGCTGGAGAGGAGAGTCCGCGCTGTGCCTCGGATAAATATGAGAATGAAACACTAAGACATGGGAGCCCGCAGTGGTTCTGGGGGGCCGGGCCAAGGGCCGTGGCTCGCTGGTCAAAGCCAGCCATTTGGAATATCGTATGCTCCCGCCGCCATTTCTGGCTTCCCTCCTTTCTCCGGGCCTCTCTGCCTTTGAGGTTTGTGCTCTTCAGGTCTATTGTTCAATCAGAATCCTGGTAGCCATTTCTGTAGATGCTCCTCCCCTTTCCTCAGTGAATTCAGTCACTGGCACTTCCCCTCCACTGCGGCCCTCAAGCCAAGGGCTGCCCATACTGCTTCTCCCTCAGATGCTCAGTTCTCTTCCACCCCACCTCAGCCCCACCCAGAGATGGTCGTGCCTTTGCCTCGCCGTCGCTCACAAACGGACCCCTTCAAGAATTCTGAGTCCCCCCCTCTGACTGTTCTCTGTTGGCTTTCCACCCCTCCTTCTGCCCTTCCGCCTCCTCTTAGACAGCCTATTTGCCATCCTCATCACGCCCTCCAGCCCTGGGGCTCTCCTGTTCCACCCAGGCTCCTCGCCGCCTCGTCCTCAGTCGCCCCTTCCTCCTCCTTCCCTCGCTCCGGGGCTGCCATCTCTGCTCTCCTCCCGTCTCTTCCTCTTGTCACGGGCCTGTTTCCCATCCTTCCGGCCCTGCTCACTGTCCTTTGTGAGCTCCTGGGGACGGCTGTCTGCTGGCGGGGGCGGGGGGGGGGGGGGCTGCTTTCTCTCTCGCTTTCCTCTCGGCCCTTCAGCCCGTCCTCTCTGAGGCCTTCTCCCGCCCTGGGCCGGATCTTCTTCCAAATCTGGCCTCGGCCTCCTGGCTCGGCCCTCGTCTCCAGCTTCCTTTCCAAACTTGAAAGGGATGTCCAGGACACACGGGAGGCTGACCGTGTGCAGAACAGGCTTCAGTCTGTCTCCCCCTGGTCAGCAGAGGTGCGCCCGCCCCAGGGTTTCTGTGTCTTCACTGCTCGGCACCGTGCCTGGCACCTAGCAGACACTTGGAAATGTGGATGGATGGATTGGCGGGGAGGAGGCAGGACAGGAAGGCCGAGGCCAAGAGGGCCAGGAAGGTGCGCCACACGCACTCATCCGGTACTTTTGGACGGGTTGGGGTGTTTTAGTCATTTTTTCAGACCTCTCCAGAGAGACTCCTTTTGGGGGTTTTCTTGGCAGAGATACTGGACTGGTTTGCCATTCCCTTCTCTAGCTGACTTAATAGGTGAGGAAACTGAGGCCCAGGTCACACAGCTAGGAAGTGTCTGAGGTAGGACCTGAACTCAGGCCCTTCTGACTCCAGGCCCAGCGCTCTGTCCACTGTGCCATCTAGCTGGATTGGCCTCCTTTCTCCCTGAAGCGCCCTTCCCACTCGGGACCAGACCGGCTGCACTCCCAAAAATTCCCGAGACACAGACGAGGGCCGGGGACGAGGCAGGGGGAGGAATGGGCTCTCGAGGCACAGGGGAGCCTCCCTCAGCCCAGCAGCCGCCAACCCTGCGGAGATGCCAGGAGGAGTCCCCCAGGCTGGCCCAGGCCTGTCTGTCCAGCCCCTGCCGCCTCCTTGTCCCACTCACTGACTGCGGGGGCAGCCGAGGCTCGGGTCAGTCCAGCCCCTCTCGGCATCTGTAGAGGCACAAATAGCGAGCAGGAGCCTCCTGAAGCTCACTTTGGATGGAACCTCCTAACAGCCGCTTTTATCTTTCAGGTGAAGGAACGTCAGAAGGAGGAAGAACATTTAGCAAGAACTTCCCAACTGTGATCCCCAGCCTGGGGAAGGAGCCCTCCTGGAAGCAAGATGTTCCATGGCCAGCCCAGCAGGACCTCCCTCTGGGGGCCCCCCAAAACCTGGGGGGATGAGAGGCCCCCCAGCCTTGACTGCAAACACGCTGGAAGCCGGCGCTGGGTGTTGTTAGTACAATAAAGGCCAGTTTTCTTGTTCTTTTGAGTAAGGTGGTGCTTTAGGGTTTGGATCAGAAAGCACCCCCTCCTGCACACACACACTGTGCTGCCCTAACAGGCCCCAAGGGGCAATGTTCAGTGTTAAAGGCAAATAAACTAAACGGTTCTAAATTTATCTGCATTCAACAAACGTTGATTGATTGGTTATCATTTTTATTGCATCGGGATCTGAAAGGGATGAATTTATGATTTCTGCTTTTCTGCTTTGGCTTGTGCAGTTTTCAGGCCCCAACGGGAGCCCGAGGAGGAGGAGGAGGAGGAATGGATGCACAACACACAAGTTTAATTGACATCATTTACACTTTCTCCAATCACCAGAGTGATCCATCAAGCCCTGACTGGAAGCATTTGCTGGTGTTTGAGGTGTAAAAAGTTCACCCTGAAAATGTAGCAATTGGCTCTCGTAAGATGGTAGGATCTGGCTCCATCACCCCTCCCGCTTAAACCCCCTTGTTGGTCCCCCTCCCCACCTTTCTTTCTAAGTCATGTAGACCCTGTTCCTTTAGGACATAGAAATCCTAGACTCGTTCTCTTAGGGGAGGCACTTTGGTCCTGCACCAGCCATTCAACCTAATACCCGCCTCTATTTCTAAAGATACTCATCAGAGCCTGTTCAGTTCTTTGCAAAGAGCACTCTTGCCAGCCCAGATTAATATCAATTTTCCCACAGTAACGTGGGCTCATTTTAATGGTGAAACCATTTTTATTTTTTATTTAATGGTGAAATAATTTTTATGGTGAAACAAATTTTAATGGTAAACAACCCCCCCAAAACAAGATCTACTCCATCCTAGGTCCTGGAGCCAACTTAAACAGGCTGAACTGGTGGTTAAATTGTCCGTGTGAGCCTTCTATCTTGGAAATCAGCAAACACTACAAATCAGAACTTTTCATACTTAAGAAATGTCACATACATTTTGGGGGGGGGGGCTGGTTGTTAAATATTTGTCAGCAGCCTCCTATGAGAGAACGGAACCGACCCCTTTTCATTTTCTTTTAAAGCTTGTTCTAAGGCAGAAGAGGACTGAGGGCTGAGCAAGGATGAAGTGACTTGCCCTTGGCCACACAATGACCTAGAGTCCTCCAGACTCTACACCTGGCCCTCTATCCTCGGCGCTCCTGTATCTTTTTTTATTGATCCTAGTAACAATTCATTTCTTTTGTCCTGTAACTGCTTGCCATGGGTCTTTGCCTCCAGACTTGGTTCAGTGATTCCGTTGGTCTATAATGGGTTAAATTAAAAAATCCAGCTCTCCTGCCAATCGCTGATCTGTTCCTGCTTCAAGAAATTTAGCTGACCTTGGAGGATGCGTATGAATCCTTCAAGGATGTCAGGCCTGTTATCTCGTACCTGGACTCCAATCGTGAGCTTCTTTGGCTCAGAGGGGAAAGGATGGGGTTGTCACTAGCCCCCCTTTCCAGACTTCCAACCATGTTTGCTCTACACCCCAGCTCTGTAACCAGTCTTGTTGCCCTCAACCCTCTGCTGTTACCCACACTGTTCTGTTCCTTGTTTTATATTTGCCAAACCTACAAAGGGGAAGGAGGCGAGCCACTGACCAACCAGTTCTGGAAAGGCAGCCTGCCTGCCCCTGCTATTAAATGTTATCTCCCTCGGAGAATTGCCTTTTGTTAGATTTCTCTCACCTGGATGCACTCTAGTTATCAGATAAGTGCCCGGAGAATGGCCTTCGGTTGTTCTCTGAAGGGAGGAATCAAAAGTTTCATAGAGATGCTGGTTTTTTTCTCTAAGACCCTAAACTTGGAAGAAGAAAAAAAGGCCCTAAACTTGAAAAGCATATAGAGAGAGATACCAAGGGGTATGTGTGGGAAGGAAATAATCCCCGTACTTCAAAGTCCAAGAGCGTTTTCAATCCTACTTGCATTATGTTTTTCTTCAGCCAAGCAAAGGAGGAGACGGTTATTTAATAACTGCTTTTAAGTTTCCCTTTCTACACATCCCTTCTTACCTATCACTAGTCTACTTCCCTGAAGGGAGTCCAGACTCTATCTCTGTTCCCCACCGGATTATCTACAGAGACTCAATTATTCCCTCTAGTTCTTGGTTACAATTACAAGCCAGATAATATCTAGGATTCAGGTTTGGGGCTTATCCAGTGGTGGAAGCAGTTCAAATCAAGCGGTAATAGCTTTGTGGGGATGGAGGACAGTTATTGTATCTGTCCATTCTCATGATCCTGTGAACTTCAAACGGTCACAAGATTTTGAATATCCAGTGGTCATTCTGGAGAAGTCCTTGGAATAGCTGTGATTGACTATAGTATCTGCCTTGAAATCTAATAAAAAACTTAAACCTATCAGGAAAGGCAACTTAAAGACTTTACAAGGAATCTAGAAGACAGCTACAAACTACCCAAGGGGAACTTCATGAAGATTCTACAAAGGGAAAAAAAAAGAGAAAAACATTTGTAGAGGGATTTTCTGCACTGGGAGTTTCCTCCACTAATGATATCATAAGTCCTATAAAAAATATGCATCATATACTTTCTCTGATTTAGAAAATATGTAAATGCTAGAGGTGGGAGAAGGAAATGGCAACCACTCTAGTATCTTTGCCAAGAAAACCCCAAAGGGGTCACAGAGTGAGAAGCTGCTGAAAATGACTGAACAATAAGAACTAGAAGGCAGTGTGATACAGGGACAAAATGAAGGGCAAATTTGGAGTCAAAGAACCTGAGGTCAAATCCTAGATCTGGTATTTAATCTCTTTGTGACCTTCAGTTTCTTTATTTCTCTAGGGTTCATTTTTTTTAGCTATAAAATGAAGGAGATGGGCTAGATGGCATCTGAGGTCCCTTCTAACCCAAACTAAATCTATGATGCTATTAAAGCAGGGTGTGGGTGTAGATACAGAGGTATCTTACAATGATAGTCTAGAAACAATTACCAAAAGTGCCATCAGAGTTAACAACACCCTTCCCACAGTTTTTGTTAACTTTCTCTTTGGGTTTAAAGGCAACCTGTCCAATAGGCTCTAGAATACACTCAGAAATCACCAACAGAATATTATAAAACTTCCTATCTTTCTAATTAGTTGGAATTCTCAATTTTTTACCCATGGGCTGGTTTTCTTCTCTTAAAATTAAAACTCCAAATGCATAAGATTTAATATTAATGATCATGTGATTTATTAGCAGTATCAAATAGAAAAAAAAATGCAAAAGAAGTGAAAACATTATCCAGAAAGCTGTAATAATATGGCAACTGGGTTCTCTTTTCATCCTCTATTCCGTCTTCCAGTCAATTTGAGAAGAATACAAATAAAAAACGATTGAGATTCAAATTCTGGATGGAAATTTTCAAATGTCAATGCACTATCTTCCCAAACGTCTGACCCCGCAGAACCTGACTCAAACAGTGAGAGAAAGATACTAGAAACTGAGGAAGTAAAGGGTATTTTAATGTATTCTTTGCAGCAGAAAGAATATGCATGTAGGAACCCTTCTTCTAAGAAGAGGAGCCCCTTAGATACAGAAATTAGCCAGAGAAAAAGAAAAAAAAAACCAAGATTATTGCTTGAGGAACAAGTGGAACAGCAGATTCTTGTTAATAACTCCTTGGGTGACTTTTGGGGTCTTGAGAAGATGGGCTGATAACAGTTATCCTTACTGCAAATCTCTGGGCCCTTCCTGGTGAGATAATGATCATCCTAGTAGGAAGGATTCCTAGAATTGTTCTCTGATTCTCAAGTTTAGCTTATAGTCACAAAGGATTATTGTTATGTCTCAGAAACCTCTGTAAATGGAGCCTTGAGCAAATCCAACCAATTATTATAGGCAGTATTCCTTTCACTTTCTCACAAAACAATATGCTCTTGGGAAACAGCTAGGTGTCCCCCACCCCCAAGAAGATGGAAGGTGAGAGAGAGAAGTAAAGAAGGAAGGAAGGAAAGAAAGAAAGGGAGGGAGGGAGAGAGAAGTAAAGAAGAAAGGAAGGAAAGACAAAAGAAAGGGAGGGAGGGAGAGAAGGAAAGAAGGAAGGAGAAAGAAAGAGAGGAAGGAAGGAGGAAAGGAAGGAAGAGAGAAAGTCCAGTACCAGAGCTGCTCCAGAAATGACAAGATGTCAATTGACCCCAAAGCTGGAAGTGAGGCGACTACAGCCAAGCTGCAAAGCAACATGGGTAGAATTGCCCCCAGTACACCTGCATTCCTGAGGGGCCAAAGAAGAAGCCTCCAGAGGAAACTATGAGACAGACGTCAGTGGTAAGAGGATATCAGTGCAATGCTGCTCAAATTGCTTCTTCTAACCCGTGCCTTGGCTAGTTGGGTTCCCTTCAAGTGCACCTTTCCTCTTATAAATGCTCTGTGTGTCCATTCTTCCCACTGCTGCTCAGTGTAAGAGAGTGTAAGCCAAATTTCTGGGGGACATTTTTTACTCCTACTGTTTTTCACAGTCAATAAAAATTTATTAAGTGCCTACTATGTGCCAGCCTACTATGTGTTCTAAGCGACAGAGATATAAAGAAAGACAAAAGTCTGCCTTCAAGGAGTTCACAGTCTAATGGGAGAGAAAACAGAAACTACTAAGGACAAACAAGATATAGATATATAAATATATAGATATATAGATGATAAACTGGAGGTAATCAACAGAGGGAAGGCATTAGCGTTAAGGGGGATCAGCTAGGCTTTTTGTCAAAGGTGAGATGTTTGCCAGGTCTTAAAGGAAGCCAGGAAGTCAGGAGGTAGAAGTGAAGACAAAACATGGCAGGCATGAGGGGCAGTCAGTGAAAATGCCTGCAATGGGAAAATGGAGTGTTTTGTTCCAGGAATAATAAGGTGGTCCATGTTACTGTTTCAAAGAGTACATGTGTGGGAGGGAGGGAGGAAGGTATAAGAAGATGGGAAGGGGAGTTAACTAGGTAACATAGTACATAGAGGACCAGGCTTGGAGTTGAGAGGACCTAGATTCAAATTTGACTTCAAATACTTCCTAGCTGTGTGACCCTGGGCAAGTCACTTAACCCCCCATTGCCCAGCTCTTATCCACTCTTCTACCTTGGAATCGAGTATCAATTCCAACACAGAAGTTAAGGGTTTAAAAAGCCAAGAACATTGGAAAGGGGGAGGGCAGGTTACAAAGGGCTCTGAAAATCAAATATGGGATTTTGTATTTGATCCTGGAGGTGACAGAGATAGCAATCACTGAACAGGAGGGTGATATGGTCCAACCTGTGTTTTTTGGTTTTTTTTTTTGGTTTTGTTTTGTTTTTAAACCCTTGTACTTTGGTGTATTGTCTCATAGGTGGAAGATTGGTAAGGGTGGGCAATGGGGGTCAAGTGACTTGCCCAGGATCACACAGCTGGGAAGTGGCTGAGGCCGGGTTTGAACCCAGGACCTCCCGTCTCTAGGCCTGACTCTCGCTCCACTGAGCTACCAGCTGCCCAACCTGTGTTTTGTATAGGAAGATTACTTTGGGAGCTGAGTGGAGAGGAGAGATTCCTGACAGGGAATTCCATCAGCAGGCTATTACAATAGTCTAGGTGTGAGCCAATTAACAAGAATTTGCACCAGGCTGGTCACGGGATTAGAGTTGAAAGAAGGGGTTGTGTGAGTGATGTTCCAAAGGGAAACCACCACTGGGAAGGCCCTCTGGTTTTGCTGAAATTCACTGGAGAAATGTAGAGCTTCCTCATGGGCTCAAGGGATCCAATGGAGATTTCGTTACCAAGGACAGCTCAGTTTCTCACCTAGAAGTTAGGGACAACTTCCAGAGGGAAAACATGTTATTATTCTTCCCTCTCTTTTTTCATGATTGTCTTCAGGTTAGAGCAGACGTGAACAGGAAACCAGACACGTGGTAGGTGACCTAAAAGGTTGTCTGTTGAATTTATTCAACCCTGTGTTGGGGATAAGTGTTATCTCTGGGGTCACCAGCTGTGGTGGTCTGTATCTTCACAAAGGAGGGTTAATTTTTGGATTCCCTAAGAGCTATGCCACATGATCTTTGTTGGACTCGTTTGAGTATGAGGCACCGGGGAAGCCCTAGAGAGGACAATGTTTGAACCTCTCCAGTTACTCAGAAAGGGGAATCCAGTATAGACAAATGGACCAAAACCATTCCATTGATCTCCTGGGGACGAGTCCAGAAAAATGGAGTCCTTCAGTTCTTTATATGAAATTCTAGGCTGTGAGGGACAGTTAACAATCAGATAATGAATAATTGAATTTTCAGGTGGTCCTTTGCTTTTGAAAGAGTCTGGAAACTGGGCTCCCAATTGGAAAAATCATTGGAAAAGTCTTGGATGAGCTCAAGTTGTAGGGAATGCTAGTGATGGAGTGCAAGGATACATATAAGCAAATATAAAATAATACAAAGCAAATATAAGATTATTTCAGAAGAGGAGGAAGATTTTAACATCTAGGCAGATCAGGAAAGGCCTCCGGTAGGAATGTGTGCTTGGGCTGAACTTTGATGAAGTTAAGGCAGAAAGGAAATGCACTCTAGGCACAGAGGAACAATAGGTGCAAAGGCAAGGAAATTGGAGGTGGAATGTTGCATGTGAGGAAGGAAGGGGGGGAAAACAAAAGGCATCTATTAAATGCCTACCATGTGCTTCATGCTCAGAGCTTTAAAAATATCTTATTTGGTCCTCACAATAATCCTTTGAGGTGGGTGTTATTATTATCCCCATTTTACAGCTGAGTCAATTGAGGCAGCAAAGTTAAATCACTTGCCCAGGGTCATCCATCTGGTAAGTGTCTGAGGTCAAGTCTTCCTCGCTCATGTCACCCTCACTTTATTAGGACCCTCTCCCAAGGGAAATATTTCCCCACGAGGTTTTGGCCCATTTGTCTATACTGGATTCCCCTTTCTGGGTAACTGGAGAGGTTCGAACATTGTCCTTTCTAGGGCAAGCTCTACATTTCTCCAGTGAATTTCAGCAAAACCAGAGGGCCTTCCCAATGGTGGTTTCCCTTTGGAACATCACTCACACAACCCCTTCTTTCAACTCTAACCCTGTCACCACCCTGGTGCAAATTCCTGTTAATTGGCTCACACTCAGACTATTGCAATAGCCTGCTGATGGAATTCCCTCACTCTAAGTCACCCTTCACTCAGCTCCCAAAATAATCTTTTTTTTTTTTTTTCAATCTTAGAATCAGTACTTTGTATGGGTTCTAAGACAGAAGCTAGGAAGTGTCTGAGGCCAGATTTGAACCCAAGAGCTCTCACTTCTGGGCCTGGTTCTCAATCTACTGAATCACCCAGCTACCCCCTAAAGTGCTCTTTAAATACCAAACAAGGGGGCAACTGGGTGGCTCAGTGGACTGAGAGCCAGGCCTAGAGATGGGAGGTCCTGGGTTCATACTTCCTGGCTGTGTGACCCTAGGCAAGTCCTTACAACTCTTCTGCCTTAGAACCAATACACAGTATTGATTTTAAGATAGAAGGTGAGAGTTTTGAAAATAAATACCAAGCAGAAAAAATTGTATTTGATCCTTGAGGGAAGAGGACACCCCTGAAACTTCCAGAGCAGGGAGTGCCATAGACCTGGGTGGCTGCTTGGATTATGAACTGACAGGGAAGAGTCTGGAACATCACTTAGGAGGCAACACGTATAAACTCTGATTAGTAGCAGAGTGAGAACTAGAACCTGGCTTTGTTGATTCCCCAAAACAGTGTTCTTTGCTCTAAAACAGTGATTCCCAAAGTGGGTGCCACCACCCCCTGTGGGTGCTGCAGCGATCCAGGAGGGCGGTGATGGCCACAGGTGCATTTATCTCTCCTATTAATTGCTATTAAAATGTTAAAAATTAATTTCCAGGGGGCTAAGTAATATTTTTTCTGGAAAGGGGGCGGTAGGCCAAAAAAGTTTGGGAACTGCTGCTCTAAATCAAGCTACCTCTCCAGCCTTGTATCCGGAGGGTTTTCTTTCCTTTTGTTCTTGAAACAGCTCTTATTTTCCGTCCTACTGACAACTCTAAGACAGAAGGCTAAGGAACAAATGGGGTGACAGGACTCAGCCAGGGCCACACAAGTAGGAAGTGTCTGAGGCCACATTGGAATCCAGGTTCTCCAGAATCCAGGCCTGATGCTTTATGCGTTGTTTCACTTAGAAAACGGGGATATCCCATTGGAGAGAAAACTTCCTTTCTTGGGGTTTCAGTATGGGCTGAGGAGAAAGCTCCCCCACCGGACTCTGACTCTGAGGGGCTGCTCTCAGGTTAGCTTTGGTCCAGGACACTGAAACACACTTTCTGAGTCACTCAGAAATCAAGCCATGGGAAGAGTCCGTTTGCTGTTCTCCAAGCCCAGATTCCTCTCTGGAGGGGAGCCAGCCCACTGGGGTGTAGATACCATCCCTCCCAAACCTAATGTTGGTTGTCATTAGTGTCTTCTCTTTCACCAGCCCTGGCAGCTCCCAGAATCCTCTGGAGTAAAGTGCCCAGTCCCTGGGTATGGATGTAAACATTCCCTTCCTCGGATTTACAGCCCAGTCCAACGGTGGCCTTAAGCCTGACATGGGGAAATCCAGAAGCCAGCCAGGGAGGGTGGAGCCCAGCCTGTCATGGGAGGAAGCAGTGGTCCCAGGAGGCAAGCAAAATGACTAGCAAAGAAGGAAAGGCAGCTTTTCCTGCCAGGGGATGAGAGGAGGTTGAGGGAGGAAAGGAAGCCTGGCAGGGACAGAGAAACTGGAAGGGGTGCCTTCCCTGCTTTTTTCCTGTCCCACCCAGTCTGCCTGCGCCCCTTTGCCCACTGGAATTTTGGTCCCACTGCAAAATCTTTTCATTCCTTCTCTGTCATTTGTGTTTCCCCGGGTTCCCTTTCTCCTTGGGTTTCTGTATCTCTGTCTCGATTTCAGCCTCTGGAGCCTCAGTTTCCCTGTCCGTATAGGAAGGGGCTGGCCTCTTCCAGCTTTACTAGCAGCATTCTCGGGCTCTGGCTGTGTGCGGCTCTCAGTCTCCGTATCTCTGCGGTGTCTCTGTCTCCCTCCCACTCGGAGTGGTGTGACTGGCTCTTTATCCCCAGCCAGTTAGACTGGAAAGGTGAGCAGGGCGGAGGAGGGAGGAGGCCGGAGGGCGGAGGGACGGGAAGTTGCTTCTGGTCGTCCTCACTCCCATTCCCAGTCACCTTTGCCACCGCAGGATCACAGCCTGCCGCTCCTGGGGCTGGGATCGCCCCGCTAGAGCCTCCCCGGCGCTCCGGTCCAACCACCCCATCCCTCCTCTCCCAGAGCTCCGGGACCCAGCCGGGGGGCCCAGCAGGGCGGACGGGTCCTTGCCCCATCGAGGCTCGTCTCCACCTCTCCAGGTAAAGGGGCGACCGCGCTCCCGTCGGCGCCTCAGTGGGCTTGCTCTGCGCTCTAAGATCCAGTACGGAGCCTTCGGCAGCCGAAGCGGGGCGCAGCGGGAGAAGGGGACGGACCCAGAAACGCGGCGCCTTTTGAGGGCTCCGAGGAGAAGGTGTGGGGGGGTGGAGAACAAATTACCGGACGGAGTTAAACCCCCGGGACCGGGGATGTCCTTCCGCGGGGTCGGGGCTTAAATTTCGAAGATGGGGCAGCTCTGGGTAAGAGTCCGGAGCGGAGGCGGTCCCCGGGCAGCTGGCGTGCTCTCGAGGGCGTTGAGACACTTTTGTAGTTCCTGGGCATCCCGAGGACCTGCGCCTTCCCCCTCTGGCCCTTCCACCCCTCCGGCCGCCGCCTCCTGCTGGGGAAGGTGCGGGGGACCGTCCCCGTCTGCTCCTGACTGACATCTACTGGTCAGTCTTGGGCGGGCCGATGGCCTCATGCAAATGTCACCGGCCGGCGCCGGGCCCGCCTTGTGCATTTCTGTCTGTTTCCCTTTCGGAGGAGTTAAAGCAAACTTCTAGCTGAGTGGAGTTTGGACTTTTCCTGGAATGCAAATGAAAGGAACGGGGATGCCTTGAAGAGTGGCCTCAGCCTGGGTGGAACTGGCCGCAGCTGCTTGGGGTCACTCCCAGAGAGGAATAATCAGGGACGGAGAAATTCAGAGACGCGGGAATGGACGGAGAAAGACTCCTCTCTTCTGAGATGGAGGAGTTGGGAAAAGGGGTGGCTTTGAAGAAACGGGGCACCGGGCAATCGATGAACACCAGCGGCCTTTGGCGGAAAGGCTCTCTGCCTCTAGGCCCCCTTTTCGTTTTATTTCCTCCTCTCTCTTTTTTCCAGGGGTGAAGACTCTTACTAGCGCCATGACAGGCCTCCCAACCCCACCTCTTCCGAAAGGTAAGTGTTATCCCATTGCATAGAAAACTCCCTTTCTTGGGGTTTCGGCCTACACAGAGGGGAAACCTCCAGCATTGAATGTGTCTTCTGGATCCCTTAAGCACATGACCAAGCTCTACCTTTCTTCAGCGCATTTCAGCAAAACCAGAGGGCCTTCCCAATGGTGATTTACCTTTGTAGCATCACTCATACAACCCCTTCTACCAATCTACCTTACCAAAGGGCAGCTCTCGGTATCTTTGGTGCCAGGCAATCAGAACATACTTTTAGAGTCACTAAACCCAACAAAAGGCAGCTGTAGGAGGCCTTTGTGGACTGCCTGTGCCCTGATGAGTTCACACTCTCTTGGAGTCCTTTCTGGTATGACACCATGAACATTTTCAAAAACTCTTGAAAGTTTCCCACGAATAAATTTAGGCTTTAATTCTGCCATCAAGCTTATAGCCTAGTTAGGGAGACAAGGCTAATAAGAGGGAAACAAACAAACAAAAAATAGTGTATTTGTTATCAGTGCCTTTTGTTGTTAGAGCACAATTCATTTCCAAACAGGTCCCTCCTTCGTGTCCTGCCCAGCAAATTATCCTTCAGAATAAAGCTTTAAAAAGAAAGGAACAAAAAAGGCATTTCAGCAAAACCAACCAGAACACGTAAGAGTAAATGCAATATTCCACTCAGTTTGTTTCCCTATTTATTCAGCCTGAGAGAGGAAAGTACATCTCCTCCACTTTTCTCTGGGGCCAAGCTTGGTCATTATAATAGAATTTAGTTTCAGTTTTTTGTTCTTTTCATTTCTGATGTTGCAGGTTAGTGGAGATGTTTGTAAAAGCCCTTGGCATCTACTATGTATGTAGCACACAGTAGGTGCTTAATAAATACTTATCTCTTCTCCTTTCCTTCCTTGAACTGTACACACCGTTTCTTGATTCTTCTCTCTTCATTCTGCTTCAGTTCATATCAACCTAATCTTTCTGAGCTTCTCTGAATTCTTCATATTAATTTTTTTTTAAACCCTTAACTTCTGTGCATTGACCTATAGATGGAAGAATGGTAAGGGTGGGCAATGGGGGTCAACTGACTTGCCCAGGGTCACACAGCTGGGAAGAGTCTGAGGCTGGATTTGAACCTAGGGCCTCCTGTCTCTAGGCCTGGCTCTCCATCCACTGAGCTACCCAGCTGCCCCTCTTCCTATTAATTTATGATGGTGTCATGGATCCTACATTTTTCGTGTGCCACAATTTTTATAGCTCCTTGATTCAGGGGCATGTTCTTTGTTCTTAATTCTTTGCCACCACAAAAGTACTGCTAGGAATAGTTTGTGATACACAGGCCCTTTCTATCTTTGACCTTGCCTGGGAACATGAATAGCCTCAGTGGGATCGCTATGTTAAAGGATAGAGACGGTTTAGTCACTTTTTTATTTTAGCACAACCCCAAATTGCTTCCCAGAAGGGGCAGAGCAGTTCCACAAAAGTGCCTGCCATTCACCGGACGCAATTAAAGAGCAGTTGATGACAGTATTGGATTCAGGTTAGGACTATAAGTGTAAGAGTGGTTACCCAGAAGGGAGAAATTAGGGTCAGATGAAGTCCTGGGGAGAGCTTCCTTGAGCGAGGGCTGGAGTCCTGAGAGCATTCCTGGCTGAGACTATAGGATCAAAGATTGGGACTAGATGGGAGGAGGCAGAGAGGAGGGGAGGGAAAGAACATGAATCATGTAACCATGGAAAAATACTCTAAATTAAATAAATAAATAAATAAATAAATAAATTTAAAATTTTAAAAAAAAAAAAAGATTGGAGCTAGAGATGACCTTAGAGCCCATTCAGCCAATCAAACCTCCTCATTTTTTACTGATTAGAAACTGAGACCCAAGTGACTTGCCCAGGGTCACATGTGGGGGAAGGGAACAAACACTTATTAAGTGCCTACTATTGTACTAAATTAACACCTAACTAATATTATCTCACTAGTGATAATATTTTGAGATAATACTTAAGTATTAAATGGCTTAATTGACATTGAAATTCCCATCCTCCAGCCTGAAAGGCCGGGTGCACCTTGGGAGATTGAGTGCGTGGAGAGGAGGCAGGCCAGGGAGAGAGGACAAGGGGTAAACTAACCCCTCTGGAGCCCCAGGGATTTGCATTGGGAATGAAGAGTGCGGCTAAAGTTGAATAGTCCTTCAAAGTCCCACAGATCAGCCTGAGAAGTAGCCAGTTAGCACAAGAGTCTGTAGATAGCTTCTAGTCTATTGAACTGGGGATGATTTTTTTTTTCACAGTAAAAGCCAGTAAGTATAGCTTTACTTTAGTGAATGTGAGATACAAATATTTTAGGACAACCTCTAGCATTTTCTTAACTATTTGATAAAAAGTTCATTAGAATATTTATTGTATAATGAAGAAAAAAACAACGCAGGAAATGATTTTTTAAAGTGTTTTAGAAACATTTACCCAGACTTTAAAAATGAAGACACTAAAAAAAAAATCACAACCACCACCTTACCTTCTGTTTTAGAATGGATGGGTTCCAAGGCAAAAGAGCTATAGAGCTATAAAGCTATAAAAAAGCTATGAAGGCCACCTAGCTGCCCCTAAAAATGAAGAGGGCAGCTGGGTGGCACCCTGGATTGAGAACCAGGCCTAGGTTCCAATCTGGCCTCAGCACTTCCTAACTGTGTCCACCTGGGCGAGTCACTCGCCCCTCCTTGCCTAGCCCTTACTGCTCTTCTGCCTTGGAATCAAAGCGCAGACTTGATTCTAAGATGGGAGGCCATGGTTTTTTTAAATGGAAAAATGAACAGAGAAAGTCGTTGGAGGCTCACTTTCTGAGAAGAAGGTACAAGCACAGGCCTTCAGTCTATACAAAATGCAGAAGAGAAAACCAGATGAAACCCAGTTAGGGAAAAAGGTCCCAGCAGGGGAAAGGATCCCTGCCTTGGGGTGGGTCAGCGCTCAGTGCCTTGTCCTGCCTTTGTATTTCAGGCTCCCGTCTAGCCACCCGAGGGATTTCCTATGGGAGCCCTTTCAGGAGCTTTGGAAGGACGGGGATTGTCTGCTTCCCAGACCTCTCTTAGGCCCCCAGCCGGCCTCTCCCCCTGTTCTGTCCTGTTCTGCCCATAGACACGTGCCTTATAGTTCTGGGAGAAGATATGAGCAGCCCCGAGCGGAGAGGGAGACCCAGTAAAGCGTCTGCCAAAGAGCCAGTCTCGAGCCCGGGAGGCTAGTAATCCAGCCGTAAAGGGTCCCATGTCCCAGCGAGCTCGGCCACGGAAGGCACAAAGGAGCCAGCTGGTACCTGGGTTACCCCAAGCAGAGACGAATGGGGCGAAGGCGCCGGGAGTTCATTTCGCCCTGCTTAACCTCTAGCCCGCATCGGGGCTCGGGGGGTTCCCAAATGTTTTCATCACCCTCTCGGCGTTTCCGTGTTTTCCGGTGTAGCAGGACTTCCACATCCTTGAAAGAAGGAATGTGATCTTTTTCATTTATGGGGACAAGAGGAACCGGGGAGAACTTGATCCTGGGAAAAGTGATAAACCCCGGATCCAGGCTTGATATTATAAGAGGACCCCTCAGATTGCAGCCTGGCTGACCATCCAAACAGACAAGCGTTGATCGCAGACCTTCGGTGTTACCAAAAAAAAGACAAAAGATGCTGCTGTCAAGGAGGTTACGTTCTCCGGAGGTGGGCGAGGAGGCAGGGAATGTAAGGTCTGGACAGGCAAACATCACCGCCTCATGGGAGGAGGAGGGAGAAGCCATTAACTGCAGTGATCCGAAGAGCCCATGCGTGGCCTCTCTTTTATACCGCCAGGTCCGGGAGTCTATAGGTTTGGGTGCTCCCCGCGTGGTGTGATCTTGAGAGAAGGGCGCTCTCTGCTCTTTCCTGGGGAGTCCTCTTGGCCCTGGCCACGCCCTGTACTCTCCTGAGCCCCCTCCAGCGCTCCCCCCGGCCTTGGAGCCCCCACTAGAATTGTATCCGGGCCGCAGGTGCCGATCAGCGCCAGCAAAGGGGTGCCCTTCGGTCTCTTTCTGACTAGTTTTCCAACCCTTTACCATGCCTGGGTTTAGCAGCCACCTCCAAAACCCATGGATGGTGCTGCTGCCACCACGTGCACTCCGGGTCAGCCTCTACCGGCTGTCACAGACTTCCGCTGACTTACAAAAGTGTCCTAGGATGGAAAACATCCATTCTCGGGCCGATTTAGAGTTGGCTCTCCCGCTCTCAAATGTGCTTCGAGGCGTCTTTTTAAATTATTTGTATGGGAATGGTGGGAGAATTCCACTCGATCCTGACCTATCCGCTGCCGTCTCCGTTCTGCCCCTCTCATTCTTCAGAATGAATTATTGCCAGACTTTCTCTAATTTGATCCCTTCCTGTAACTTCTGACGAGAAGATCAGAGGGGACAAATGCTTCATTTCTCCATTTTCATTTCTCCATATATGAATATAAGCAATCTCCATCTATTTATTTATTTATTTGTTTATTTGATAATTAAATAAACAATAAAACTTGATAAATAAATAAAGCCCTTTATCAGGGTTCATCTGTATTTACTATTTTGTGTTTCTCTTTACTCCTGTGTTTGAATTTCCAAGTTTTTCTGTAGCTCTAATCTTTTCATCAGAAATGCTTGAAAATTCCCCTATTTCACTTAAGTTTCATTTACCCCTCCCATAGCATTATAATCAGTTTTGCCAAGTAAAGTAATTTGTGGATGTAAGCCCGTACAGCCTTTTCCTTCTGGAATATTATATTCTAAATTCTCTATTCTTTTATGGTGGCGGATGCTAAATCACGTGTGATCCTGACTGTGGCTCTTTGGTACATTATGGATTTGGGCTATAATGTTCCTCAGAATTTTCAATTTGGAGTTTCAGGAGGTAATTGGAAGAGTCCCTTTATTACCCCCTTTCCCTTGCTACTAAAAGATCTGGACACTTTTAAGATTTCTTGAAATATAATGTCCAGGTTCTTTTTTGGTCATGACATTAAATGAGTCCAATGATTCTTTTTGTTTTTTTAATATAATTTATTCCCAAATATCTCCTCTCCTCCGTCCTCTCCCTTGCAGCACAGAAGGTATCACCCAACAAAAGGATGTGTAGATATTAATTATGTCTTTCATGTTTCTATATTTCAGTTTGTTCTCTGGAGGTGGACATTCATATGTTAGTCTTCAAATATTAATTCTATAGTTATATATGATGTCTTTTCGGTTCTATTAATTTCATTTTTCATTATTTCATGTAGATCTTTTCAAGTTTTTTTTTTAAATTACCTGCTTATTGTTTCTTAGAATGCAGTAGTATTCCATCACAATCATGTACCACAATTTGTTCAGCCATTATCTAACTGATACAGCTCCTCAGTTTCCAATTCTTTGCTATCACAGAGCCACTAAATATATATAAAGAGAGATAGAGAGGGTTTTGCTCTTCAAATTGAGTGGATCAGTTCATAGTTAGTGTCTCCATTTTTCCACATCCCCTCCAATATTTGTCATTTTGCCCTTTTATCATTTTAGCTAATTGGACAAGTGTAAAACATCTCAGAATTGTTTTAATTTGCATTTCTCTAATAAGTATTTACTTCAAGGTGTTTTTTTCTCTAATGTCCATGATATAGTTTTGATTTTTTCATCCAAAAACTGTCTGTTCATATCTTTTGTCCATTTATTAGTTGGGGAATGGATCTTATTCTTATAAATTTGACAAAGTTCTCTATATAGGTTAGATATAAGACTGTCTATTATAAAAGTTTCCCCCCAGTTTTCTGCTTTCCTTCTAATTTTGGCTACGCTAGTTTTATTTGTACAAAATCTTTTCAATTTAATATAACCAAAATTATCCATTTTCTATTTCATAGTACTCTCCATTTCTTGTTTACTCACAAGTACCTCTTATCCATAAATCTGATAGGTAATGTGTTTCCTTTTCTTGTGTTTATGATACCTCCTTTTCCATTTATCTATTTTGAGCTTATCTTAGTGAATGGTATAAAATATTGATCTAGTTTCTGCCAAACTACTTTCTAGTTGTTCCAGCAGTTTTAACCAACTAGTGTGTTCTTATCTCAAAAACTTTGATCTTTACTTTTGTCAAATACAAGACTACTACAGTCTTTTACTACTATTTGCTGTATATCTGTTCTGTTTCACTGCTTTGCCTTTCTGTTTCTTAGCTAGTACCAGATAGTGTTGATAATTACTGCTTTATAATACAATTTAAAATCTAGTACTGTTAGAATTCTTTCATTTATATTTTTTCATTAATTCATTTGATATTCTTGATCTTTTGTTCTTCCAAGTGAATTTTTTTTTAACTCAAATTATTTTTTGGTAATTTAATTGTGATGTCATTGAATAAATAAATTAGTCTATGTAGGATTGTCATTTTCATTATATTGGCTATGTCCACCCATGAACAATTTATATTTCTCCAGTTATTTACATCTGACTTTAATTGTGTAAAAAGTACTTTATAATTATATTTGAGGTCCAGTAATTCTTAAATCTTTTTCTTCTTGATTTGTTTTTCAAGTTGGTAATTTTTACCTAGAAGTCAGGGTTGTTATGTTAATGATCAAAAGAAAAGAGTGGAAATAGAGGAGAAGAATCTATTCAAAGAAGGAGCGGTGACTAAGATATCTTACATTTTCTTAAATGTTTTCAGCCTTTTAATATTTTAAAAATATTTTCTATTTTAATATTTCTTGTTGCCTGATCGAGTCATTGGCTTCTGTTTAGTCTATTTTAATTTTTATGAAGTTTTGTTTCTTGTCTCTATAGGCCAGGGGTCGGCAATGTATGGCTCTTTCTGCAGGAGCCATAAAGTCCTTTTTTTTTCAGGCGCTGTGAGCACTGCACGGCTCTCACGAAATAACATTTTAAAAAATGTGGCGTTTATGGCTCTCACGGCCAAAAAGGTTGCTGACCCCTGCTCTAGGCCAAGCTGTTAACTCCTTTTCCAATCCTTTCTTCCATAGCTGTCGTGTCTTTTACAATTTTTTCTTAAAATGTTCTTGTTCCATTTATTAAAAAAAAATTTTAAGCTACTTAAAAAAATGCTTGCTGCATTTCTTCCAGAAATTATAATTGAGTTTGACCCCAAACTCTATTTTTCTCTAAAGCATTTCTTATAAATGTTTTAGAGCCATTCTCTTCTGTGATTGTTTCTTGAGTGTCCCTGCCACCCTAGTAATTCTTTATGGTGAGTGTGTTTGTTTGTTGCCCATTCTCCCAGTCAATTTCCCGACTTTGGATTTGATGTTAAGGCTAAAGCTCCACCACACTTCTGGAAGTTGTATCCTGTTGTTGCTTTCATAGGATTTTGAGTATCATGTTTTTCCAGATTCTTAAGATCAGGCTGGGGACCTGCAATGCCGGCTTGCTGTCCAACCTCCCCTGCCTCCCACCACCCCTCCAGCCCAGTCTGAACCCTGCAAGTTCCTGATCTATAAGAATAGACTGATGCTGAACTCAGACCCCGTCAGCCAGCTAGAAAGCTCTGTCGATTCAGAGAAACAAATATAAGTTCCCTTTTGGTCTGAGATTTCTGACTTCATTATTCCTTAATAGGCTGGACCAAATGGTGGCTCTAAGCTTCAGTTCTGAGCCATACCAATGCTGCTGCTGGCTTCTGAACTTCCTCCTTTCTTCATTAACAACCCAGGGGCTCCCCATCTGGATTCCACTCCCCTATTCGAGCTTCTTTTCATTGTGCTCTAGGTCTGTGACGTGGAACTAGCTAATGGCTTGAAAATTTTGCCAGTTAGTACCTGTCCCTGTTATAGTGCCTGTAGGTGTCCCGCTTTGGGTCTGCTCCTGGCCCAACTGTTGCCAGTGTCCAAAGACCTCCTTGTCTGTCTCCTTGTGTCAAGATGGGCTATACATGGGCCTTGTGGTGAGGTTTTCTGCATTTCTTCATCACTATTTGATCGGATACACTTCCTAATTCTGTAGAAAGGAGTTTTTTTGGAGAATACAAAGCACTAATTCTTGTTACTCCGCCATCTTGGCTCTTCTCCCTAAATATTTAAAATAAATTCTTTAAAAGAGAGATCATTATTTATTAACTTTAGAGAGAGCTGTTTCAGGTTAGTTACCAGGTCAGAAGCCAGATAATAAAGGATTATTTGGAATCAGAATGAAAGAATGAGAAGCTGTTTTTTTTTTTTTCCTTAGGAGTTTGACTAAAAAAGAGAAGAGAGAAGATGAGAAATTGAGAAAATGGTAGGGTTGAGTGATAGGTTTTTTTGTTTTACGGATGGGGAAAGATGTGAGCACATGTGAAGGCACCTATAGGGAAATATTGAAGATTAAAGAGAGGAGATGATTGAGAGGACAATCTGTTGGGGAAGGCAGGAGGGGATAAGATCAAAGGCACATTCTTCTCCAAGTATAAGATTCACTTCATTATAAGAGACTGGAGAGAAGGAGAAGAGAGCAAGTAATGATGTCACAAGGTTTTGAGAGGAAGAGAAGGGGTGGAGAGGGAGCTCTTGGTAAATGGCTATAATTTTCTCAGTAAAGTAATAGGAGAGAGAGCAATGAAGTTTGATGAAGGAAGAAGGAAGGGAGCCCCAATGGCAGCCAAGACAAAATAAGTGAAATAGAAAAATGTTGTTACTTTCTTCTTGTTATACCTGCTTTACCCCATCTTCCTCTTTTCCTACCTCCATTCAAGAGAACATTTATTAGGGGGAAAACCTCAGTGAGAGGTTTTCTTGTCAGTGTTCTTGTTAATGAGCCATAATATACCACGTCTTATAAGTACTTACTACTAGAGTTAGAGCTTTGTGTTGAAATTCTAGAATATCTTCATCTTTCTCTACTTTGCAGATATCTGAATTGAAGGGAGGGGGCACCAGGTGCAGAGAGAAAGCTAATGAGGTTTCTTCAATGATCTTTAACATCTCTTCCAAACTTAAACCAGAGTCTGTGGTTCCCATTATTGTCATGATACTAGACACACACACACCTCCCTTGTTACTCCTCCTCTCCAGCCTCTACTTGCTCCTTATGAACAAAGGTCTTAATGCCAAATTAGTTGGCTAAAATAGTCCCTATTAATATGCTAGTGGGAAAAGGTTAGAAACCTCTCTTCTTAGAGATAACATACCTTGAGGATATTTTTAAAATTTATTTCTTAAAAGATTTTATTTTCCCAATTATGTGTAATAATAAGTTTAAGCATATGTTTTCTGAAATTATAAGATCCAAATTGTCTCCCTCCCAAGGATGGTGAGCAATTTGATTGACATTATACCTGTATAATCATGGAAAACCTACTTCCATGTGGGTCATCGTTACAAGAGAATATAAAACCCAAATGAACAAATAAAAAATCATCATGCATGCATCTGCATTCCAACTCCAATAGTTCTTTCTCTGAAGTGGATGATATTCTTTGTCATAAGTCCTTCAGAATTATCCTGGACCATTGTATTAGCCATCCTTCAATACGGAGGTTACTGTGTTCAGTGTTCACTATTCTTTTTTCACTCTGCATCAGTTCATGTAGATCTTTCTAGATTTTTCTGAAATCATCCAGCTGATCATTTCTTAGGGTAAATAGTATCCCGTTACCGTCACGTATCGCAGCTGTTCAGCCATTCTCCAATTGATGGATGAATTTCTAATTCTTTGCCATCACAAGAAGGGCTGCTATAAACATCTTTGTACAAGTAGGTCCCTTCCCCTCTTTTATGCTCTCTTTGGGGTACAGACCTAAGAGTGGCATTACAGGATCAAAGGGCGTGCAGTTCTATAGCCCTTTGGGCAGTTCCAAATTGCCCATCGGAATGTTTGGATCGGTTCGGGATTCCACCAACAATGCATTAGTGGCCCAATTTTGCCACATCTCCTCCCACATTTATCCCTTTTCCTTTTTGGCCATGTTACCCAATCTGATGGATGTGAGGTGGTCCTTGTAGCATTTAGATTCTGTCCAATACTTCAAGTATTATTTTTATAAAGTTTATTATCTGACAAAACAGAACCACGTGACTAAGTTTTTCTACCTGCTCAAAAACGCCGTCTCCACCAAAGCCACGCCAGGAAGGAAAGAGGCTGAGAGACGGGACTACACCCAGTTTATATCCTGCCTCCATCATCAGCACATCAAGGCAGGAAGTGAGTAGGAGTAGTGCTGGGAACTGTAGTTTTTAGGGTAACAGATTCTAATTACACATACCTCAGAGTTGTTTTAATTTGGATTTCTCTAATCAGGAGTGATTTGGAATATTTTTTAATGTGATTATTGTTAGCTTTGATTTCTTCATTTGAAAATTGCTTATTCATATCCTTTGACCATTTGTCAATTAAAGAACAATTTATATTCTTATAAATTTGACTCAGCTCTCTATCTTGAGAAATTGGACCTTTATCAGAGAGGTTTGCTATAAAATATTTTTTCCTTCTAATCTTGGTTGCATTGGTTTTGTTTGTACAAGAACTTTTTAACTTAATATCATCAAAATTATTCATTTTACATCTTGTAATGTTCTCTATCTCTTGTTTGGTCATAAATTTTTCACTTCTTCTGCGTTCCCGTAATTTACTTATGTCTAAATCATATACCCATTTTGATCTTCTCTTGGTATAAGGTGTGAGCTATTGATATATACCTACTTTCTTCCATACTGTTTTCCGGTTTTCCCAGCAGTTTTTGTCAAATAGTAAGGTTTTTTTCCTCAAAGCTGGGCTCTTTGTGTATAACAAACACAAAGATTGCTACGGTCATCTGTCCCTGTATATTGTGTATCTGATCTATTCCAATGACCCACCCTTCCATTTCTTAGCCTGGATCAGATTGTTCTGGTGATTATTACTTTATAATACAGTTTGAGATCTGGTACTGCTAGGTACACTTTTCCTTTGCATATTTTTTCATTAATTTCCTTGATATTCTTGACCTTTTGTTCTTCCAGATGAATTTTATTATTTTTTCAAGTTCTAGAAAATAATTTTTTGGTAATTTGATTGGTTTGGTGCTGAATAAATAAATTTAAATTTAAATGTCATTTTTATTATATTAGCTCAGCCTACCCATTCCAATTATTTAGATCTGACTTTGGGGGGGCAGCTATGTGGTTCAGTGGACTGAAATCCAGGCCTAGATATGGGAGGTCCTGGGTTCAAATCTGTCCTCAGACACTTCCTAGCATTGTGACCCTGGACAAGTCACTTAACCCCCATTGCCTAACCCTTACCGCTCTTCTGCCTTAGAACCAATATACTGCTTTATATATATATATGTATGTGTGTGTGTGTGTATATATATAATATATTTATATATAATATATTTAAATATATATATATAATACACAGTATTGGTTCCAAGGCAGAAGGTAAGAGTTTGAAAAAATAAAAATAAATAAATATATACTTCTTATCCATTTAAGAAAAGGCCCCTTTATTCCTATGCTTTCTCTTGTTTTCAGTAGGAATGAGTGCTGTATTTTGTCAAAGGCTTTTTCTGCATCTATTGAGATAATCATGTGATTTCTATTAGTTTGGTTTATTGATATTATGCTGATGGTTTTCCTAATATTAAACCATCCTTGCATTCCTGCTATAAATCCCACCTGGTCAGAGTGAATGATCCTTATGATAAATTGTGGTAGTCTCCCTGCTAGTATTTTATTTAAGATTTTTGCATCAATATTCATTAAGGAAATTGGTCTGTAATTTTCTTTCTCTGTTTTTGGTCTTCCTGGCTTAGGTATCAGCACCATATTGTCATAAAAAGAATTTGGTAGGATTCCTTCTCTGCCTATTTTCCCCAATAGTTTATGTAGTATTAGGATTAGTTGTTCTTTGAATGTTTAATAGAATTCACTTGTGAATCCATCTGGCCTTGGGGATTTTTTCCTGGGGAGTTCCTTAATGGCTTGTTCAGTTTCTTTTTCTGAGATGGGGTTATTTACATATTCTATTTCCTCTTTTGTTAAACTAGGCAATTTATATTTTTGTAAATATCTTAAGGGTATTTTAACGGGGTCCATCTAGAAAATATGTTCCCTCCTATGTTTTGTTCCTTTAATAATTTCAGTCTAGGAATGAGGGAAAGACAGAGTGAGTGATATTATAGGATGGGGAAAGAGTTTGATTTTGAGCTGAAGGCTGGGATTAGTTGGTAAAAGCATCTTGAAATCCAAACTAAGAGTAAGGCATCAAAGGGTCCAAGAAGGGACACTGCACTGAGAGGTAGAGGACCCTGCCCAAGTCTTGTCACATATTTCTTTATCTATAAAATAATACTTTCACATTTGTATAGCCTTTTAATGTTCTGGCTATAAAATGGGGATAATAATAGTACCTACATCCCTGGGATGTTGCAAAGATCAAATCACATTTGTAAAATGATTAATATAGTCCCTGGCACTTAGTAAAAATTAATGTTTCCCTCCTTCCTTCCTTCCTGGAGCTTTCCTTAGAACTCTATGAAATTATGTAAATTTATCATCAGTTCCACAGATTAGGAAATTTTGTCCTTGATCTTATTATAGATTAGGAAACTGAGGTTGAGAGAAATCATTCAACTTTCCCAGAATCAGGGGTCACAAGAAAATTCTGTGACTCCATTGGAGTCATGCTCTTTGCTATTCATCCCGTTTCACCAAAATCTACATTTCCAGAAATGTGGGGATTAAACTAAATGATCCTTGAGAGCCTTCCCAGCCCTAACATTCTGAGAACTGAGAAAATGTACTTCTCTCTTCTTTTGGCAGAGGTGAAGGACCATGGGTATAGAATGTTGCATAAATTGTCAGACATGGAAAATATATTGATTGGTCTTGTTGAACTGCCTCCCCTTTTTAAATATTTGTTGCCAAGAATGGCTTGGTGGGAAGGGGACGGAAGAGAAACAGATTCAGAGGTGAAGGCATTATGTGAAAACAAAGGATCTTCATAAAAATTAGATTTTTAAAATCAGGATTTGATGTGGAAACTGACTGTGAAGCTGGGGCAATTCCTCGTCGTGGAGAGGAGTAGGGAAGAATTATCAATATGGCAACTATTGCTATATTAACTGTGCTTTCTTTGACTCCTCTTGTGAATATGCCAGCAGAAGAGCTGATGTCCACTCCGCTCCTCCAGGACACCGAAACCCTGACTCCTACAGCTGTTGCCAACACTGCAGTCATCGCAGGTAAGGGAGCCACTGGGACCAAGAGCTCTTTCTTAGCTCAAAACAAAGCAAAACAAAAACTGAGGAGTTTCGGTGACAGAGAGCCAAGTCGAAAGTGTCTTCTAAAGCCTGAGTCAGATGCCCAGAGTGGGGACAGCCAGTGGGAGCCTCTGGCCTTTTCCTCAACCACACCATGATGGGTCATTATGCAACTTCACCCTCCCACATGTAAGTAAGTTTGGTACTTTGAGGCTCTCTTCCTCAAAAGTTGGCCCTTTTGGTCCTCAAAAATGCAATACTGGGGGCAGCTGGGGAGCTCAGTGGATTAAGAGTCCGGCCTAGAGACGGGAGGTCCTAGGTTCAAATCTGGCCTCAGACACTTCCCAGCTGTGTGACCCTGGGCAAGTCACTTGACCCCCATGGCCCACCCTTACCACTCTTCTGCCTTGGAGCCAATACACAGTATTGACTACAAGATCAAAGGTAAGGGTTTAAAAAAAGAAAAGAAAGAAAAGCAAAGGCAGGAGACCAAAGCAAAATTTCAGGGAAAGGAGGAAAGATGACGGGAGCCAATGCAGATGGGTGCCTCTCTGAAATGTTGGGTAAGTAGCCCTTCCAGAATCCCATGTCTCCCCTCTTCTTCCCAAGGTGTTATCACAGTGGTCTTCATCACTCTGCTCTCAGTCCTGGTTGTGATCATCATTTACCTGTACAAGAACAAAGGCAGCTATATCACGTATGAGCCCCCCGAAGGAGAAGCCAGTGCCACTCTGCAAATGGAGAGTGACTCGGTCCAAGGGAAGAAAGAGGAGTATTTCATCTGAGGACTCCCCCAGACTCCTGGGCCTCTAACTGCAAGACCTGGGGACTGAGGGATCCATTTATGAGGCGAAAACGTGTCTGAAGCCAGAGGTGGGTGTTGATAATGGGCAGGTCTGTGCTCTCTCCGGGTCCGGATCCAGGGACACTCCTGACCTGGGTGCCAAGAACAGAGCCCTGCGGGACCAGGGAAGTAGAGGAAGCAGACTCCGATGCCAGGCTCGTCGCGGCTCCCAATGTCAGACCAAATGGCCTTTATAATTAAGCAGGCGAGGACTAACTCCTAGCAGGTGGCCATTTCCCTAGGACCCTTCTACACTCTTGCTTTATGGGAGGCGGCCAGTCCTACTCCTCGACGCATGAAGAACCCTAATGACGGGTCCCAAAAAGTTATCTGGCATCCTGATGACTCTGCAGCCAGCTTGGGGAGAGGAAGGCTGCTCTTATGGGGGTAATCATTGAACACATCAGCTGAGCTCACCTGCTGGTCATCTGGGCTGACCCTTTCCTCGAGCCCTCTGCTTCCCAGACCACTCTTATCCCAATCCAATCTTGTATTAGCGATATCTTTTTTTTTTTTATCAGAATTAAAACTTTTTATCACAAGAAATTTTGATTCTCATTTACAGGAGGCAGAGAATAATAGTCGGCACTAAATTATTCACATTTGGGATTTATCTAGACAGTAGTAGGAGTATGAAGCACATCGCAGATAATCCAATATGTGTATATTTATTTAGTTCTACATTATATCCATGTAATACTGGGCCATTAATTATATACATTATAAAAATGACACAAAAAAGGATATTGAAAAGGATGAGATAAAGCTGATATATGATACCAGAGGGAGCCATTGAAGTGTTTTGAGGCCAGGAGTGACAGAATCAGATATGCAATTTAGGAAGAATCTCTTTGTTGACTATTTATGGAGGATGAATTAGAAAAAGTAAAGAGTCGAAAGCTAGTGGCTCAGTGGATAGAGTGCCAGGCCCAGAGACTGGGGATCCGGGGTTCAAATATGACCTCAGACACTTCTTAGGTATGTGATCCTGAGTAAGTCACTTACTCCCCATTGCCTTACTGCCTTGGAACTGATGCTTCATACTGATTCTGAGACAGATAGTAAGGAAAGAGAGAGAGGAGGAGGGAGGGACAAGAGGGAGACAGGAAGAGAGAGCTCCTATTTCTGCCTAAAATGGCTTCTTGAACATTTATTAGTAGGTGATTAACATTGATGGGACTGGAATAACTGGTAGACATGAAAAAACTGCAGAAAGTTGGGCTGAATATGCACTGACACTATCATCACATTCTAGAAATGAGCAATTTGGACAAATTACTAAACAAGAATCAGAAGGTATTTCCACTGAGCCACTAGCTTTCTACTCTTTACTTTTTCTAATTCATCCTCCATAAATAGTCAACAAAGAGATTCTTCCTAAATTGCATATCTGATTCTGTCACTCCTGGCCTCAAAACACTTCAAATGTCTGATGTGTTCTTAATTTGCCTAGAGAAAAAAATAAAATGGCTTCTTGGACAAAGGTAAGCGAACTAGCAAAAAACTAAAATGATTGGAATTCTCAGGAGACAATAGTTCTTAAGTTTTAGTTAATTTATTAATTGACCAGTCAGAACCTCTAAATCTGGTCTGTTGACTCTTTCCACAATCCAAAAAGAAAAAAAGGCCCCCCACACCTCTTATGCAGGTATATTGACTGATTGATTGATTTTATAGCTGAGGAAAGTTCCTCCTCTGGACATCCCAAGACTTCTCTGATTGGTCAATAGCCACTGAGAAGATGGATTTAGAGGCCTTAGAAACCCATGGACAAAGGAAAGGGAGACCACCAGAAATCCCGAGACTTGCATGGGTCACCGAGATGAAAACCTCTGAGCATGACACAAAACTGACTGGGAACATCTGTAAACTGCAAAAGAAAGAAAACCGGGCAGCTGGGTAGCTCAGTGGAGTGAGAGCCAGGCCTAGAGACAGGAGGTCCTAGGTTCAAACCCGGCCTCAGCCACTTCCCAGCTGTGTGACCCTGGGCAAGTCACTTGACCCCCATTGCCCACCCTTACCAATCTTCCACCTATGAGACAATACACTGAAGTACAAGGGTTAAAAAAAAAAAAGAAAGAAAGAAAGAAAGAAAACCAGCCCACAGAGTGGGTTTGAGAGCAGCTCGGAGCAGCAGCATCTAATCCAGGCAAGAAAATATACAGCCTGGGATACCCCAGACCCAGGCGCTCAGAAGTCCATAGCTCTGTCCTGAAATGTCCAAGCAGGGCCTGAAAGCCAGTGCTAGAATCTCAGTCATAAGGGAAGAAACTCAGCACTCAGTTTATTTAGCCACTGCCCACCATGGGGAGGTGGGAGTCCAAACTGGAATCCTGGGGCCCCGGGGCGAAACCTGAAGAGATGACCACACTCTGCCCCAAAGCACTGGAAGGGGCGATCCTGGCCCTAGCTGGAAGCCACAAATTGTGACTAAAGCTGGATATCTAAGTGAATGGAAGCCACCAATCACTATAAGGAACTGTGTAATCCAGAAATACCCCAAACTCCAAACTAGGAGAGTAACTAAGCAACTGTTAAATAGAGACTCAAAGGGAAAAACTGATTCTTAGGAAGGAAGGAAAGAGGGAAAGAAAGGGAAGGAGGAAAAAATTTAGAAAAATAGCTTGAAATAGGAAGCGATAAAACTTCCCCGGTAATAGACTTCCTGAAAATTAAAATAGACCAAATTGAAGTCACTGCTTTTATGAGAAAAAAAAAAGTATAAAGAAATTGGGGGGAAGGGAATGAGGGTATCACAGACCAAAAATAATTAACCTGGAAAACAGGCTGAGGGATAAATATATATATATAAATGCTAGAATGTTTTATTTCAAGAAATCATAAATGAAAACTGCTAGAAGGCAGAAATAGAAAGAATCCACTATTTACTTCCTGAAATAACCCCTAAAAGAAAAAAATTCCCATAATCCCAAACTTCTACTTCAGAGAGAGGAGGCAAGGAGACTGGTTTGTAGGTCCAAGGAAGTCCAAGGAAGAAGCAATGAGTGCCTGACCTAGGGTGGTGGCTGGATAAGGAGAGAGAAGACAAATGTGGCAGATGTAAAGGTAATAGCAAAAAGGATCAACATTAGACATGTGGGATAAAGGAGAAAGAGGAGTTGAAAAAAATTTATTTTTTATTTTATTTTTATTTTCAGTTTTAAATTCTCTTCTTCCCCCCTACCCATTGAGAAGGCAAGAAAACAATACCCACCACACATATGAAATCATGCAAAACATTTCCACATTGATCATGTTGTGAAAAAAAAAGCAAGAAAAAATTTAAAAGTGAAAAAAATGTGCCTCATTCAATCCATACTCAGGAGTCCATTAGTTCTCTCTCTAAAGGTAGATAGCATTTTTCATCATGAGTCCTTTGGAATAGTCACAGATCAATGTGTTAATTAAAGTAGCTAAGTCTCACAGTTGGTTAGCATTACAGTATTGCTGTTGCCATGTACAAGGTCCACCCCCCCCCTCCCGCTTTTGTTTACTTCATTTTCCATCAGTTCATATAAGTCTTCTCAAACCATCCCCTTCATCATTTCCACTAGAACAACAGATTCCATCACAATAATAATCAACTTATTCAACAATTCCCCAATTCCCCTCATTTCCAATTTTTTGCCACCACTAGAAAAACTGCTATAAATGTTTTTGAATATATGAGTTCCCTTTTTCTTTGATCTCTTATGAGGAACAGACTTAGTAGCAGTACTTCTAGGTCAAAGAGTACACCCAGTTTTATAACCCTTTAGGCATAGCCCCAATTTGTTCTTCAGAATGTTTGGATCAGTTCACAAATCTTCCAACAGTGCATTGATGCCCCTAATTTTTCCACATCCCCTCCAGCATTTATCATTTTCCTTTTCTGTAATTTTAGCCAATCTGATTGGTGAGAGGTGGTACCTCAGAGTTGTTTTAATTGATATTTTTCATTATTGGTAATTTAAAACATGACCATTAATAACTGACTTAGTCTAAAAAACTATCTTCATACTCTTTGACCATTTGTCAGTTGGGGAATGGCTCTCATTTTTTATAAGTTTTGCTCAGTTCCCTATATATTTGAAGAGACCTTTATCAGGAAAACTTGCTGTAAAAATTTTCCCAGTTTTCTGCTTTTCTTCTAATTTTGGCTGCCTTAGTTTTATATAAAACCTTTTAAATTCAATATAATCAAAATTATCCATTTTACCTCCATGCTCTCCTAATTTGCTTACATTTCCTTTTACATCTAAATCTTTTACTCATTTTGACCTCATCTTGGTGTATAGTATGAAGTATTAGTCTACCCCTAGTTTCTGTTATACTGCTTTCCAGTTTTCCTGATTATTATTGAATAGTGAGTTCTGGCCCAAATAGCTGGGATCTTTAGATTTATCAAACGCTAGGTATGGGGTTATTCTGTATGTTGTGTACCCAATTCCACTGGTTAACCACTGTTTCTTATCCATTATCAGATTATTTTGATGATTATAGCTTTGTAATATAGTTTGAAATCTAGTACTGTTAGGCTGTCTTCCTTCACTTTTTTTTCATTGATTTCTTTGACATTCTTGACCTTTTGTTCCTCAATTGTTATGTTTTCTAGCTCTATAAAACTTTGGGAGTTTGACTGGTACAGCATTGCATAAAGTAAATGTAGGTGTTTTTGTCATTTTTATTGTCTTGGTTTGGCCCACCGATGAGCAATGAATATTTCTTTAATTATTTAGATCTGCTTTTATTTGTATTGTGTTTTGTAATTTAAGTTCTTCTAGTTCCTATATGTATCTTAGCAGGTAAACTCCCAAGTATTTTATACTGTCTGTAATTATCTCAAATAGAATTTCTCTATTTTTTCTTGCTGGTTTTTATTAGTAATATATAGAGATGCTGATGATTTCTGTGGGCTTATTTATTATTCTACAATTTTGCTAAAGTTAATTGTTCTGATTAGTTTTTTTAGATGGTTCTCTATGGTTTTCTAATAAAATATGAAATTGTATTTACTGTTTTGATATCATTGATTATAAACCAATTCATCTCATATAATCCTTTAGGTCAGGGGTCGGCAACATATGGCTCTCAAGCCATATCTGGCTCTTTTGAGGGCCAGATATGGCTCTTTCTGTAGGAGCCATAAAGTCAACCACGGCACAGTAACTAACAGTTTACGCATGACAACGTTATTATTTTTAACTTTTCTATCTGCTCTTAAAGGGGAACTATAGTCAGATTACACCTTTACATATGCTTCATTAGTGAGAAGCATTTCTCCCCAGTAGTTGTTTCATTTGATACAGAATGATTGAGTAGGCAGCACTGATAAACACCTGTACCAGAAAATGTGTGTGATGTGTCCTGGCCAGTTTTCCATGAAAAGGTACCCTCCTCCCCCACTATTTACTAATGCCTGCACACAAGTCATGTTATTTTCTGTAATCTCCTGATCTCCTACTTAATTTATGTGGCCAAATGGCTTAACCAGCAGGCCGGCAGCTTTTTCTTCTCCTGTTGCCTGACTTGAGGGGGGAGAGGAAAAAGTATTCTTACCTGAATTTTTCTCTTTATTTCAGCAATTTTCTTAGTGTAAAGGAGTTTTATATGTATGTGTGCAGTTACATCAGTACTATAGTGCCCCATTAAGTCTTGTTTTTTGATTAATAATCAAAATAATTTTGATTAATAATCAGCAAAACCATGCAGCACCAGAAGTCACATTAATGTACTTTATTCATCATTGGTTAGCACATAATAACGTTATTAAAAATAGTTCAGAGACTTATTGTACTTTAAAAGTGTTGTTCTTACATAAAATGCACATATTTACTTGTATTCAGTGTTAAACATATTGTACAGCTCTCACAAAATTACATTTTAAAAAATGTGGCGTTTGTGGTTCTCAAGGCCAAAAAGGTTGCAGACCCCTGCTTTAGGTAGTATCTGTGACTATGTTGGTTAGTCTCAGTTGTTAATTAACTGTGATAGATAAGGAGTTATCTTAAGAGCTCCTATTTTTATTCTTGGAATGTAATTTGACTGAATCCTGATTCTGGATAAAGATAATAGAAGTAATCAGAAGGAATTTGTTACTAGTATTTGCTTTTATTAGAATGACCCAGAGAGATGCCCGTTTTCCTTTCTCTTCCTAAAGACATTGCTTGAGAGTCTTAGCAAGAGTATCAATAAATTTATCAACTATTAGCTAACCTACTTTGAACATTTGGTTTTGTTAATCAATGACTTCTATTAATTGTCAAAATCCTATAAAAACAACTGTGAATATCCAAAAGATGTCTTCTTCACATATAGGGTGTGATGAGACCTCCAATTTCTATTTCACCCACAAGTTAAAGTTGGATCTTCAATTCAGAATGATGGCCCAGAGATTTCTCTATTTCTTACACTAAATATACCATCATATCATCTGCAAAAAGTGAGTTGTTTCCTTGTTGCCTATTCTTATTTTTCTTGTCTTATGATACTAAATAATGATTTGATATGGTAAAGGACACATCCTTGCTTCATCACTGATTTGAAGAATGGAAAAGAATGGAGAGCCTGACTCTAGAGAGTTGCAGGAAAATTTAGAAGAATGGATTTGTCTGGGAAAGATAATGTAATGAGTTCTGTGTTCTGACTGAATATGCCTATAATCCTATTGAATTTGCTAATCCTATCCAAGTGGGGAAGCAAGATTCTTACTCACTGTCACGGTCTCTATAGTAGAGATTATCCTCTGAAAATATCTGCCAAAATCATAAAAGGATCTGGGCTGCAGAGTGAGAATGCTCAGCAGAAGGGGAGGAGAGGTGGAATTTTTCATAATTGCACCTCCATGGATGTCCCCATTGCAATTAGATTTTAATTGACAGAAGCTACAGGCTCAGAAAAGGAGAGGTTGGGAGCTTAAAGAGGGAAAAGGGTAGAATGGAGGAGTGTTGGGGAATAAGGAGAGGTGTAATTGGGCTATAAAAATCCATGTGATTAAGAAAGTGGGTTGCTATCCATCTTCTACCCTCTAATTGAGTAGTAGCAGGCTATGTTCTCTAGCCCCCAGGAGTTCTGGTCCTCATTTTGGAGACCACTATTGGAAAGGGATAGAGAATAGTCTAAGTTGGCTGGAGCTGGGGCTTTTTTGTTGTGACACCTTTGGCAGTCTGGTAAAGCCTATAGACCCATTCTCTGACTGATGTTTTTATATAATTAAAAGAAATGCTAAATTTGAAGTTAGTGAAAATAAAGATGTAACTTCCCCTGCATCTGAATTCAAGAACCTTTGGGCTATGGCAAGGCCAGAAAGTTAGGGTTGTGCCAGATTGCAGAGCCTTCAGGATAGATGGATGGATGGATGAATGAATGAAAAAATTTTTATAAAGTACTTTTCATGTGTTAATCACTGCAAAGACAATCCTTGCCTTCAAGGATCTTACATTCTTTTTTTTTTTAATCTTTACCTTCTTAGAATGGAAACTAGGTATCAGTTCCAAGGCAGAAGAGCAGTAGAAAGGGGGAGCTACCTAGCTGCCCCAAAGGATTTTTAAGGAAAGGAGTACTACAAAGGCCAGATCTACAGGGAGATAACATGAGAAATAGGGTGGGAGAGGGGGAGGAATGGAAGAGAAAGGCAGGTTATGAGGTAGGGGGAGCAGCTAGGTGGCTCAGTGGATTGAAAGCTAAGTCTTGGGTCCAAATATGGCCTCGGACAAGTGTCTACTTGTATGACCCTGGGCAAGTCACTTACCCCTGATTGTCTAGCCCTTTTGGTTCTTCTGCCTTGGAATGATACTTAAGTGTTGATTCTAAGACTGAAGGTAAGGGTTATTTAAAAAATAAAAAAGAAGTAATAGCAGCTAGGGCTATAGTTCTAGGCAGGTTGTAGTGGTGGTAGTGGATAAGATAAGCAAGAGTTGACAGGTTTTTATTAACTTCTTGGGTTGATAACACAGAGTGAACTGTTTAAAATGTCAACTGTTTCCAACATCAGAGATAGCATAAATGGTGATACTGACAGAAATAAGGAAATCAGAAGACAGAAGGGATTTAAAGGAGAAGATGATGATCTTGGCATTGGACATATTACACTAGAGAGGCATGCTGGGGAGAGAGGTTTGTGAACAGGCCTGGAGCTAAGAGGTGTCAGGACTAGAAAGAGATCTGGAGAATTACCTGCAGGGGCAAGTGGGTGCTGGGGAAACGAAACATGGAGAAATGCAGGGAGAGGGAGTATAGAAGAGGCAGAACTCTGGGGTATATCCTTATAGGATCCAGAAGGAGATGGGGAGATAGAACCAGGAAAATAGGCCTCACTGAAGACAAGGCTGGAAGAAGGGATTTAACAACCATCAGATACTGCAAAGATGTCAAGAATGCAAGCTGGGGAAAAAAAAAAAAAGATACTGAAGTTTTGTTGGGTTCAGGATTCCTAGAGATCTAGAAATTGCTTGGCATAACTTGATTCTGCTTTTGCTGTAGGTAAAATAAAATCCTTGAGGACACAGCCTGAAAATTCCTGGGGGAAGGAGGGGTAGGGTAGGCAGAGGTAAACACTGGCTATACCACCCTCTTGGCTCTGGCAGCTTCTTACTATCCTCAGCCCGGCCACCCTGGGCCTCAGGATTCATTTACTGAATGGGCATCAATCAGACTGTATCAGCAGTAGGGTATGGTCCCTGTGTTGCCGGTGAAAAGTCTGGATGTTTTGCACACCCTCATTTTTTCCCTTATTGGGTGTTCTTTATGACATAACTAGGTAAAACTGCCTATAATACCTCGCTGTTGCAGAAATTCTTAAATCTTTTTATGTGCCAGTGAAGCCTATGGTCCCCTTCCAGAATAATGTGTTTAAATACATAAAAAGACATCAATTGTACTGAAAATATAAAAAGAAACTTTTTTAGGTTCATGGAACCCCGGGTTGAAAATCCCTTTTTTATTGCCTCCAGATTATGGTCTGAAATCACAAAAGATGTCAGTCCTGGGAGTTTAGCAATTGTTGGTACTACTGCGGTTAGAGCCCTCATAAAGCTAGACAAGAAAATTCGGAAGACATCTAGAAATGAGCTGGGTGAGAAATACTTGGAGTTAAGGTGTAATGCAACTTCATCACTTTATTCAAATCTTCAAAATAGTCTTTATTCTACATTTTTAGTATAAAAAATCCACAAGTTAAGTGCACCACAGTGAAGAGAGAGACATACAACGCTGAACTTCCATAACAGTCAATGGTACAGTCAAACACCATATATACAGAATACAGTCAAATTTAGATGAACTGAAATTATAAGATAAAATATATTCATCAAATCCAATTCCAGAAAACAAAAATTAAAAGATCGAGGATCCCTGAATCTTTTCAACCCTAATGAGACTTCAACTGCACTTGAATCATCTTCGAGTGACCCATTCACAACACAATCCCATTAACCTAGCCCATGAGTGGCAAGTTAATGGCCATGGTCAGCTAGCTGCCTCAGACACTTAAACAGATGGCAACCAATTTCCATTCTCAAAACTCCCCTTACTTGGACTGTGAAGTCATCCATCTGGCTGTTAAAATAGATCCCTCCCTTTGCCTCTCTTATTTTAAACCTATAGTTGACCAAAGTGCAGTTAGCGTTGACACTGGGTGCTCAGATCGTTCTGTTGCTGGCACCAAAGCATACCTGGATGAGGCTTTTGTGTGCAGAGGCATCCATGAGAAGAGTACAAAAGGAATGGACCATTCTCAGCCTTTGCTGAGGGGAAAGAATGGGGCTCTATACTGTGTACACAGGTGGTTTCAGAGGATCCTTTGGAATAAAAGGTCAAAAGATAAGGAGAGCCAAGGTCTCCTCTCACATAAGAAGTAGGGAGGGAGAGGTGCAGGGAGAGAGAGAGAAAGAAGTCTGACTGGCTTTCTGTCCTGCACCATTGATTCAATGGAGATTGGCGAGGGAAGTCGGGCAAGGGACAGAGGATGTGAAGGAAAAAGGTAGACATCTATGCATTTCATTTATAACAAGTAATAGAAATCAAAGACTTTAAGGAGATTTAAGACCAATCAGAATAATTTGGCAACTTCAATTCTTCAGAAGATTAAAGTTCCCTCCAAACCTAATTTGATGGTTTATTACTAAAAGCAAAGACCAGTATGGTGCAGTATTACTCCAAAGGAATTAAAGGAACATCTTCAGGGAAGATTTGCCCACATTCATTTTATGAATGATTACCCCCCTCCCCCCACCTTGAAATGTTTTAGGGAGGTACTGCTACCATTACATGGTTCGTTATTAAGTTTGAAAAGTGCCTGAAGGTTTGGGCACCAGAAAGACACCCCAACAATATGTGTCTAAACTTTGACTTCAGGTTAATATGACTAAAGCAGTTACATTGTGAGAAGTGCTGACGGTGTGTGATGTCTTTCCTGGCATGGGGGTGGCTTTGGTTCTTCACCAGATGGTATAGCCACCATCCGAACCACCCACGAAGAAGTTCCCCTTCCGCTGAGTTACTAGCACGTTGGCCCCTTGCATAACAGCAAGCTGAGCAGCATTGGGGGGGCAACCAGGGGGTGGAGGCTGGAAGTAAAGAATAAGGTTGAATGGGCACAGAAAAACTGGTGCAGGGAAAATGGGGCCCCAAGGAAAGACCTATCACAAAGAATGGCAATTTGATGACCACAAGAATCATGGAGCTGGCCAACATATTACTTACTGGCAGTTTGAGTTCTAGAAAGCAAGCCTACTTGGTTGAGCACAAAGATGCTGACATGACCACTGTTGTTACTTGGGAAAAGGTTGGCCAGCTCCAAATTTCCCTTCTTAAAGGATACATGGGAAACAAATCCCTAGATAATCTGGAAACAATTTAACTAAAAATGCCCAACTCTTTCCTGACTACCTAAAGACAGCAAAAAAGAACAAATAGAAAAGGAATCCTCATACTTGGTCAAAATATGTCCAGCCCCAAGGAGAGACAAAGGTCCTCTCCAATCTCGGAAATCTCCAAGGGCCAATTTCTAAATTCTCCTTCAATGCTGCCCTTGCTCCAAGGTGAGCCTGTTCCAGCAAGTTAACTGAACATCATGCTAGTGCTCTTGGAAATACTTTTCACTTTTACAAATGGTGGGGAATAATACACAGAACAAATCTTGGAGACTCCACCTCGGGGACCAGAATCCTACTGCAAAGAGGATATCTTAAATGTAAGTATATCCCACCCAGCTGGCTCTAAGAAAACAGGAGTTAATGATAATTAAATATCCAATTTTCATTTGAGAGAATAATATACCACAGAGTTTTGAGATGTTACAGTGGTATTTGGTAATTATTTACTGATGCTTGCAATAAGAATGATATTATTGCAAAACAACACTGGTCAGAGCAATGTTATTTGGAATATGATGGTAATATAACTTAGGCATGAGAAGCTAATTCAATGTGGGGATCTCCACTAAAACATACATGGGGAGCAGACATGGCCCTGGAACTGATCTGGTACCTTGCAGAACCAAGGAAAATTTCTGACCTCTTGGATTCACAACTTAAGAACTTTCCTTCTTCAGAGACCACAGATCTCTCTTGGGTGAGCACAAAGATGCTGACATGACCACTGTTGTTACTTGGGAAAAGGTTAGCCAGCTCCAAATTTCCCTTCTTAAAGGATACATGGGAAACAAATCCCTAGATAATCTGGAAACAATTTAACTAAAAATGCCCAACTCCTGGAAACAACTTGAATATAAAATGTATTCTATTTATTTTGCATCCTTCATAATGACTGTGTAGAACTGTGAACATGGTGGACAGTAAGTGAAATGCCTACTGAGTAAATACAAATTTTTGTCAAACCAGTTCACAAAAAGTAAAATGGTCAAATTCAAATTGCTCCTCCTTTCATTCTTGGATGAGCTGGGAAATAGCCCCAAATCTGGCAATTAGATGGACAGGGCAAAGGGATAAGGGACTGTTAGCAACATTAATTACAAGACTATTGCTGCCAGAGGTTCTCTTGCCACAATCACTGCCTGTGGGTATTGGAGGCATCCTAACAGCAGGATCCCAGAATTAGACCTGGGACTTAAAGTCTAGCTCCTTCATTTTACAGATGAGGAAACTGAGACCTAGAGAAATTAACTTGTCTAAGTTCACCCAGGTAATACTGAATGTGAATGAGAAATCAGAGGTTTGAGCAACTCTGGATGGATGCTTAGGGCCAAACATGCAGCAGCCCCAGGGAAGACCAAGTGTGTTCTGGTCATACTCACAGGAATGTTACCAGCAGTAGCCCCAGCTCCAAACCTGGCACCAGGATCATAGGCTCCATCCACTAGCACTGTTGAACCAGGGGGGTATACGTGGCCAAGTGGATAATAAGCCAGCGGGACTGCAGAGCCAACAGGCCCAACAGCCACCGACTGACCCATGGGAAGAAACAAAGAAGCACCAGGATATGCAGCTGACATAGTGGGAACTGTTGCAGTGCCCGGGTGCACAAAATTTGGACGATAGAGCTAGAAAGGGAGAGGGGGAGAGAAAAAAGTTTATTGCATGAGGTTTTTAATTTATATTTTTCTAGTCAATATGTAATTCTCCAGTAGAGAGCAAGGAATTTCTAAACCCAGCAATCCTACAGCCTCTTTCTCCCTTCCACTGAGCTTGTTCTCAAGTCTTTCTCACCACCTAAAGAGAGAAAATCTTGTCTTCATCGCTGTCATACCTCCCCCATCCCTGGCAGAGGGTTTTAATTCCTGTACTCTCAGGCCAAAAGAAATGACTTTTTCATCCCCGTTTTTGTTTCTTTTTGTGTGAAGGAATAAGTTCACACACAGCATATAAGAGCTGGCAGGAGATTGACAGTGGGCTGGTCCCCTCTATGAAGACAGGAGGCACATGTCTGTGGCTTGAACACCTGAAGACCTTGGCCTCTTACCTCCGAATAGGCTGGAGGAGCATCCGTGTATGGCGGAACCTGAGGGAGGTGCATGGTTTGAGGGTACACTGGGTTCCCAGGAGGCTGCACAGGGTATGTGGGCTGCGTTGGATATTGCCCTAGAAGACACAAAAAAGCATATGTGATATATCATGCATGACCAGAGACAGAAACTGCCCAAAGACTCACCCAGCTGGGCAGACCTTGCTAAAGGACAAACAGTAGTTACAAGACAGGCAGTGGAGGGGTGGGTGAAATGATCACCTTGCAACTCTAGAATAGGGATTCTGTGGGAGGAGTTGGGGAGTGTGCCTAGTCAGACTCAAGGAAAGCAAGATGAACAGGAACTCCTGTGATTATTCTTGGCTTCCTCTGAAACTGAGATACTTCACAATACCCAGGAGGATACGGGATAGGGTGGTCTCATATCAATTAGTCACCAGGAATCCTCAGCCTTATCATCATTCTAATATCTCTTGGGGTCTATAGACTTGGAGGGGTTTCTGGCTTTTGTTTTGGGTTGGATACAAAGGCCTAGGTCTCCCAGGTTAACTTGAGAGAGAGGAGCAATCTAGCAGATGCAGAGGCCACTGGAATTTATAGATGAAGAAACTGAGCCCCAAGAAACCTAAATGACATGTCCAAGGTCACAAAGCTAGTAATTAACAGAGCCAGGATTTAAATATGGATTCTCTGACTAGCATACTTTCTACTACCCCTCATAGCCTCTCTACCACCATATAAAAGGGTCTAGGGTTAGATCACAGGATCTTGACATGGAATAAACCTTAACCATCTAGGATCATCTAAGCCAACTACCTTAGCCAGAAAGATCTAAGCTCCAATTCTGCCTCAAGTAATCCTGGGGACACTTTTTACAGCACTTATACGACAGAGTTGTTTTGAGGGCCAAACAATAGTAAATAATAACTGCAAAGCTTTTTAAAAATATGTTATCTGAACCTGGAGGTAGGTAGGTATTATTTATTTTTGTATATTAGCCCCAAATAGTCGAGTAAGGGGCCATATCCCTCTTAATTTTGTAAAAAGGATATGAGTCTGGGTCTGCTAAGAATGTAATCTCCAGATGTATGACCGGTGTGTGTGTGTGGGGGGAGAAGTCACTTAACCCCCACTGCCTAGCTCTTACCACTATTCTGCCTTCGAACTGAACACAGTATTGATTCTAAGACAGAAAGGAAGGGTTTTTAAAAAAAAAAAAATAAAATCTGCAAATGGATAAGTACTTTATTTTAAAGAGCAAAACCACTTTTTTTTCCCATTCTATTTTACAGATGAGTAAACTAAGGCCCAGGTAAAATGCTTTGTCCTACAGATAAGTGAACAATATACATCCTTTCAACGCTATAACGACTATTACTGATTGTTATTATGGACCCATGGATTAGAGGACACCGTGGCCCTGACGAGTTCAGTATCTTGGCCAAGGTCACACCGCAGGCTAGAAAGGAGCCGAGCTCGGCTCCCGAACCCCAAAGCCAAGGCTCACCACAGGGCCCGGAAAAAGGGCTCCTACACAAAAGAACAATTCAGAGCGACCCCAGGAGGGGGCTCAGGCAAGGGGCTGGTCTACATTAACGGGAACACACACGGTTATCGGTAAGGGCGGTGGGACAAAGTGGGGATAGAAGCCCGAGCCCCAACCCCATTTACTCCCCTAAGGGCCCGACCCTCCCCCAATCCTTCCCGCACCCCCAGGCAGGAGGAGGGGCGGGGGGCGCCCGTAACCAGGCAGCGTGCAGCCCCGCCTCCTCCCGCTCCTCATTGGCCCAGCTCCGTCGGAGCCCTCGCTCCTTATTGGCCGCGCGGCCTGCCCATCTCGCCTAGGCCCCCCTGCAGCTCAGAACTGCGCCACAGGCTTTAAGGGAGAAAGCTCCGGGAGGGGGCGAGCGGCCAAGCTTCGGGGCCTCGGCGGGGGGGCGGGCGCGACGCGACGCGGACCCCGGGCTGGGTCCCTCGGTGTGGAGGGTGGACAGACCCGGTGCGAGCCCGCGGCTCCCTGGGGTCCCCTGTCCAGCCTATTCCCGCCTCCGCCCTGCCAGCTTCGCCCCCCACTCGCTCTTGCCTTTGCTGTTCATGGCGGCGGTGGGTCCGGTTCGGCTTGGGGCTGCGGACGGTGTTTTTTTTTCGTCCTCTTCCTGTTCCAAGTCACTTCCGTGTCATGTGACGCGCCGTCCACCCGGCGTCACGGGACGTCCTCGTGCCCCGCCCCCTAGCGCCGCCCCCGGAAGCGCCGGCCCCGGGCGGTGCCTTCAGGGTCCCCTCCCCCATCCGTCCTGTCCCTGCGCCCGTATCCTCTCGAGACCTCGCTTTCTCCAGCTTTTGGACAGCGAGCCACTCGCTAGCGAATGAGTTGAGCACCCCTCCCCAACCCTTCTTACTCTTCTCCCAGGAAGCCTTCCCGGATTAGCTCAACCCTCGTTGAGAGCTCCTCGGTAAATTTTAGGCAATCCGGTTCAATCCCTCAACCCCTTCATTCCCTAAATAAATAAAAACCTTCCTGAAAAGGAACTAGAGGCCGGTGACCCTCAAAGGTCACAGAGTAGCTTCCCTCTGCAGCGCAGTTCCTCAGAGCCATCGCGTCTCAAGATGGGCCTGGGGGCGCCCCCGAGTACCTGCTCCCTTACAGTGGTCGGCTCTGCCTTATCTGCCATTAAACCCTTCCCTTCGTTTGAGTCAACACTAGGTCCGGGTTCGAAAGCAGAAGCTGGGCAATGGGAGTTAAGTGAGTGGCCCAGGATCACACAGACAGGAAGTGGTTGAGGTGACATTTGAACCCAAGGCCTCCCAACTCTTGTTTTTTGTCTAAGTGCCGTGTCTGGAACATCCCAGGAGCTTAATTAAATGCTGGTTGTGACTATGACATAAGGAGTCCGGACCCTAAGCCCCATTGCATTCTGGGAAAGATTGGGAGCAAAAAGGATAAAGGAGATGGTAAGGGATGAAATTAGAATACATGGCTATTAATTGGCCTCCATGCTCTAAAAGTAATATAATTTAGAGCATCAGACAAGAGTGGAAGGTCCTACCCCCCCCCCCCCAAAAAAAAACAATGAAACAACCCTTATTTGCTCTAGAAGACAAAGGCTTGAGCCTTTGACAACGCCATGGTCACTTGAGGAACAAAAGCCTGGGATCCTATTGTTGGGCTCCTGAGGCTGGATAAAGACTCCCAACTGCCTGGAGACAAGACACCCTCCTGAATGGAGAGACATTGGAAGCTGGGGGATTTGTGTCCAACTGAACCAAGGCTGTATCTGTGAAGTGTATATCCTTCCTGGGCAATTCTTGACTAAATGTCTTGTGTTCATTGTTATAAAGTCTACAAGTATTTCACCCTGTTCTAGTTCTGAGCGGGAACAGCTAGGCCACACAGGCCACAGACCATCTGGCCTGTTTGTCCATCAGCCAAGCTCCCACTTTCATGTGTTCACATGCCTGAAAAGCATTCCCTTCTCTCCTCTGCTTCTTCATTTTTTTTTAATATTTCCCCAGTGGTTAATATTCTATCCCTCTTTGAATTATTTTGCATTTATCAATGTTCATGCCATATCCTTCTGAAAGGAGGTAAGCTCCTCAAGGGTAAGATCTCTCTCTCTTCCCTCCCACCTATCCATCCATCCATCCATCTAGCTAGCTAAATCTATGTCTTTATCTGCCTGTCTGTCTATTGTTACTGTGTCCCTCGCATTAGCACAGTGTTGTTCATTCATTCAGTTGTGCCAGTCTCTTTGTGACCCTATGGACCCCAAGGGCATACCAGGCCCTTCTATACTCCACTATCTCCTGAAATCTGTCCAAGCTCCTGCTCCTTGCTTCCGTGATACTATCCATCCTCTGCCATCCCCTTCTTTTTGCCATCAATCTTTCCCAGTATCAAGGTCTTTTTCAATGAATCATGTTGTCTTGTCATGTGGCCAAAGTATTTAAGCTTCATCTTAATATGTGTCCTTCCAATGAGTATTCTGAATTAATTTCTTTATGTATTGACTGATTTGATCTCCTTGCTGTTACTATTTTTTTTAAACCCTTACCTTCCATCTTAGAATCAATACTGTGTATTTCCAGCTGAGTCATGTACACCGTTGCAGATGGGCAGATATTAATATCTCAGACACGTGCTGCTAGAACACTGAGAATAATGTGTGCTCAGAAAAAAAGGGCCTATTCTCATTAGCCCATTGTTAATTGGAGTACTCCAAAGTACTAGGTCCTCCAATATAGGTATGTTAAAAAAAAAAAGAGTGCCTATACTTATATGAAAAACACAATAAAAACAGAATCATAAAAATATTTCAATAAAAATTATAAACAGCAAAAAAAAATTCTGTGTTTTGGTTCTAAGGCAGAAGAGCAGTAAGTGCTAGGCAATGGGGGTCAAGTGACTTGCCCAGGGTCACACAGCTAGGACGTATCTGAGGCCATATTTGAACCCAGGACCTCCTGTCTCTGGGCCTGGCTCTCAATCCACTGAGCCACCCAGCTTCCCCCTTTGCTGCTGCTTCTTTTTTTTTTTAATATTTATTTTTTTTAATTATATTTTTATTTTGAATATTTTCCCATAGTTACATGTTTCATGTTCTTTCCCTCTCCTCAAACTCCCTAACCCACCTTAGCCAACACACAATTCCACTGAATTTTACGTGTATCTTTGATTAAGACCTAATTCCATATTATTGATAGTTGGACTAGAGTTATCGTTTAGTGTCTTCATCCCCAATAATTTGCTGTTGCTTCTTAATAAAGCCTGTAGTCAGTTTTTTTGAGGAACAAATCCAAATGATCAATAGACATAAAAAAGTTCTTAAATATTAATGAAGAAATTCAAATTAAAGCAACTTCTGAGGTTCTCATGCCCAAGACTAACAAAAAAGAACAGTGACAAATGCTAGAGATGTTGTCAGGAAAAGGTACATTAATGCATTGCTATTGTTGAGTTCTGGTCCAGCTGTTTTAGAAAGCAACTTAGAATTCTACCCCAAAAGTGACTAATTTGTGCATACCCTCTGACCAGAGATAGCAGGGCTATACTCCCAAAGAAATGAAGAAAGAGGAAAAGGACTCATGTATATATATATATATGTATTTATAGCAACTCTTCTTGTGTGAAGAAAGAATCAGAAAATTAAGGGAGTATCCATCAGTTGGAGAATGACTGAACACATTATGGCATATGCAGGTCATGGAATGTTATAAGAAATGATAAAAGGGGACAGTCTCAGAAAAACATGAGAAAGTCTATGCAGCGCAGCAGCAGCCCTTCTTTCTCCACAGTGCTGATCGATGACTTCTGACGCCCCAGAAAACATGTCGAAGGGACCTGTAGTTGGCAGTGATCTGGCACCACTTACTCCTGTGTAGGAGTCTTCCAACTTGGGGAAAGTGGAGATCATTGCTAATGACCAAGGAAATGGGAGCATTCCCAGCTACATCACCTTCACCTGTAGAAAAGGTAACAAAGGTACCGGGGATATTACAATAAATCTAAATGATTGTGGGTTTACACACTGGGTAGTAGGAGAGACCAGACCAGGTTAGGGAGATCAGAGGTCAGCTATGCTGCTGCTAACTGACAAAATGGCTGCTGACCAACTGTCACCCCTGGGCCAGAAGCTTTGAATCCAACAGGCAAGGTAAAAGGTTTTAACAGGGTTTAATTATATTTAACTTAAATAGAGGTGGGAATGGGATTTCTATACTTAAAACCTAAAGGATAAAACCACAGGGCAAGGGGAAGACTTATTCTACTCTAATCTAAGTGATCCAGCAGGCAGGGCCCAAGGAGCAGGGCAGTCTCTGGGAAGCTGATTCAAGCCTGGTACCAGCCAGACTTGAACAGTACAGCTATGGACCAGAGGGGTGGCTTTGAGGGTTCTCACAATTTCCCAAAGAGGTTCACAGGATGCCCAAATCCTAGGTGGTCCAAGATACCAAGTAGAGTGAGTGAACTTGAGGTGCTGTCCACGAGGTCTCAAACTCCTCCTCTGCTTGGTTCTGCTCTGTAGCTCTTCTCCTCTTGCTGGAAATCCACCTGCACTCAGGATCGCAAGGAAATCAGGAAGCAGGATCTGAGATCTCCCGGGCTGGAAACAGTTTGCCCACCACTAATGGAGTCTCTCTCAGGGCACAGGCACCTGCTTCCTCCTCCTTCATTCCATCCTAGAATGCTCCAGCCTTCCTGCTAGGTCAACCTTAATACGGAATCAATAACTAATCTTCCTCACAACACACCGACACAGAACATTTAATCGGTGATGCTACAAAGAATCAAGTTGTAATGATGCTAACGGCATGTTCAGTGTCTCTGCTTCGGATAAGAGCACAGGCAAGGAGAACAAGATCTCCACCAATGACAAAGGCCGTCTGAGCAAAGAAGACGTTGAGCGTGTGGTCCAGGAGGCTGAGAAGTCCAAGGCTAAAGGTGAGAAACAGACACAAGGCGTCTTCCACAAATTCTCTTGAATCTTACGCTTTCAACACGAAGGCAACTGTGGAGGATGAGAAACTGCAAGGCAAAAATGATGATGAAGACAAACAGAAGATCCTTGACAAATGCAATGAAATAATCAACTGTTTAGATAAGAGCCAGCCTGCTGAAAAGGAAGAATTTGAGCATCAGCAGAAAGAATTGGAAAAAGTCTGCAACCCCATCATCACCAAGCTGTACCAGAGTGCAGGAGGCATGCCAGGGGGCTTCCCTGCTGGGTTTCCAGGAAAACATGATAGACTCATTATCTGACATAGGGTAAAGTGAGCAGAAAGAGAAGAATAATGTATATAGTCACAAAAAATTCCAAAAGACTTAAGAACACATCATCAAAATGACAAGCCACGATTCTGGATGACTCATGATGAACAATCTACCGGCCTCCTGATAGGTGGATAGGCCCAGGCATAGGTTTTTTGCACATCGGTGATGTGGGAATTTGTTTTGCTTGATTATGCATATGTGTTACAAAGATTTACTTTTCTTTCCTTTTTAATGGGAAAAGGAGTCAATCAGTCAACATTTATTTATCGTCTACTATGTGGTAGGCATTGTGCTAAGTGCTGGAGATCCAAAAGAAGGAAGAAGAGAGTCCCTGCCTTCAAGGAGCAAATAATGAATGAGGTGACAGAAGGAGAAGATTAATTAAAAATAAAATAAGCAACATGATACATACTGTGAAGGGGTTAAAATTTTGGGGCAGAAGTTTGATCAAAAACCAGTGCGCAGGGGCAGCTGGGTAGCTCAGTGGAGTGAGAGTCAGGCCTAGAGACAGGAGGTCCTAGGTTCAAACCCGGCCTCAGACACTTCCCAGCTGTGTGACCCTGGGCAAGTCACTTGACCCCCATTGCCCACCCTTACCAATCTTCCACCTATGAGACAATACACAGAAGTTAAGGGTTTAAAAATTTAAAAAAAAAAAAACCCAGTGCGCAGTTTATTAATTGCAAAACACTTAGTTTATTATTAGGAAATACGGATAGGAAATAGGAAGGAGGAAAATGAAAGTAATCTTATAATAGTTTGTAACTATACCCCAGATCCCAATCCTAATCAAATTTTTCTAGAAAACCCTACATCTATCTGCCTCAGAGAGCAATATCTTCTGCCAGGCAGAAGCCCTAGCCCAGTGATGGGCAGACTTTTTAAAAAGGGGGCCAAAGGAAAGGAAATACTCATCTGCAGGCTGTTTCTAGGGCAACTCTTGTTGAAGTTTGTATTGTATCTTACTCATTGTATTCCTCAGATTAGGAATAATGTCGAGCCCAGGATACAACATTTCAGGGGGCTGCAGCTGGCCCTCGAGCTATATTTTGCTCATCACTGCCCTAGCCTATTCTTCTCTATTCTATCTAATAATATATCCATTATCTAACTACCTATCTACCCAAGTTATCAATGATCAATAAGGCTAATAAGGCCTTAAATTCCTTTTCTCTGTCTCCAACTAGAGAGAGATGGAGAGAGAGAAGAAGAAGAAGAAGAAGAAGAAGAAGAAGAAGAAGAAGAAGAAGAAGAAGAAAGAAGAAGAAGAAAGAAGAAGAAGAAAGAAGAAGAAGAAAGAGAGAGAGAGTCACACACTCCTCTTCCCAGGAGACCCAGAATCAAAATCCCTTTGCAAATGCCTCTAACTGACAAGTGACACAGCAAGGGGTCTCCTACTGAAAAAAACTTATTACTCCTTTTCCTCTTAAATATAAAAAAGGAGAAATTAATAAAAACTCTCTTAACAATGCAAACAATCCAACATACCTTCTATAGACTATCATTTTATAAGAAAAAATATCTTTTGTAATTTATATATCATATATATTAATATTTATGTGTGATATATGTGATATATGATCATATGATATATATCAACTATATATATTGTTTATTATATATAATCATCCAGAGAAACAACATACACATTAATATATACAAAGAAATAGAGATCATTTTGGAAGAGAGATTCTGAAGGGATTGGGGAATAGGGGACAGCTGTGGATATAGTGGAGAGAGTGCTGAGTTGGGAGTCAGGAAGACCTGAGTTTTTTGTTATTTTCTTTTGCATTTTCCAGCCTCTAAAACCTTTGCTTCTCACCAGCTAATATTCTCTTTTTCCTTCCCTATCTGTCAAAAACTTTTTTCAAGGCCAAGTTCATTCTACAACTTCCATAAAGCCTTTCTTCCCTAATAGCCTCAGTCCCTGGTAATCTCTAAAGTTCTATAGAAAAAGAGGATAAAAATAGATTGCGGAGCTAGTAGTATTGCTTGACTGGAATGTTTCTAGTCTGAAGCAAAATGGCCTGAAATAAGGCAAGAAGAGTAGTTTGGAACAAGATTATAGATTCACCTTAAATGCCAAGCTAAGGAGTCAGCATCTTATAAGCAAGAGGAAATCACTAAGAGGGCTTTGAGCAGAGAAATGACATCATCAGCTCTGGGTCTTAAGAAGATTATTTTGGTAACTGTGTGGAGGACTGATTAGAAACCATTAGATCACTGCTATTCTTTTTCCAGGTAGGAAGGGGAAGATGAGGGCCTGAACCAGGGTGGTAACAAAGAGAAGTCAGGACAGATGTCAGAGTTATGGCAATACAATCAACAGTGTCTTCCATTGTCTAGAATAGATGGAGTGGGAGGGGAGGGAGTAGGAAGAGTACAAGATAACTAGGAAGTTTCAAACTTGAATCACTGGAAGAAAGGCAGTGCCGTAAGTAAGAAAAGAGAGAGTGGGAAACAGGCAGATTTATGGGAGAAGATGAGGTATTCGATGTTTTAAGTTCGAAAAGCCAACAGGATAACCAGATGGAAATATACAGCAGGTAGCTGGAAATGCAGGTCTGGAGCTTATGGATCATCTCACTGAGCTTTGGAGAGAAAACAGGAAGCTGTCCAAAACTTTGTGTCAGTCAGTCAATAAACATTTATTTAAGTTCCTACTATGTGCTTGGCAGAGTTCTAAGCACTCAGGATAGAAAAGAAAGGTAAATACAGTCCCTGATCTCAAAGAACTTAAATATAGTGGGGGGGAAATAACATATAAACAACTAAGTTCAAACAAGATACATAAGATAAATTAGAGATAATCAACAGAGGAAAAGCACTAGAATTAAGGAGGATCAGGAAAGGCTTTGCAGAAGAGGGGAGTGGTTAGAGCTCGGATTTAAAGGAAGGAAAGGAAACTGGAAGATGGCAATGAGGAGGGGGAGCATTCAAACTATAGGGGACAGCCAGTCGGAAGTGCCTGAATTCAGGAAGTGAAGTGTATCTTATTCAAGGAATAACAAAGTAATCGGTGTCACTGGATTACAGTGGGGTAGGGTCAGTGTATGGCATAAGAATAATGGAAAGATGGGGAAGGCAGTTTATGAGAGATTTTAAAAGCCAAACCAAGGGTTTTATATTTGGTCTTAGAGATACTAGGGAGCTACTGAAGTTTATTAAGTGCTGAAATGGTTGGACCTGTGCTTTAGAAGATAAATTTGACAGCTGAAAGGAGGACTTACTAGAGTGGGGCAAGAATTGTAGCAGAGACAGTAGAATTGTGCACTGGCTAAGAAAGGTTAGGGGGGCCTTGGGGGAGAGAGAAAGAACATGAAATATGTAACTAGGAGAAAATATTCAAAATAAAAAAATAAGAATTGTAGCAGAGAGACTAAGCAGTAGGCTACTGCAATAGTCTAGGTATAAAGTAATTGAGAGCACGTACCAACTAGGTTAGGAAAACATACTCTCAAATCTGTCAGTTGGAGAAAGTTTCTAAGGAAGGTAGAGCCAAGATGGCAGAATAGAAAAACACTCAGCCAAACTCCCAAATTCCCATCTAAACAACTCTAAAATAATATCTATAACCCCCAAGTTCTCCAATCTATAAGTAAAGTCTATGAGGCAGAACTCCCAGCCAATAACTCTTTATTAAAGGAACCAATCCCCTTCAAAAAATAGGATCCAATACCTTCCTCATTGTTCTCAATTAGAAGACAGAGAGGAGTACTAGCACTACCAGCTACAAGAGATGGGGACATGGTCATGGTCCCGAGGCCAGAAGGAGTGCTAGTGCTAGTGCTGGTAGCTACAGGGGAACAACTGAGTAAAGACCAGAGCACAGATCAGGCAAGCAGTGACCACACTTCTCCTTAGATCATATTATCTTGGATGCACCAAGGGTCTTGCAGCACCCCACACACATACCCCAGAGGGAACTCTGAAACCAGCAAGAAGGGCTTGAATCTTGGAACAGTGTCCCCTCCACCTTGGGAGCAGAGCCTAACTTTAACATAAAGTTAAGGGTCAAAAAAATTACCTGAAAATAAGCAAACAACAACAACAAAAGAATCTGACCATAACAAGTTACAATGGTGATAAGGAAAATCAAGACACAAATCCAGAAGACAACAACTATGTGAAAGCAGCTACAAGAAAAGCTTCAAAAGAAAAATGTAAGTTGGATACAAGCTCAATAAGAGTTCCTAGAAGAGCTCAAAAAGGATTTGAAAAATCAAATGAGAGAATTAGAGAAAAAAATGGGGAAAGAAATGAGAGTGATGGGGGCAGCTAAGTGGATAGAGAGCCAGGCCTAGAGTTGGGAGATCCTGGATTCAAATCTAGACTTAGACACTTCTTAGCTATATAACACTGGGCAAGTCACTTAAGCCCTATTGCCTAACCTTTACTACTCTACTGCCTTGGAACCAACATACAATATTGATTCTAAGACAAAAGGTAAGAGTTAAAAAAAAATAAGAAAAGCAATGAAAGAAATACAAAAAATTATGAAAAGAAAGTCAACAGCTTGGTAAAAGAGGCACGCATATACACACACAAATACAAAAGAAAATGACATCATCAAAAAACAGAATTGGCCAGATGGTAAAAGAAGCACAAAAATTCACTGAAAAGAAAAATGTCTTAGGAAGTAGAATTGACCAAATGGAAAACAATTTACTAAAGCTCACTAAAGAAAATAATTTCTTAAAAATTAAAGTTGGGTTCCCACTTCAACAGCACATATACAAAAAATTATAGTTGGGCAAAAATAATCTACCCAGCAAAATTGAGTTTAATCCTTCAGTGGAGGAAAGGATTATTTAATGAAGTAGAAGATTTCCAAGAATTCCTCATGAAAAGTCCAGTGCTGAATAAAAAAATCTGACTTTCAAAAAAAACAAGACACAAAAGAAGCATAAAAAAGAGAAATCACAAGAATAAGCTAAAAATGTTCACATGCTTATATGGGAATCTAATTATAATGCCTAAGAACTTTATCAGTATTTGGACAGATACAGTATATATACAAAGATGGCATGGGTATGAGCTGACTATGATGGAATGATTTTTTTTTTAATTAAGGGGTGAAAAAATAGGATGGCACTGGGAGAAAGGGAAAGGGAGAGGAAGAATGGGGGAAATTATCTCACATAAAAGAAAAAGGAGAAGGAGATTGAAGATTAGCAGTCAATGCTTGAACCTGTCAGGACCCCAAAATTAACCCCTTGCTAATGCCTCTCATTTTCCTGAGCTGTCATGTTTCCCAGATCCAGGCCCAAACCTAGCTACCAAGTACATATCACCCAATCAAGATGTGCATAACAAGTTGGCATAACAACAGTCCTTTGCATATGTATACTCAAGGTGAATTCTGCTGCTCTCCATCTGTTACTATCAAAACCATGGACCAGAACTAGGGCCCAACTCAGACCAGCCATGTCAACTCTGACTTCTGGAAAGCACATCCCAGCCAACAGGGCTCTGTCATGAAGGACTTTCAATCACTAAACAAAACTGATTGTCTCCCTCTTTGATGTTGGACAAACCCCGAGAAAAGACTCTGGTGTTAGACAAACTCTGTCTTGTCACTAAGAAAACTTTACCTTTGTTACAGCTATACCTTCTTTGTCTTGTCACATCTATATGTATAAGCATTTTGGGTTACTTCGGTAAGAGTCTTTCCCCATCATGACGGTGGACAGAATAAAAAGTCCAAGTACATGATGGGTCCGTCAGGTTATTCTCAGGCCTCATTTGAGTTGGTGGTCTAAAAACCTTAATCTGATTGAAATTGACTCAAAGAGAGAATAACAAACACACTCTGTTGGATATGAAAGTCTATATTATCACACAGGGAAGTAGGAGAGGGAGGTGATAAGAGAAGGGAGGGGAGCTGATAGAAAGGACCGCAGAGTAAGAGAGTGTAGGATTAAAGGATGCTGGGCAATGCAGCTCTGGTGCATCAAATTTCCACCTACACAAGAGGTAATGGTCAAAAGCAAAATAGACTTTTGAGGAAGGAGAGAAAAAAGAGAAAGGAGGTGATAAATAGGAAAAATAGGCTGGAGAGAAATATACAGTTAATAATCATAACTGAAAATGTAAATGAGATGAACTCATCCATAAAATGGAACCAGATAGCAAAATGGATTAAAAACTAGAATCTAACAACACGATGTTTATAAGAAACACATTTGACATACAACAAACAGTAGTGAAAAATTATGCTAATCTTGTATTTGACAAAAGTATAAATCCAAGTTTTGGGGACAAAAACTCACTATTTGTTGAAAACTGCTGGAACAATTGGAAAGCAGTTTGGTAGCAACTATGATTAGACCAATATCATATACCTTTCTCTAAGAAAAAATAAAAATAGATATATGACCTCAACATAAAAGGAGGTATCATAAGCCAATTAGAACAAGGTACATTACTTATCAAATTTATGGATAAGAGGAATTTATGAGTAAACAAGAGATGGAGAGCATTGTGAGACACAAAATGAATAATGTTGATCATGTTAAATTTAAAAGGATTTGTACAAATAAAACTAGTCTAGCCAAAATTAGAAAGAAAACAGAAAACTGGGGGTGGTGGTGAAATTTCTATAGACTCTTTCTTGGATATAGTTCTCATATCTAAAATATATAGAGAATGTTATCAAATTTGTAAGAATAAGAATCATCCTCCAATTGATAAATGGACAAAAATATGAACAGACAGTTTTTGGATAAAGAAATCAAAGCCATATAAAGGTATAAGAAAAAATTTTCCATCACTACTGATTAGAGAAATACAAATCAAAACAGATCTGAGATATTATCTCACACCTTATCAGACTGGCTAAAATGACAAAAGGACAAAAGGTCAAACATTGAAGGGGATGTGGAAAAATGGGAACACTAATATATGGTTGGTAGAACTGTAAACTAATCCAACCCATTTTGGAAAGCAATTTGGAATTATATCCACAGAGCTATAAAACTGTGTATACTCTTAGACCTAGCAATACCATTACCAGGTCTGTTTCCCAAGGAGATTAGGGGAAAAGAAAAAGAACGTATATGTTCTAAGTTATTTCCAGCAGCTTTATTTGTGGTGGTAAAGAACTGGAAATTGAGGGCTATCCATCAACTGGGAAACAGCTGAACAAGCCATGATATATGATTGTGATAGAATACTACTGCATTATAAGAAATGATTAGGTTAATTTAAAAAACTTGGAAAGACCTACATGAAATAATAAAGAGTGAAATGAGCAGAACCAAGAGAACATTATAGACAACTCGGGAAATAATGTTTGAAGAATAACTTGGGAATGTCCACCTCCAGAGAATGAACTGAAAAATAGAAACATGAAAGAAAGACACAAAAGAAACACACTTGAAAAAGAGAGACAGAGTAAAAATAAGGAGCTGGAGTGGAATTTATTATGCTTTAGCTGAGGTAAAATAAGAAAAAAAAGAAGAAAAAGTAGGGATAACAATCATGATCGCTGACAAAGCAAAAGCAAAAATTGACCTAATTAAGAGAAATAAGCAGGGAAGCTACATTTTGTTCAAAGATACCATAGACAATGTAGTAATATTAATACCAAACACATATGTGCCAAATTGCATAGCATCCAAATCTTTTTTTTTTTTTCTTTTAAACCCTTACCTTCCATCTTGGAGTCAATACTGTGTATTGGCTCCAAGGCAGAAGAGTGGTAAGGATAGACAGTGGGTGTCAAGTGACTTGCCCAGGATCACACAGCTGGGAAGTGTCTGAGGCCGGATTTGAACCTAGGACCTCTTGTCTCTAGGCCTGGATCTCAAACCACTGAGCTACCCAGCTGCCCCCTCAAATCTTAAAGGAAAAGTTAAATGGAAAAGTCTCTAGAACCTATTTCCTTCTCATGAGGAAGGGTATCATATGTTTATTGGTATCCCTTATGCCAGGACCTAGGAATAGATTCATGAACTATAGTTTTAGAAGGTTCTCATACTCTTCTCATATTTTTTTTTTATCACCAGGAATAGTTTTAAACTTTCTCATTATCTCCTGATCTACAGGAAGGTGTTGAATAATTATATCTCAAACAGCTCCATTAACAATTACTTTTGTGAAGGATGGAGGAATAACCACAGTTTACATGACACGATTATCACTTCATCATGCCTGAACATTTTAGACCTTACTTTACATTATCCCAAAGTGCCCATAGTATGGTATATATCTATTATAATATCATAAGGAGATTTGGCAATATGGCTAGGAATTGCTTCTATGCAGGAATACAGTCGCAAGTACTGAAAACTCAGAAAAGAAAGCTTTTGCCTCTAAAGTCCTTGGCATTGTCAAGTGGTCCAACATTAGGAGCAGATATGATTTTATACATTTATTTATGGTTTTATATTTAATATTGTGAAAATTAGCTGTTCCCTACAGACTATGGGACTTTTCTAGTTGACTTCTAGAGGAAGTCTTCTATGTGTGTGGTCTCTCCCATTAGAATGTAAGTTCCTTGAAAGTAGGGACAGCTTCACTTTTCTTTTTTTGTATCTCCAACACTTAAAATGGTATTTTTCACATAGCAAGGACTAATAAATGCTCCTTCCTTCCTTCCTCCCACCCTCCCTCCCTCCCTTCCTTCCTTCCTTCCTTCTT
>NC_058134.1:290772328-290820098 GCF_016433145.1 Gracilinanus agilis
TTTCTACCAAATTGCTTTCCAGTTTTCCCAGAAATTTTGGTTAAATTTTGAGTTCTTATCCTAAAATCTTGGATCTTTGAGTTCATCAGCCACTTAATTATTATGGTCATTTACTGCTGGGTATTGTGTATGTAATCTATTTCAGCAATCCACCATTCTATTTCCTCCCTCCCTCCCTCCCTTCCTTCCTCCCTCCCTCCCTCCCTTCCTTCTTTCCTTCCTTCCTTCTTTCTTTCTTCCTTCATCATTACTTCACCCAGTAGCTAGCACTTTTCGTAAGGGTCAATTCCTGCAACCGGGCATCAATTCTCTAGTAACTGAATTGTAATTGTAGCTATTTAGCCCAATACTCAGATATGGAATATATACCATCACAGTCGAACAATTTAACAACAAGCACAAAAAACAAAATTTAGATGACATTTTAATCTGTGTCAATGAAAACAATTACTTGTATCAAGTGATCATAGGAAAAAAAAGGGAAAAAAATCAATGGCTTATTATAATGATAGAGCAGGAATCCTTAGTTTGATCTTGGGTTCAAAATAGTCTTCCCTAAATAAAAACAAATAAATCTCAGAAGAGTTCTCACATGTAACATTTTAAAAAAATCTACACATCATAGTCTAATATTGTAGAGCTGGGTGTAATATCTTTTCAGTTCCACACCTTTGGTGTCTTTTCATGCCAAATGATATATGAAGTTGTAGCAAAAAAATTTAAAGAAACAATATCAAAGTAAATAACAAGAGAAAATCCATAAGGAAAAAAAAAAAACACTTTCCCACAGACTCTAATACCAATTTGAGTACTACCTGAACAAATCCTCTTATGCAATTTGGAAATCTCTCAGAGTTCTGTCTCCCAGCAACCAGCAGTGTTTATTAATGCTCCATTTTGTCTCTGTGACGCCATTCCAAAGCTCCCACTTGTTGCTTGTTTCCCAACAAAGATGATGACAGCCTCCTTCTCCCCAGAGATGGCTAATATCTGGTGGAGCTATCTTGGGTTGTTAGTGTTTCTTGCTCAAAAGAATGTTATCACTTTTGTGGGGAGGATGGGGGGAAGGTAGAGCAGAGACTATCCATTCCCTAGCTGTTTCATCTCCTTTGTTAGTCAAGACCACAGCTGTACTCAGCAGCACAGAAAAAACCATCTCTGTTAAAATATTCATTTCCCAAAAACAAATTTAGCAGGAATTTCCTTATGTCCAATTGTAGTATTAATGAAACAGCATTTTCACCAAAACCATCCTGTGAGATAGGTAGTGAAACTGTTATCTCCATCTATGGGGTGATAAAATTCAGATTTAGAGAGAGAGACTAAAAAATATGTCTAGAGTCATATAGCTGCTTGGAAACAAATAGAGGGGTTTTTTATTGTTTAAAAAAATTTTTTTATAATATTTTCCCATGGTTACATGATTCATATTCTTTCCCTCTCCCCCAAAACTCCCCCTTCCCAAAAACCAACACACAATTCAACTGAGTTTTACATGTATCATTGATCAAGACCTAATTCCATATTATTGATAGTTGCAATAGGGTGATCATTTAGCGTCTACATCCCCAGTAATAATCCATGTGTTCAAGCAATTGTTTTTCTTCTGTGTCTCTACTCCCACAGTTCTTTTTTCTGGATGTGGATAGCGTTCTTCCTCATAAGTCCCTCAGAATTGTTCTGGATCACTGCATTGCTGCTAGTAGAGAAGTGTGTTATGTTTGATTGTACCACAGTGTATCAGTCTCTGTGTACAATGTTTTGGCTCTGCTCCTTTCACTCTGCATCAATTCCTGGAGGTCATTCCAGTTCACCTGGAACTCCTCTAGTTTATTATTCCTTTTAGCACAATAGTATTCCATCACCAACAGATAACACAATTTGTTCAGCCATTCCCCAATCGAAGGACATTCCCTCATTTTCCAATTTTTTGCCACCACAGAGATCACCACTATAAATATTTTTGTACAAGTCTTTTTCCCTATGATCTTTTTGGGGTATAAACCCAGCAGTGTTATGGCTGGATCAAAGGGCAGATAGTTTTTTAAAGCCCTTTGAGCATAGTTCCAAATTGCCATCCAGAATGGTTGGATCAATTCACAACTCCACCAGCAATGCATTAATGTCCCAATTTTGCCACATCCCCTCCAACATTCCACACTTTCCTTTGCTGTCATGTTAACTAATCTGCTAGTTATGAGGTGATACCTCAGAATTGTTTTGATTTGCATTTCTCTAATTATTAGAGATTTAGAACATTTTTTCATGTGCTCATTGATAGTTTTGATTTCTTTATCTGAAAATTGCCTATTCATGTCCCTTGCCCATTTATCAATTGGGGAATGGCTTGATTTTTTGTACAATTGATTTAGCTCCTTATATATTTGAGTAATTAGACTTTTGTCAGAGTTTTTTGTTATAAAGATTTTTCCCTAATTTGTTGCTTCCCTTCTAATTTTGGTTGCATTGGTTTTGTCTACACAAAAACTTTTTAATTTAATGTAATCAAAATTATTTATTTTACATTTTGTAATTTTTTTCCAACTCTTGCTTTTAAAATCTTTCCTTTCCCAAAGGTCTAACAAGTATACTATTCTGTGCTCACCTAATTTACTTATAGTTTCCTTCTTTATATTCAAGTCATTCACCCATTCTGAATTTATCTTGGTATAGGGTGTAAGATGTTGATCTCTCCCATACTGTTTTCCAATTTTCCCAGCAATTTTTGTCAAATAGTGGGTTTTTGTCCCAAAAGCTGGGCTCTTTGGGTTTATCATAGACTGTCTTGCTGAGGTCACTTACCCCAAGTCTATTCCTCTCTTCTGTCTCTTTGCCAGTATCATATTGTTTTGATGACTACTGCTTTATAGTACAGTTCAAGATCTGATACTGCTAGGACACCTTCCTTCACATTTTTTTTGTTTCCCTTGATATTCTTGATCTTTTTTTTCTTCCAAATGAACTTTATTATAGTTTTTTCTAATTCAGTAAAAAAGTTTCTTGGGGGCAAATGGGTAGCTCAGTGGATTGAGAATCAAGCCTAGAGATGGGAGGTCCTAGGTTCAAATCTGGCCTGGGTCACTTCCCAGCTGGGTGACCCTGGGCAAGTCACTTGACCCCCATTGCCTAGCCCAGGGGTCAGCAACATTTTTGGCCATGAGAGCCATAAACGCCACATTTTTTAAAATGTAATTTCATGAGAGCCGTACAGTGCTCACAGTGCGTGCTCCTGTAACAGCACCTGAAAAAAAAAATTGACTTTCTGGCTCCTGCAGAAAGAGCCATATCCGGCCCTCAAAAGAGCCAGATATGGCTCAAAAGCCATACGTTGCCGACCCCTGGCCTAGCCCTTACCACTCTTCTGCCTTGGAGCTAATACACAGTATTGACTCCAAGACGGAAGGTGAGGGTTTAAAAAAATTTTTTTCTTGGTAGTTTGATAGGTGTGGCATTAAATAGGTAAATTAATTTGGGTAGGATGGTCATTTTTATTATGTTAGCTCATCCTACCCATGAGCACTCAATGTTTTTCCAATTGTTTAGATCTAGTTTTTTTTTTAATAAAACCCTTACCTTCCGTCTTGGAGTCAATACTGTATATTGGCTCCAAGGCAGAAGAATGGTAAGGGTAGGCAATGGGGGTCAAGTAACTTGCCCAGGGTCACACAGCTGGGAAGTGTCTAAGGCCAGATTTGAACCTAGGACCTCCCGTTTCTAGGCCTGGCTCTCAAACCACTGAGCTACCCAGCTGCCCCTTAGATCTAGTTTTAATTGTGTGGAAAGTGTTTTGTAGTTGTGTTCGTATAATTCCTGTATTTGTCTTCACAGATAGATTCCTAAATATTTTATATTATCTAGGGAGATTTTAAATGGAATTTCTCTTTCTAACTCTTGCTGCTGTGTTGTGTTGGAAATATATACAAATGCTGATGATTTATGTGGGTTTATTTTGTATACTGCAACTTTGCTAAAGTTGTTAATTATTTCCATTAGCTTTTTAGTTGATTCTCTAGGATTTTTTAAGCAGACCATCATATCATCTGCAAAAAGTGATAGCTTGGTCTCCTCATTGACTATTTTAATACCTTCAATCTCTTTTTCTTCTCTAATTGCTACAGCTAGTGTTTCTAGTACAATGTTAAATAATAGAGGTGATAATGGGCGTCCTTGTTTCACTCCTGATCTTACTGGGAAAGTTTCTAATTTATCCCCATTACAGATGATGCTTGTTGATGGTTTTAGATATATACTGTTTATTATTTTTAGGAAAGGTCCTTCTATTCCTATACTTTCTAGTGTTTTCAATAGGAATGGGGGTTGTATTTTGTCAAAGGCTTTTTCAGCATTTATTAAGAAAATCATGTGATTTTTAATGGTTTGCTTGTTGATATAGTCAATTATGTGAATGGTTTTCCTAATATTGAACCATCCTTGCATTCCTGGTATAAATCCCAACTGATCATAATGAATAATCCTCGTGATCACTTGCTGCAATCTTTTTGCTAGTATTCTATTTAAGATTTTTGCATCAATGTTCATTAAGGAGATTGGTCTGTAGTTTTCTTTCTCTCTTTTTGTTCTACCTGGCTTTGGGATGAGCACCATATTTGTGTCATAAAAAGAATTTGGTAGAACTCCTTCTTTGCTTATTATGTCAAATAGTTTCTATAGTATTGGGATTAATTGTTCTTTGAAAGTTTGATAGAATTAGCTTCTGAATCCATCTGGTCCTGAGAATTTTTTCTTAGGGAGTTCTTTGATGGCTTGTTCAATTTCTTTTTCTGATATGGGATTATTTAAGTATTCTATTTCTTCTACTGTTAATCTAGGCAATTTATATTTTTGTAAATATTCATCCATACCACCTAGATTGCTATATTGATTGCCATATAATTGGGCAAAATAGTTTTTAATGATTGCCTTGATTTCCTCTTCATTAGAGGTGAGGTCTCCCTTTTCATCTTTTATACTGTTAATATGATTTTCTTCTTTCCTTTTTTAATATTAGATTGACCAGTACTTTGTCAATTTTATTTATTTTTTCAGAGTACCAGCTTTTAGTCCTATTTATTAATTCAATAGTTCTTTTACTTTCTTTTTGTTTTGTTTTGTTTTTTAAACCCTTAACTTCTGTGTATTGGCTCCAAGGTGGAAGAGTGGTAAGGGTGGGCAATGGGGGTCAAGTGACTTGCCCAGGGTCACACAGCTGGGAAGTGTCTGAGGCCAGATTTGAACCTAGGACGTCCTGTCTCTAGGCCTGACTCTCAATCCACTGAGCTACCCAGCTGCCCCTCTTTTACTTTCAATTTTATTATTTTCTCCTATAATTTTTATGATCTCTAATTTAGTTTTTATCTGGGGATTTTTAATTTGTTTGCTTTCTAGTTCTTTTATTTGTTTGCCTAATTCAATGATCTTTGCCCTTCCTAATTTGTTAATATATGCATTCAAGGATATAAATTTCCCCCTGAGTACTGCTTTGGCTGCATCCCACAGATTTTGGTAGGATGTCTTATCATTGTCATTCTCTTCAATGAAATTTTTGTTTCTGTGATTAGTTCTTTAACTGATTTTGGAGAATCATATTATTTAATTTCCAATTAATTTTTGATTTGCCTATCCATATACCATTAGTAATTATTATTTTTATTGCATTATGATCTGAAAAGGTTACATTTATTATTTCTGCTCTTTTGCATTTGTTTGCCATGTTTCTATACACTAGTACATGGTCAATCTTTGTGAATGTACCATGTGCTACTGAAAAGAAAGTATATTCCTTTTTGTCCCTATTTCTTTTTCTCCACATATCTATTAATTCTAATTTTTCTAGGATTTCATTCACCTCTCTTACCTCTTTCTTATTTATTTTTTGGTTTGATTCATCTAGTTCTGATAGGGGAAGTTTCAGGTCTCCCACTAGTATAGTTTTACTATCTATTTCCTCTTTAAGCTCTGCCAGTTTCTCTTTTAGAAATTTAGATGCTATACCATTTGGTGCATATATGTTGAGTAGTGACATTTCCTCATTTTCTATACAGCCTTTTATCAGAATGTAATTTTCTTCCCTATTGTTGGAAGCCATTGAGAGAAAAAGGATCTTTTAGCAGAATCTCTGGACCCCATCAGGACCAACATAGTTTAGCAAAGCTCTACACTGGTTTTGTGACCTGAAAATCAGGTCACAGAATGGATGGTCTATCCAAAAAACCTTTGACCCCTCTCTATAGCTCCTTTCATTATTGAAAACATATCAATTTAATTCTCTAAGTCAGCCTTAAGTTTTATTGAAAGCATTTAAATACTCTATAGTAAACCAGCAGTTGAGGAGTTAAAAGTTTTTCCCCCAAGCTGAAAAAGGCAGAAATTAACAGAAGCTGCCCTAGCCCCATATCTGTTTTCAGACAGCCCAAGGTCAAAGGAGGCAGAGTCAGACACCCTTCATATTCAGCTAGGTACTTTCCACCCCATAATTTTAAATGCTCATTCTTTAATGTATCTTTCGAAGTATGCAAACTTTTATTAAAATAGAGTGTTAGATAAAATAAGTTTCAAATTTTAACCTTGGACCCTTGTCTCTTCCTGGCATAATCTATTTATGAAAAAACTTGTGTGTGAAGTAATTCTGTAACATTGGTGTGTCTGTGCAGTCACAAACTCTTTTTTGCTTTGTAAGAAATGGCTCTTTGAACAGAATGTATAAAATAAAGAAAGCTCAGAGGCTTGAGGGAGCAGCCATGAGCTATCAGACAGCCTCCAGTATCTGCTTCATTCCTTCTCGTCTAAACCATCACCTTTCTAGACTCCTGGAGCTGTTGGATAGCTTCCAACACCCATTCTCTTTTAATCAGATCTATTTTTACTTTGGCTTTGTCAGATATCATAATTTCAACTTCTGCCTTCTTTTTCTCAGTTGAAGCCCAATAGATTTTGCTCAAGCCTTTGACCTTTACCCTCTGTATATCCACCTGCCTCATATGTGTTTCTTGTAGACAACATATGGTAGGATTTTGTCTTCTAATCCACTCTGCTATTTGCTTCCATTTTATGGGCAAGTTCATCCCATTCACATTCAGAGTTATTATTGTCAGTTGTGTATTCCCCAACATTTTGATATCTTCTCCAGGTTCTGCCCTTTCTTCTTTTGCTATTTCTTTTTAAACCAGTGATTTGCTTTTAATCAGTCCCCCTTATCCCCTCCCTTAGTTTACTTCCCTTTCTGCCCCCTCCATTTTTGTTCCCCTCTTATTATTTTTAAGGCCTATTAAATTCTCTCCCCCCTCTCTTTCCCTCCCTTTTTTCACTCCCCTCCCCACTACCCCCTTTGGTTTTTCCCTTCTGACTTTCCCCATAGAGTAAGATAGAATTTTTTTTAAACCCTTGTACTTCGGTATATTGTCTTATAGATGGAAGATTGGTAAGGGTGGGCAATGGGGGTCAAGTGACTTGCCCAGGGTCACACAGCTGGGAAGTGGCTGAGGCTGGGTTTGAACCTAGGACCTCCTGTCTCTAGGCCTGACTCTCACTCCACTAAGCTACCCAGCTGCCCCCGAGTAAGATAGAATTTGAGATCCCAATGGATCTAGCTGCCCTTCTCTCTCAGAATTGATTCCACTAACACTTTCTACCTCTCCTTCTTATAATAGTATTCATCCCTTCCCTTCCCATGCACCTCTTTGTGTTGTATAGATTATCCTACTTTTCTTATTCCTTCAAGTTTCTCTTCTTGTCATCTTCTATTCCCCCTTTTTATTTTTTTGCATATTGTCTTAGACCATTTAGTACTCCAACCTCTCCCTATGAATAATTCTTCTAATTACTATAATAATGAATACAGTTTTTGATGATTACACATAACATTTCTCCATTTAGGAATACAAATAACTTGATCTTATTTAAGCCCTTAAAGAAGTGAATTTTTAAAAAAAGAATTTTTTTTCTTTTCCCTCTCTTTCTTATTTACCTTTTCATCTTTCTCTTGTTTTTTTGTGGTTGGTCATCAAATTTTCCATTTAGTTCTGGTCTTTTCTTTACAAATACTTGGAAATCTTCTATTTTGTTGAATGCCCATACTTTCCCTTGGAAGTATATAGTCAGTCTTGATGGGTAGGTGATCCTTGGTTGTAGATCCAATTCTCTTGCCTTTCTGAATATCATATTCCAAGTCTTGAAGTCTTTTAGTGTGGATGCTACCAGATCCTGTGTAATCCTGATTGGTGCTCCTTGATATCTGAATTGTCTCTTTCTAGCTTCTTGTAATATTTTCTCCTTAACTTGGAAACTCTTGAATTTGGCAATTATATTTCTTGGGGTTGTCTTTTGAACATTTAGTGTAGAGGATCTATGGATTCTTTCAATGTCTATTTTGCCTTCTTGTTCAAGAACATCGGGACAGTTTTCTTGGATAATTTCTTGTAGTATGACGTCACAGTTCCTATTTGTTTCTGATTTTTCAGGAAGACCAATGATTCTCAAATTGTCTCTTCTAGGTCTGTTTTCTTGGTCTGTCATTTTGTCCGTGAGATATTTCATGTTTCCTTCTATTTTGTCATTCTTTTGACTTTGATTTATTAGTTCTTGCTGTCTTGCAAGATCATTGGCTTCTACCTGCCCAATTCTGGTCTTTAGAGACTGATTTTCTGCTATAATCTTTTGATTTTCCTTTTCAGTTTGGTCTATCCTGTTTTCCGTGGTTTGCAGCTGTTTAATTTTGGTCTCCAATTTGCTTATCATTTCATTTGATTTTGGGGCATCTTTCTCCAATTGGGAGTTTCTGTCTTTTAAATTGTTATTTTCTTTTTGAGCTATTTCCCACTTTTCTTGCCAAATCTCTTCCATCTTTCTCATGATCTCAAATTTGAACTCTTCAAGAGCTTGTGACTAATTTTCATTTTTTTGGGAAGGTTTGGATGTGTTTACTTGTTTGTCCTAAGTAGTCTCCTCTGTGGTCTGGATTTTTTTCCGTAAAAATTATCCAGTGTCAGTGCCTTTCTCTTGTTCTTTCTGGTGGTTAGGTTGTATTTCTTAGATATTTTTAGCCATCACTATGCTGGTTTTTCCTTCTCAGCCAGAAGTCTGATTGAGGTGGGCAGGTTCTCTGTGTATGGAGCTAATGGAATAGTTTTTGCCCGAGCCTACTTTGTGAGTCTCAGTGCAGCTTCTATTATCTGCTAGGCTTCTACTGTCCGCTACCCCTCTCAGCTCTATTCCCGCACCCAAGGTCTGCACTCTTTAGCATCCTGGGGTCTCAAGTATAGCTGTTCTCAGGGTCAAGCCCCTGGTGGTCCCAGTTAGCTGCCAAGAACCTAGAGATTGCCCCACACTCACTCTAATTCTGGTGCTCTGGCTCTGACTCTGGCACCGTAGGTGGGGTGGGGGAGAGTTAATCAGCTCATGTTTTAGTGGGACCTATTTCACCCCCTTCTAGCGTGGAAATGCCCAAATCCCATGTACCTATTGTGGAATCTCCTCATTCATCTGGATTTTTTTTTTGTCCTTTTGAGGTATCATGTATGAGTGAGTGGTGAGGAGAGTTAAGTGCCCTGCTGTTACTCTGCAACCATCTTTTATTTTTTTAACCCTTACCTTTGGTCTTGGAGAAGAGTGGTAAGGGTAGGCAATGGGGGTCAAGTGCCTCGCCCAGGGTCACACAGCTGGGAAGTGTCTGAGGTCAGATTTGAACCTAGGGCCTCCCATCTCTAGGCCTGACTCTCGATCCACTGAGCTACCCAGCTGTCCCCTGTAGCCATCTTAACCTGGAAGTCTAGAGGGTTTTTTAAATTGAAAAACATTTTTTAATGTAAAAAAACTTTTCCATGGTTACATTATTCACGTTGTCTCCCTCCTATTTTATTTCCCTCTACCATAGTTGACAAGCAATTCCATTGGGTTATACATATTTTATTACTCAAAACCTATTTCTATGTTATTCATTTTTGTAATAGAGTATTCTTTTAAAACCAAAACCCCAAAACATATACCCATATAAATAAGTGATAAATCTATGTTTCCTTCAGGATTTCTACTCCCGCAGTTCTTTCTCTTGATGTGGATAGCATTCTTTCTCATAAGTCCCTTGGGATTGTCCTGGATCATTGCATTGCTTTTAGTAGCAAAGTCAGTTTCATTTGATCATCCCACAATGTTTCAGATACTGTATATAATGTTCTCTTGGTTCTGCTTAGTTCTCTCTGTGTCAGTTCATGTAAGTCTTTCCAGTTCTTATAGAAATCCATTGATTTATCATGCCTTAGAGCACAAGAGTATTCCATCACCATCATATACCACAATTTGTTCAGTCCTGAATAGAGCTTTGATTCTAAAACCAACACACTTTGGTACATATTTATATACCATTGTACAGCTTCAATGGACAGATATTCCTGTTTGCATATGATTTTATACTGATTGATTCAAAATGAAGATTATACTCACCTCAAAATACATGGCTATTCAAGTCAACAAGATCATTTTACTGAATTTTCATAGAATTTTTTACCTAACTTTGCGTTTGCAAAGCTGTGTCCCAACCCAAAGACAACTTTTTAAAGGGAGAAAAAGAAAATCTAGCTGCTTCCTTAAAGGGAAAGCTGGAGCAAAGCTGCCAAAAGAGGTAAGGGAATTAAGTATGAATGAAAATTACCCCCCTTACCTTCAGGTGAGAAACAAAACTATCTTGGGTGAAATTTTTATCCAAATAGGCTCTTGCAACACATAAAGCATTCCAAATGAAAATGGAAACAAAACTTTCTAAAGGGTTTTCTATAACACAAAGGGCATCTGAAGTTTCTTCAGTAGGATCCTGCGTTATAGAGGGCATGCCAGAACGTACCTCTCACCAGGACAAGCAGGCTTACATAAAAAAAAATCAAAAAGAAAATCAAAGAATTTCAGAAAAGTCTTCAAAAGGTATGAGACTTCCTAAAAGGAATTCTGTTTTATTTAGGGTTCCTAGACCAGAAGGTAAACCTTATCCTATAGATCCATAATTCATGAGCATCTCAAATAGGCTATCTATAATCATGCTACATTATAACATAAAGTCTAAACCTACTAAAAAATTAATTAAAAAAAAGAATCTCAACAATAAATGTGGAAAAATTTTCAGTGTGCTCTAAGTACCAGCATTCTGGGAGTGTGACATCCACAGTGCTTATAACATCTTCCATAATTGCAATGGACACAATAATATAATATATCCATTAGTACAAAATATTCTACCATGCAAAAATTATCTAAAATAAAAAAGCCAACCTGGTAGGGATTGTAAATTTTTCATTCACCCAAAGCTTGAGTTTTGGGTTGTTAAGGGAATAGAGCTGGAGTCAAGCTGTATGACCCATGTAAGTCACTTAACCCTATTTTCCTCAGTTTCTTCATCTTTAAAAGGAACTGAAGAAGGAAATGGCATACCACTCCAGTATCTTTATTTAGAAAGGCCCAAATGGAGTCTTGAAATGTTGGATATACTAAAGTGAATGAACAATAACAAAACTTGCATCTTGAGTTCCACCTGAAGTGTATTTTGAGTTCTCCAAATTGGGTTGATTTACCTGCTGAAATATGGATCAAATTGCCCTTCTCTAGATACCACCTGCTGCCTATATGAGTACAATCAGACAAATGTCCTTATGCCATTGTCAAAACCACATATGATGTAAAGTTTGCTGAGACTCAAGAGGAAGCCATACTTTCTTCTGACTTTCTGCTTTACCAATTGACCAAATAATTTCCTTTCTAAAACTATCCAAATATGTCCTTGACAAAGGCTTGCAGTGTTAATATTTCCTCTAGGCTACACTTCCCAATTCATATTTCTTAGTGGGGTCCCTGTGATATGCAGAAATAACAGTTTGCTATTTTGGAACACAGAAAATGGTTGCCCATTTCTGCATATCACATCCCCCAGGGGATGACTATCCCAAGTTCAGGATACTCAGGACATCCAAATAATACTCAAACTCTTGCTCACATGGCTCCCTTGAAGAGTCAGCATTTACAAAGGCATTTACTACTATTGCATCAAACAAGTAACTATGAAATATTTCTTCTATAAACCTAGAGAACACACATGAAAAATAGCAGTAATGGGAAAAGTGGACACACTCATCAATTATGCTGGTAGAGAGGCACATAGGAAACACATATGGCCAAGGACATAGAACTATGATGCCACAGGGTCCCCTGTCTTCTTTTTTGGTTTGTATTATAGTCATACTGCTTTCCCTGGACACAGCATCTTTGCTGGTCCTCTCTCTCTCTGGGCTCACTAGTTTGGACTGTGTGGGCCAAGGTGTCTCCTATCTAATAAGTAGCTCTTGTAGCTATAGTGCAAGATGATGTGACTTTTGAGCCAGCTTGGTGGCTCAGTAGATAGAAAGCTATACCTGGAGGCAGAAAGTCCTGGTTTCAAATATGGCCTCAGACACTTCCTAGCTGTGTGATCCTGAACAGGTCACTTAATCCCAATTGCCTAGCCCTTACTGCTCTTCTACTTTGGAACTGATATTTAGTATTGATTCTAAGACAAAAGGCAAAAATTTAAAAGAAAAAGATGCTATAGCTCTTGGGGGGTAGGAGAAGAAAATCTCCTCCTTGAAAGTCAAGGAATAATTCCCTCTCAAATGTCTAGAGCAACTAGGAGGCTCAATTCAGAGTACCAGGTCCGGAGTCAGGAGGACCTGAGTTCTTCCTACCTGTGTGACCCTGGACAAATCACTTAAGCCCATTTGCTAGCCCTTGCCCTTCTGTCTTAAGACTTGTTAAGAAGGAAAGAAAGGGTTACTTTAAAAAAAAATAGAAGTCTTTTCCCCTAATGTTCCCTTATCTTTCAGGTAAATTCCCATCCACTATAGTCATAGAGAGACTGTTTCACTCCCTCTATGATGTTAAAAACAAACAAACAAATACACAATCCTTCTCAATTGCCTAATCTCACTCTCTAGAAAGTTGTCTCATGCCTGAACTAACTCCTGTGAGAGACTACCCTTTCTAATAGACTCTCAAGGTCTCCAGCTGCCCTCCAAATTCATCAAGTTTATTGTAACAAAGTACAAAACATTCTTACACTTTAAGACTATAACATCTTGTTTTTATTACCTGTTCCTCTACACTCTGTAATTTGAACTGGACTGATGATCAGGAATGTTCTCATCCAGGCCTAATTCAGGCCAGTCTGGTGGTTCAGGCTCAGAATTAAAACAAAATGAAACAGAGAGAGTCAACACTTAATACAAACATTCATTTAGTAATACCACAGAAAGGAAAGATACAGCACTGGTTCAAATATATTCAGAAAACCTGCCATGGATTTGGGGTAAGGGAGTTGGGTCAGAAGAAAATGCTGACATTTCCTTGCTGTGTGACCCTAGGCAAGTCATTTAACGCCAAAAACCTACCCCTTACTACTCTTCTAGCTTGGAACTAATATTTAGTATTGACCTAAGATGGAAGATAAAGGTGTTGGCTGTTGAGGTTTTTTAAAATACTGAATCATGTGAAAATGAGATATCCATTAAGTCTAAGGGGCACCACCCTCAAGGGTTGATATTTTTATGCTCTAGTTGGCTGGGAAACTGAATCAATAGCTCTAGCCCTAGTTTCCTGGCCAACCAAATATGAGGGACACCTTCCAAGTTTTGCAGGAAAATTATTCTAGCCTTGGTATCAGGGAACCTAGTACATGTTGCTCCTACCTCACCACTCCCATTGGTGAGAAGGTCCTAATGGTCTTCTCAAGGACCTTCAACTATTTAAATCTTAGGACAATCATTGAATACACCTATTCTTGGGATTGTGGGATCCTAACATAGGAGATACTAGAGGAGGAGTTTAGTACATGCAAAACAAAAACAAAAACAGAAAGACGTGGGGGTGGAAAGCATGAAATATGATCATCTCAGGAAGGTACACATTACTGAATATGGAAGATAAGATAAAATAGAAATCCCAGGCTCCACTTTTGCCCTTTGGAAGAACTAGCTCTTCTACATGATGGGTTATATTTGGAGTAATTCACAATGGTTTCCTTTGTGTAAAGGGTAATGAGTAAGAACAATAGTAAGAATATCAGGGCTACAGTATAAATGATGGAACCTTGCCCCAAACAAGGATCTTCATGGGTAGCCAAGAGGTCATTACCCTGTTGCATATAAGTTGTCCCAGGATTGAGTATATACTGAGGCCCACTCAATACTGCTACCTATTCAATATTGGGAATGATACCAAATCTCTTTTGGATTTAGAGCCCTCTACAAAATGGTTTCTCCCTTTTTTCACAAGGACTCTCACATTCTTCCAGAGATTTAGGATTACCACAAAAGTCAGCTAAGGGATCTCCTTTCTTTCAGGTAAGTTCATATCCACCATAGTTATACAAAGACAATTTCACTTTCCCTGTGACATTTTAAAAAACAAAGAAACAAACAGAACCATCTACTAATTATTCAACCCCATGACCTCCTAATCTTTTTCTGAGGAGTTGTCTGCAGTAGGTATATGGAATCCCATAAGGATTTAGAGACCCTAAGACCTAGAACACTGAGCAGGATAAAATAAGAAAGAACTCAAAAGGGTCAGCAGGGACTGTGTCTAAAAGTGGTCCATTCTTTTTAGATAAGGCTTTTCTGGAGGCCAGAGCCAAGAGTTCTCCCTCTTCCTAAGGTAGCATGTACATAGCTTTTGGCAGGTGGTATTCATAGACCTATATAATAAATGAAAATAAAATTATTAAATGTAATATTAATAAAATATTGTGGTCACTGTGACAAAATTTACTCTCAAGTCAGGAGTGCATTAGTAGCCCTTAACAATGTAATTTTAATAAAAATAGAGATACATGAAAAAGGGAAATGAAGGAAGGGGACAGAAAATCTCACCTATCTAGAAAAATACATAAGCTAAAATTCCAAGCCCTCTAAGCTGCTTAGCCCACAAAGCCCTCGAACACCAACCTCTAGTGAGAGAGAGAGAGAGAGAGAGAGAGAGAGAGAGAGAGAGAGAGAGAGAGAGAGCACTATGCCCCACACCTTTTATCCTCCATGCTCCTATGTCCCACAATGTATGCACACATAATATGGGATGTGGGGTAGGATAAACTTAGGAAGTGACTTCTATCATCACAATCCCCCCTGTGATTCTATTGGGAGGCAAGCATGTTGAAATCTCCCAGATCTATATGCCTAGTCTCCCCAATGAATCATTACAAATAACCAGCTTATATCTCTTACAAAAGGTGCATACAATATTGAACTATCTAATGGGAAATTACAACAGGAGATATGAGAGAAATAAAAGAGAAAGAGAACAAAACTGATGATTGGTAGGCGCATTGACAAAAGACCAATTAGGGGCAATCCCCTTTAGCATAGAAGTTTCCATTCAGTTCACTACATCCCAAAGTTTACTGTGGATCTCTTGATGCAGCGTATGACCTCTGCAGGTTTCTTTATGGCACCTTCTCCAAACAGTCCACTTTCTCAATTTGGGGAGTTAACAAGCTTCTTTTGCTGAAATTACTTTCAAACAAGAAAAAAATTTTTTTAATCTTGAATTTATGACAATTATACAATCCCTCTGAGGAGGGTGTTGACCAAAATCAGAATACATGGCTGAGTCATGAGGGTATATGAATATAAAATTCTAAGTAATCAAGAATAAGTCTATAACACGTCCTTAAATCAGGGCCCAATTAAAGTGATTTATGTCCTGCAAGCTTGAAGGACAATTGTAACAATGTAGCACTTACCCATTGGCAGCCAGGATTACAGAAAATTGTCATATCATAAAGGGAGAAAAAGGACTAGATTTTGAAGCAAAAGGGAAATATGATTCCCTTGTCTGATTTTACCTTCACTCTCAGGAAGAGGGGAACCAAAATGGCAGCCAAAACTGAAGTACTTGTCAGAAATCTGCTACAGGGAAATCCTGTGTCTGACATTGTCAAACAGCCATTTCCTCGAATCTCAAAACAAGTTCTCTGTCTTTGCGCAGATTCTCATCAATCCCACTGGGATTGGTTGGTCTCTTTGACCTTATGTTTCTCAGCACTGTACAGTGGATCTTCTGTGATTCCTTCTTCTGAAATCAGACATAATTATTAGTTAACGTCCCATAATATTTAACTGTAAATGGCATATTTCTATAGTCAAAAGCTTTGGGGTATGCAGTGATATTAGGGCTAATGGATATTTTAAACTTATTCTTCAAAATCAAAAAAGCATTAATACTTATTACATAACAATGGGTCAGCCAAAACAGTGTCCAACTTGTCTATGAACTTATATCTCCAGTTCAATCATAGAAGGTGTAAAAATTTTTTAAAAATGCATCACAGGATACAGTTATTCAATGTCTATAGAAGGTGCTCATTTTATATGTGAGGAATGAATCCAAGAGTTCTTTTCTCGAATTTTAATAGCTGTTAGAGTGGTTAACAAGACTTTAAATGGACCTTCCCAGGGAGGCTGAGTTCTTTCAGTGCACTGGAAGTTCTTTATATACATCTTATCTCTTGAGTGTAAGTCATGGAGCAAGAAATCTATATGTCCTGCTTATTCTGCTAATGAAGACCTTTTGGGTCTACAACATCACCAAGAACCTAAATTACCATCCTGGTGGAAGGATAGAGTAAGCTAAAGAGTTACAAATATAAAACCATCTAAGGGTCACCAAACCTTATGTGATATCCTCCCTCCTCTGGGAGCCATCCAGGGGTCACCAAGCCCCATGGGAAATCCTTCCCACCTGCAGAAACCATCCAAGAGTCACCAAGGCCTATGAGAAATCCTCCCACCTCTGGGATGAGATTGTAACAACCATAAAAGGCAAGCATTTATATATCCCATCCATTGCAAATGTGGAGGTAGGGAATATACTAGTGCTACTGCACTTCACATTGTCACCCATATACTTACTATTACTCAAGTCAAAGGGAGGTGAATGATTAGTCAGAGGTAGTGGCGCTCCTAGATATCTGAAAATCACTTCTGAAGACCCATTAAGATCAGTTTAGATTTTTGGCTCATTAAATTTTTCAAAGGTCACTATTGTAGGTTGTAACCCATATAAGACTTCTTCAGTACTGGGGAGGGGAACAAACTGAAACAGTTAACAATAAGGCAATGGAGTCTGATAAGGTTTAAAATTCATCTCCAGACTCTTTGAGGTTCCTTTCCCTCCTGAATACCATCATTCACCCAAATTCCTTTGGTTACATCTATGGGGTCCACCATGCTGAGGGGAATTTCTAGTGTGGAAGAGCCCCATTTGGGGTATTTTGGTATGAGTTATCATTTGCCTCATTTGAATTATTATTTCTAAATGTTTTTCTATTACTGTTATTATTTCTATAATTGCTATTCTTTCTAAAGTTGTTATTATTTCTATTTGCCTGATTCTACTTTCTATAGTTCATCATTATGTGACCACTTTTTCCACAGAAGTAACACATTAATGGTTGATTTGTGGATTCCTACAAAGGGGCTATGGTCACTCCTTGATTTGCATTTCCTTTTTAAAATTTTTTCCGTTAGTATTTTTATTTCCTTCCTTAATTAAGTCACAGTTGTCTTCATCTTCCTTTTCATGGCTGTTAAAGACATAAATTGCTACTCTTCTCAATTCCTTTAGATCTATATTAGACCAGTTTAGGCAGTTAGTCTTAAAAATAGTCTTTGACCACTTTACAACAGTTTTTTACAAACTATCTTCTTAATTGTCTGATATCCCTTTATCTGGAAAGATCCAGGTCTACATATCTACCTCTCAACTCAATAAGTCTATCCATAAACTGGGAGGGATTTTCCTCATGTTTTTGCTTTAAATTTTAAAAATTTGTCCATGTACTAGGCCTATCAAAACAAGCTCTCCTTGCTTTTAGCCTCTCTAGCCTGGCATAGTTTCAAGTAATCTTCCTCTTTATTCAAATTCCATTTGGAGTCTTCCTATGGCCATTTGGGGTCTTCCTATGGTCCCTTTCCTGGGCCTTATTAACAAGAGAAACAATTTTATTTTGTTCTCTTTCTGTTAAAAAGGCTTGGAGCAAATTTTCCACATCAATATATGAGGGCTCATAAGTGGGGTAAATACTTTCTAGTGGACAAATGGCAGCCTCTACACTGATTTGGACTGCCCAAAGGGCCGTCCCTTGTTCTTGATTTGTTACTTATTGTCACGTGTGGGTAACTCATCTCCCCTCCCCACTAAGGGAGGTGGGGATGACATCATCTCTGATAGTAGAGTTTTGACTATGAATGGGCTAGAGCTAATTCCATTTACACACTTAAGGGGAATATGCTTGTTTTTTTTTGTTTGAGTTGCAATGGAGTAGATGAGGTAACGGAGTGAAGTAGTAGGGGAAGGGGGAGAGATGGTTTGGGTAGGGATGGTTTGGGTAGAGCAAGAGATGAATCAAACAGGGCAAGGCAGAGATTGAGTAGGCTTAGATGGTGAGGCAGTGCAAGGAGATGAATCTTCCTTCTGAATCTTAAGATTACTCAAGCTTTCTCAAGGCTTTCTATCTGAGTTTTGAGATCAATCAAGCTAATATTCTGTTGTTTTTCCTTGAGGAGAAATAGACAAATTGCAAGGTATCCAATTAGAATAAGCACAACCAGGAACAGCACTAAATAAAGCCATTCTGAAACTGTGAACTATGTAAGCTCGGTAATGTTCTCCAAGAATAGGAGCTGTTTCAGATAGTCAGGAAACTGTTCTCTAAGAGTATGGGCCATACTTTTAAACACCATTCTCAGTTGCCTACTTATTTTTAAATCTAATTATTAAATTGTTTGCAATTCTACCTCCTGGCTGTAGGTGACACTACCTAAGTATTGATCTTTGAATGGAGGATGGGTGAAAAGTCTTAGCCCGAGACAAAATTTAGGAGGGACAACAAGAAAAAACAAAACTTTCTATTTTAGGCAAAAGAAAAAACAGACTTTTTTGTAGGCAAAAAACAAAAACAAAAAAACAAAAAACCCTTAAGGTACAATCCTAGTTCAGTCAAGAGGTTTGGAAGACTTTACTTCCTTCCCCTCCCCTTTTAGGGGTAAAAATGCCAGCTGTGATAATTAGATTAAGTCTACACTGCCCATCTTTAGATTTAATCACCAAAGGTGAGAGCACCTCCAATTCTGGGAGGTCCTAACCCACGTGTACTAGAGTGAGTGGTGAATCGGAATCGAATGACCGCCCTCTAGGCGTTCTATGAGAAGCGTCTATTGTGATTGGACATGCAAATTAGGAGGTAGGCACAGAAAGTGACGCATAAGTGACCCCTTTAAAAGGAGAAGGTCTTCAGTCAGCTCGGGGCTTCTGGTGAAGAGAGCGGCTGATGAAGGATCTCTTCTGGTCCATGAAGGAGTGTTGGTTGGAATGCTGAGATCTTGGTGAGACTACTTTTAATATCTTCTTTCGAATTCCACATGGTGAATTTAAAGACTGAATTTTCCTGAACTTCTCTTAAGAAACTTCTTTAATAGACTCCGTGAATGAATTTTTGCTTCATTCACCTCCAGCCTCTGGCCCTCTGACTCTCGGCTGTGGGCTAATTAGATCTACCTGGATTAGAGGATTGTAGTAAATTACTTACTGAGTTAGATTCTTATTTCCTTATTTCCTCTCTCTCTTCTTAATTGTAAATAAACTTCCATAAAAGTCAATTTTGACTTGAGATTATTCTTAATTGAGGATTGATAATAGTTCAATCCTCTGGCAACCATCTTTTAATATATTGAACCCCAAAAAACCCTTTCCTCACCTTACACAGCAAGCCATGTGTTTCCACCAACAAGTGGACAGGGAGTTTGTGTAGGAGGACAAAAAGAGTTTTGTTATAGAGTACAGGTTGTGGGCTGTTGAGATTTTGCCCTTAGTAAGCTCTGAAAACTTCTCAGGATGAAGTTTAAGAGCAAACTTCTAAGAGTAAGATAAGGCTAAATTGTGTCAACTTAGCCCAACAATTAACTTTCCAATTAAAAAAAAAAAACACAAAAAACCCTGAGCTGAACCTACCAGCTTCATCCAATACTCCAGGATTCTGGGCTACAAGATAGTACCTGTGGAGTAGTTTCCTCCAAGGCAAGGAGTCAGGAGGGCAAAAGAGTGCCCTCAGGTAAAAACTTTGAGGAAGCTAATTGCTGCTAAAAAAACTACCTGGTTTGGGAAGCCACAACAAGCAATGGCTATTTAGCTGTTTACAATTTAAGGGAAAGGGAGATTTAGATCTCACCCTCCATGCGGGTGCTTCCAAACAGCTCTCTGCTCTCTCAAAGTGGGGGGCAGGCTCAGAGGGCATGAGGTGGGGGGGTGAGGAGATGTGTGTGGGAGCCCATCTCCCCGTGGCTTTCCTTTGCTAAAGCTGGGGTGATGAGGAAGCCAGTTGTCCTTGTGCAGCTTTCCTTAGGCTGTTTTCTCTGCCACTGTTTCTGGGCTTCTAAAGCTTTTTAGTATCAGACCAATGGCTGTTGCCTTTTGTGAAGAGTTAAATTTAGAAAAACTCTTTTAACAATATCCCTCCTGAGATCTGTTGGGAGCCCAGTTTTCCCAATGGATCTTACAAACAAAACAAGCCTAAACTCTATATCGGAAACAGGGAGAAGTAAAGAGAGAAGAAAAAAAGCAAAACAAATCCTGCAACATGCAAGTTTCAATTTATATACAATTATAAATATTTACAGTTACAGGATAACACAATTCTGACTATACAGAAATAAATACTTAAAGATGTTAATTAAAATACACCTTACAAAAAATACAAATACATTATATATATATATACACATATAAAATATCCCCCCTGAGGTGGAGATAATATCCCCCCGAGGTGGGTGTTGATCAACATTTATAACACTTTCTATTTTTCTATAAAAATATATTAATAATAATTATAAAAATCCTAAATCCTATAACAACATAAATTATATACTTACCTATTATGTATTAGTCATCCTATTTCAAAATTAAACCTTTATGTACAAGAAAATCAAACCTTTTATTGAAAAGCAAAATATAAGTTCAGGTGTTCAATGTCATTGAAAAATAGTGTCTAGTTGTCTCTCTTGATGCATGCAGTTAGTAATTTCTGATGGCAAGTACTCTTTTCACATATGAACAATGAATTCATGATATCTTTTCTCCTATATTGATTGTTGTAGGAGTTGTTAAAAGTACTTAGAATGGACTGTTCCAGGCTGGCTGAATTGCTCCTGTTCACTGGAAGTTCTTTATATAAACTGTATCTCCAGGATTAAAATCACGTAGAGAAAAGTCTATAGTTCCAGCTTGCACTGTAGCTCCTGATTCATGAAGTTCTTTTATCTTGATTTACAGATCTCTTATAGATGTGACAATAGTAGTATCGCCTCCTAATAACAAAGTATATACGGGATTAAGCGGTTTTGCATATATTGGTGGATGACCAAACAGCATCTCAAATGGCGAGATGTGTAGATCTCCCCTTGGCTTACTTCAAAGGTAGAATAATGCAAACAGTAAAGCATCATGACAATTTCAAATGAGTCTTAGTACTGTTAACTTAGAAATAACACAGAACATACCAAAGTAGTCAGAAAAATCACTGTTTAATCAGGAAAAGAATAAGTCCAATATTTGGCCCTTTACTCAGATTCTGGTGTCACAACTTTTATAGGGTCTATACCCTGGACTCTGGGGACATTAACCCTGGGTGTGCCACCATGCTAGATGACGACTCCAAGGAACAAAAGAACTTGGGGAACCTATATACCATTTGGGGAGGTCCAGTGGCAAGGAAAGATGATTGACATTGCCATAGCTACAAGGAAAATGGGAATGTTCAAACTATACTGACAGGATACAATCAAGCTTGAGAAAGGAATCATAGCCAGAGGTTAGAGTGTAAGGGCTATTTACAATGAATACTAAAAGTAGGTCTTCTTGGGAAAGGGTCTCTGATAACAATGGGGAATGTAATGCAGGATTTATGCAAGATCTCTTGCATTTGCAAAATTACCCATGACAATCCTGTCAGTTAGAAGAATGGAACTTTGGCCCAGCAGGTGCCAGTCCCAAGACCTGGCAGTTTGAGCTGAGACTAAAAATACCCCTTCAGAACCAACCTGAGGGTTTGATTTCCTTGGCCTCACCCAGACACCCAGCTACCCCTGGATTTCCCTTGGGGACCCCGGGTTGAGGGAGGTGGATCATGGGTAGGAAATTAGGTTAGGTCAGTCTAGCAACAGGGACACCCCCAAATCAATTCATTGAGTTCATCTGTCTAGCTAGTGGTCCATACAATATCAGGGCAGTGGGAATTATCTCTGGCTGAGGGGCTGGTTCCCTCAGCCTGATCTTACCTTCTAGGTCCATTGCCAACACTGGCCAGTCACCCTTAGCAACAGCTTCTCTAGACCCTAAATCCTCTTTCCTCAGTTTTCCCTCCTGTGTTTCCCTTAGCCTGAAACTGTGAGCTTCAATAGTTATTTATAACATCATCCTGGGCTAATGGGCTGAGGAGAGGGAGAATAGCAACCACTTGACTCCAAAGGAAGTAACTGCCAGGCATCCATTTTATTCAGGAAGTGTGTGGGCTTCACTTCCTGTCGAGTGCTGCTTTCACTCTAGCAGGGAGGGGCTCCTCACTCTCCACCTTAAAGGAACCTACAGAGAGCAGGGAGACTGACTAGGCATCACAGCTCAGGCTTACATGTCCTTGGCAGACTCACATCACCAGCTACAGTAGTTACAGGCTCCTTGGCCAGGTGACTCACTGGTACCACTAGCTCCCTGTTATCAGCCACATTACCCCCTTATTACAGGAAGACTACCTAAGACAAAAAGGGTACTTAGCATATGCCTAGCTCCACCTAACTGGGATTGTCATTAACCTTAGGGTCCATTATTCGGTCTGAAACTGCTAGCCTGAGATTCCCTTCAGGGTAGATTCTCACAGGAACAAGTACAAGCTTTGGGGTCTCCAACTTACAAACTAGTCCTAAAACTTGGGGTTCATCAGTTCTTAACTAGACTACAAGTTTGGAGTTCTAGATTCCATGTTGACAGTACATAATTTGCCAATCATGGTCTTTAATTCCCTGTTCATTCTCTCTACTTGCCCTGAGCTCTGCGGGTGGTATGGCACATGAAATTTTGGTGTAATACCTAAGCATGAATATATTTGTGCTAAAACCAAATCTGTAAAATATGTTCCCTTGTCTGAATCAATTCTTGCTGGTAAACCAAATCAAGGTATTATTTCTTTTAGTAACATTTTGGCTAAAAATGCCAATGTGGCTCTTGTTGTTGGGAATGCTTCCAGCCATCTTGTTAGCTGGTCTACTAAAGAAAATTTGTAATGTCCAGGTTTTGGCATTGTTATGATATCAATGATCAAATAATGTGGAAGCTATGAAATTAGAATCTGTTATCCTAAAAACTGGGGCAGCTGAGTGGCTCAGTGGATTGAGAGCCAGGCCTAGAGACTGGAGGTCCTAGGTTCAAGTCCGGCCTCGGACATTTCCAGCTGTGTGACCTTGGGCAAGTCACTTGACCCCTACTGCCCACCCTTACCACTCCTGGGCCAAGGACGGTCCCTAGCCTGGATGAAAAAAGGAGGAGGGTTGGGCGTGGGGCTAGCAACCCCACCCTGTAAAAACTACATCTGCTAAAGAAACTGCAACCTAAAGTAGGGGCAGCTGGGCTAGCTCAGTGGATTGAGAGCCAGGCCTAGAGACGAAAGGTCCTAGGTTCAAGTCCGGGCTCAGACACTTCCCAGCTGGGTGACCCTGAGCAACTGTGTGTCCCATTGCCTACTGGTTGTGGCCCTATGCTCCTAGAATGGAGTCCCAGGATAAAAAAAAAAACCCTAAAAACTACGATCCCCAGTAAAGCCATGATTCGTAATAAGACTGTAATCACCAGCAAAGCTTCAATTCCTGGAACTCCACTCACTTCCTGTCATTACGTGCTAATATAGACAGGAGATAAATTGGGTGGAGTTCTGTGTCTAGCCCACTATTTCCTTCCTGTGGCAGCTTTGGTAGAGCAGGCCTTTTGAACAGGTAGACTAGCTTGGACATGTGGTTTTATTTTGTTAGATAATTACCTTTTTATTCCTTTACTTCTAGTGATTATTAATAAATCTTATAATATATAATATTTGGAGTTATTGTATATTAATTTTAATTTTACATTTATGGCAACCAGTGAAGTTGGAAAAAGAATTCTTGATTTTTTTTTTAAGGTAGCCTATATAAATTTTGCAAAGCTGCGTTTCTCTTCTGCTGTTTCTGGTGCCCTGCTCCTGCCTGTTTTATTTTTTTCCCAGTCACCCTGCCTGCCCACCTGCTTTCGCTTGAGTGACTTAGCTAGAGGCTCTTGGCAGATATGGGATAAGCTACTTCTCAGGCCCATCTGCTTGAGCCATTGTTCCTCATTGCTGCTGCTAACTCCCTGGGTGGTCCCAGTCTCCTGCTTCTGCTGCTCCTGCTCCTGCTACTGCCCCCAGGTTTGACCAGACACTGACTGGGGGTCCTTGCCATTTCTGCTGTCTGTGAGTCCAAGCCTGATTGCTCAAGGGTTTGAGAGTCGTTTAGAAGCACCTTTGTTTTTTCCAAGGAGGATGAAGTATAAATTCCTTCCACACAAACACACATGTTTTTCGAGCCTGCACTAGCCACTTCTCAGCAGGGAAATACACCCACCCCTACCCCAGTTTGGCTAACTCAGATAGGTTTCCATGCCTGAGGGGGAAGAGACTGAGGTAGCACATGGCCCCTGGCATTTTTGTCCCTACGGGGAAGGAGAAAAAAGATTATTCTTCTAAACAGGAAGTAGAATTGCAAGCATGGCTCACTCTATGAAAGAGCAGTACATTACCTATCCCAAACAGCTCCCAGTTTTCCTACTATTCCTGGGTGAACTGGTCCTTGCAATTTCGAGGAGAGATTCATCTCCCTCCACCCCCTCACCATTCTGGTCAGTTCAGTCTCTACAATATATCCAATATGGGATTCCTCCTCTTCCAGAGATGTGACAAAGAAACCTAAATAGATAATGATTCTGGGGAGGGGAAGGAACCTTAAAGAGTCTGGAGGTGGATTTTTAAGCCTTTTCAGACTCCATTGTTTTATGGAAGTCTCTGTGTCAGAATTGAAAAAAGGACTCTTGAATTCAGTGCCTGCAACCTATCAAATATATTGTATTTGCTGATTGGCTGTTTTAAGATTTTATTTTGTTTTTTAAGTTCTGTTACATTATTTTTATTTGTACCTTTCCCCTATGACTGTACTGAAGAACGTATCATTGTGAAAGCCCATAAACACCTGCACAAACCCTTTTCAGTGGCAAAATCATAATTCCTTATGTATGCTGGGTTTGTCACTTGATCCATCAAGGTCACATGTTGATTATACAGCCTTTTCTTCCACTTTGCCTTTGTTAATTGTCACATCTGTAGATAACGGACAGACTCCATCAACCTGGTTAACAACCTTTGGAGAATTTAATGAGCTAAGAATTTAAATTAATTTTAGGGGGTCTTCAGAAGTGATTTTTAGATATCCAGTAGCACCAATACCTATGATCATTTTGCCTGCCTTTGAGTTATTTGTAACAACAGGTACAGGGTCCATCTGGTAGCTGAAATGAAGTGCTGTAGCATTATTATTTCCCCTACCTCCACATTTATAAAATTTAATGGATGAAACATATAACAGTCTCATACCAGAGGAGCTGGGAAGGTGAAGGTGTTCTTAGGGCATGGTACCCCTGGATGGCTCCCAGAGGGTTGCCTTAGTGGAAGAATTAGAAATAGTAGGAGAGGCAGTTTGGGTCAAGCAAGAGATTATTTCATTTTGGTGTACAATAGTTTTTGCTATCTGAGAGATACTATTTTCAAGGTGAGAAACTTTAGAGCTAGTTTCATTTTGTTGGCCATTGGTTTTGGTCAATTGAGAAATGCAATCTTCCAGATATGCAACTCTAGTTGCCATAAATCTCTCTTTTAGCTGTTTTCCTTTTCTTAGTGATAATTAAACTAAATACTTGATACAGCTGGTATCCTTTGAAATTATTCAGACAACACAAATACTCCAAAAACCTGGTAATAGCCAGAGATAATCCAAAACAGTGAGATGTAACACTTCATTAAAGTTTCCCAGTAGTGGGAGTTGTTTTAGATAGAAGGGAACATCCTCCTTCACTGCCTGAACCATGATATCTAGCGCCATGTTTGTACTTCTATCCTTTTGCTTAGTATTAAAAAGGAAAAGAAGATTAGCAGATTAGTCAGACTACTAGCTGGCTAGGAGAGAGAATTCTTTACTCTCTTGTCTATCCTGAGTTAACACTAACTTAAGTACTTCACTAGATTGTGAAGACAGGATTAACTCTCCTTTTTCCACCTTTTGATTGAATCAACACAGGCCTGAACTAGGTGGAGGAGCTCACAAACCACTTAGTGAATTCACACCCTCAGAAACTCAATCAGTCAGAATGAATATTCACCTCTCTAGAAGATAAATTTTAGAAAATTCACACACTTAGATGAGAACTTAACTTTCAGAAGGTGAGAACTTACACTTCAGAAGGTGAGAAGTCAATCCCATAGACATTGTCCACCTCAACAGTGCTAGACAATTTGGAAACTATGATTGGCCTCTGCGAAGAGGGGAAGGGACACGGAGATACCACAAAAGCCACGAAATCCTTTGGCTTGAGGAAATTTTCTTTGAGAAGATAGTCTGAAAAGAGTATCTTCTGGAGATAGTCTTCAAAGGAACTTCACTGGAGACTGTGGCTTGGATTGTGGGCTTGGTGCTTGGCTTCAACTGACTCCTGGACTACTTCTTTCAGTGAGTGAAAGGCTGACTCCCTAGTTTCCTAAGAGACTAGCTTCCATCTTGGAGGAGGCCTTGTGGTTACTCACTACTGGCCCTCCTGGATAAGGACTTGTATAGGTATTTTCTCTAACCCCTTTCACATTTCTCTACTTTATTATTTCTCCTCTATTTTTGTAAATAAATTTCTGACTTGAGATATAATAAATATTGGCGACCACATAAGTTCATAAAATTATTGTCCAACCATTAATTTTCACCTTTACACTCACCAGGCTGTGAAGGGTTAAATTTTGGTAGGTGTTTGACAAATGTGAGGAGAGAAGTTTGGTAAAACACAAAACAATTAGTTTATTTTGAAAATTTCAGATAGGAAATAGGAAGGAGGAAAGTGAGAATATTACTCTAATATTTTATAACTCTACCTAAAACCCTGATCCTAACTAAAATTTCTAAGAAAACCCAAATCTAAAATTGCCTTTGAGGGCAGGAGCTTCTGCCTGGGCCAAGTCTAGCCTATCTTAACTACCTAAGATTTTATTTGCTATCTATCTACCTACCTAAGCTAATCAATAAGCATTAATCAAACTCCAAACTCCTTAAATCTGTTTTCCTTACCTCAACTGTCAGTTAGAAATTCCAACTGCCAGTCTGATTGAGACAAAGACAGATGAAGCTCCTCCACTCTAGGAAACTCCAGAGGCAAAAGCCCACTTCAAAATATTCTTTCCCTTATAGAGCTCCTTTATCTCCTAGGTAATGGAATCTTCAGAGCTCTTACACAGTAGCCTGTCAGTGAAGAGACTCTTACTGAGAAATATTTCAGTTCCCTTGCCTCTTAAAGAGGCAGAGGGAGAGATTAAGAAAAACTTTTAACACTTGAGATTAATCTGTCCTTTTGTCTATTTCAAAACTGCTCTAAAAAAAACTGCTCTTAGCCACTAAGGGCAGAGTATGTGATAACGAGATTAAATCTACCCTGCCCATCTTTAGATTTAATCACTAAAGGTGAAAACATCTCCACCTAACTCACAAGTTGGGAGGTCTGTAACCCAGTGTGTTAGAATGAGTAACAAATCAGAATTCACTGACTGCCTCCTGGGCAGTCCTAAGAAAAGTATCTGTTGTGATTGGACATGCAAACTAAGAGGAAGGCACAGGAAGTGATGAAAAAGATGCCCCTTTAAAAAGAGAGAGTTGAGTGAGCCAGGGGCTTCTTGTTCATTGCTGGGACCTGGAGGAACACTGGACCTGGGACCCTGAGACCTTGGTGAGACTGTTCTTAAATCTCTCTCTTAGAACTACAAGTGGTGAGGGGGCAGCTGGCTAGATCAGTGGATTGAGAGTCTGGCCTAGAGACGGGAGGTCCTAGGTTCAAATCTGGCCTCAGACACTTCCCAGCTGTGTGACCCTGGGCAAGTCACTTGACCCCCATTGCCCACCCTTACCACTCTTCCACCTAGGAGCCAATACGCAGAAGTTAAGGGTTTAAAAAAAAAAAGAACTACAATTGGTGAGTGAAGAAGGCTGACTCCTTTAACCTCCCAGGAGGTACTAACCTCCTGGAGGCTCCCTTGATTGGTAAAAGCCCTTTAGGCTCTGGCTTGGCCTCTGGAGCCTAAATAAAGATTGAATACAATCTCTTAATCTACCCTTTTCTCATCTCCCTACTTCCACTCTCTCCTATATTTTGTAAATAAATCATTTTGGGGATTGATAATTATTCAATTCCCTGGCAACCTAACCTTTTAATATATTCAACTAAAAAGCTCACTTTTCCCCCTTAAAAGTAAAATCTCAAACTCTGAGCTCCAGAATTAACTACTAACAAATTGACTTAAGGAGAGTGAAAAGTGAAAAGTGAAAGAAGATTGAGGGTAGTCATTAAACCTTTGTGGTGTGCCAAATGTAATAAATGAAAAGTAAAATTATTAAATGTTATATTAATAAAATATTGTGGTTGTCGTACAAAATTTACTCTCAAGTCAGGAGTCCATTAGTGGCTCTTAACAATGTAATTTTAATAAAAATGGAGATCTTTGAAAAAGGGAAAGGAAGGAAAGGCACAGAAAAATCTCATCTATCTAGAAAAATACCTAAACCAAAATCCCAAGCCTGCTAAGCTGCTTACCCCACAAAGCCCTCAAGTGCCAATCCAGAGAGAGAGCTCTACTCCATATCTTTTATCCTCTATGTCCTGCACTTACCCATGCAAAATGTGGGGTGCAGGATAGGATAAACTTAGGAAGTGACTTCTATCATCACACTTAACAGGGGATGATGGTTAAGGTGTTGCTTCAAAAGCCCATTCTAGCCCTCATCAATGCCAGTTCCCTGAGGATGACTGAGAGGTTGAAAACAAAGTAGATATGAAGATAGTGAGTCCAACCTTGGAACGAAAGGAAGAACGATGTATTCTGTAAATATTTTAATGGTCAGGGCTATGGTGGTAGACTTGAGGGGCATCATACTGTTTTATCAGATAGTGCAGACCTCTTGCCCTGAGATGTGAAAAGGAATAATCAATTTGCCAGTCATAGGCAGGTGGGGAACCACATGGAATCATGCTGTACTGATCTTTGGAGGGCATTCTGATTGGCATGAGGACCCCCCCCCATTATGAAGCAGGTAGGTGGCACAGGAGTGCTGGGCCCAGAGTCACAAAAAGTTGAATTCAAATCCAGCATCAGATACTTATTAGCTGTGTGACCTTGGCCAAGTGACTTCACTTCTGTCTGCCTCAGTTTCCTCAACTGTAAAATTAGGATATTAACAATAGCACCAATCTCCCAGGGTTGTGAGGGTCAAATGAGATAATATTTATAAAATGCTTAGCACAGTGCCTGGCACATTGCAGTTGCTTAATAAATACTTCTTTCCTTTCTTGTCTTTAGTTAAGGGGAATCAAAGTGTCCTGCATCCACCACAACACGGCATCCCAGCCGCCATGTTCAAATTTTTCACCAACCCATTTCCCAACTTTAGCTATTCTTTTAAAGATGCCGTTTTCTGATTGTTCATTTCAGGAGACAATGTCCTATGTCTCTGATAGGTACTAACATGCCATCCAAACAACTATAAGTGAGGAGAGGGCATTGGTAACACTTTTCCATTGATTTCCATCTCGAAGAAGAGAGCCCTTGATTGTCCAGTCATATTGGCTCCAAGCCCTGAAGCGCTCCACCAAACACATAGCCACCAACATGGAGACAATGTAGATGAGAATCTTATCCACTCAATTTCTCAAGGCTCTTTCACAGCCCTGTCATAATGCTCACAGCACGACACAGTGGGCAAACTTTCCAGGGCCACCAGGCTTCGGGTAATCTCCCATAACAAGGTTAATGGTCCCTGAAGCCTGGATGTATGTGTTTCTCACAGGAAGCAGAGCCATCAATGAAAAAGAAAAAGTATATACCTCAGGAGCCAGGCAAATCCTCCTCGATGGGGCTCTCTGGATTACGGAAGGAAGCTGAATGTTAGGGCTGGAACTGGCAGCTTTATTCAGCCTCTATTGGAGTCACAGTCTATTTGGTAAGGGCACTAACATAATAGGGATTTGGAGAAATTCAATCTTAAATGTACCATTCTCATTTAACAGAAGAGGCCTCTTGTGTCACCCAACTCATGATAGGTAACTGTGAATGAAAATTGATATTATGATGCTTTGTCATACCTTTAGTCGCTATTAAGACTTATTAAAAGGCAAGCAAAGAAGCAGTGAGGTGATTCAGTGGATTGCGAGCCAGGCCTGGAGTCAGGAGGACCTGGGTTCAGATTTGGCCTCAGACATGTGATCCTGGGCAAGTCACATAACCCCAATTGCCTAGCCCTAGGGCTATTTTTTTTTAAAGGTGTTGAGGAGGCAGCTGGGTGACTCAGTGGATTGAGAGCCAGGCCTAGAGACAGGAGGTCCCAGGTTCAAATCTGGTCTCAGACACTTCCTAGCTGTGTGACCCTGGGCAAGTCACTTAACCCCCATTGCCTAGCCCTTACCACTCTTCTGCCTTAACAACCAATATGCAGTATTGATTCTAAGATGGAAGGTAAAGGTTTAAAAAAAAATTAAAGGTGTTGAGCAATGTTGTGAAATAATCATCTGTGATAGACTTAACTACTCTTAGTAGTACAAAGATCCAGGACAACTCTGAGGGACTTAGGAAAAGAAAGCTCTCCACCTCCAGAGAAAGAACTGTTGGAGTTGGAATACAGATGCATGTGATTTTTCACTTTAATTTAATTAGGTTTTGGTTTTCTATGATTATTTTTACAAAAATGATCAATATGGACATATGTATTGCATGATACTGCATGTATAACCCAGATTGAATTGCTTGTCAGCTCTGGAAGTGGGGAGGAAAGGGAGGAAGTTAGACAATTTGGATCATATAACTATGGAAAACTTATGTGGAAATTTGTTATTACATGTAATTGGTAAAATAAAATATCTTTATAATTAAAAAAAATTCTAAAAAAAAAAGGTATTGAAGTCATCCTCAAGACTTGATTGGTTCAGAAAACTAATGGATCTGGCTATTGCCTTTGCTTCCTGGATCCTCTACTACAAAACTATAATGAAGAATTCCATGTGTCATCTGATGCTTGGCTGTCAGACAACAAATGGCACCTCAGCGGCCAGAAAGCTTAGATAAAGCTGAATATCTATCTCTCCCAACTAATATCTATCTCTCCCAGGCACGTAGGCAGGTATCATGCGAGACAGCTCTTGCCAAGTCCTATGGATTTTATCCTTCTACCATCTTTTGTATGTGTTCCCATCTCTTTCCTGACAGTGCTACCACCCTCATCACTTCATACCTCGATTATTGTAATAGCCTGTTGGTTAATCTCCTTACCTCAAATGTCTCCATATTCCAATCCATGTTTCAATCAATTATCAAATTAATCTTCCTAAAATACAGATCTGACCATATTACCTCTTTTGTTTAATCAACTACAGTGATACCCTATCATTTCCAGGATCCATTGCAAAATCCTCTGTTTGATTTTCAAAGCCCTGAATCCTTCCTATCTTTTTAGGCTTCTTATCTTTATTTCTCTCCACTTATTTCCCTATGATCCAATGACATTGGTCTCCTTGCTATTCCTAACATGAGACACTCTCTTGACTGTATACACTTTTACTGGCTGTCCTCCATGCCTGGAATCCTCTCTCTCTCTCTCTCTCTCTCTCTCTCTCTCTCTCTCTCTCTGTGTGTGTGTGTGTGTGTCTTTCTCTTCATCTCTACTTCTTGACTTCCTTCAAATCTCTTGATCCCACTTGCAGCAAGAAACCATTTCCAGTGGACGCTGCTTCCCCTTGCCCCCTCCTTTAGCGATGCTTTGCCTCTGAGAGTCCCTCCCATTTATCTTATTTGTACATAGTTGTTTAAGAGAGGACATGGATGAGATTTGCACAGTCATAGATTGATTGGAAGGAATACCTGCCTCTGTGAGATCATAGGTCCTTGGAACTATCAAAGTCTATAGCTTCCATTCACCCTGGAAGTTAATAGTGCATTATCGCTCCCATTTTACAGATGAAGAAATTCAACTTCAGACTTATAGACCATTATGCTAGAAAGGCTAGAGGCCATTTAGTCCAACATTTTCATTCTACAAATGAGAAAACAATTGAAGTTCCTTGAGAACCATGTTGGCAAACCTATGGCATGTGTGCCGGAGGGGGCTGAGGCCATTTCTCTCATCATCCACCCCTCTGCCCAACAGCCCAATGGGAGTGCTTCCTCCCTCCCCAATCTGGGGTGTCAATATGGAATCTAGAAACCCCCAAACTTGTAGCCTAGTAAAATCTGATGAACCCCAAGTTTTAGGATTAGTTTGTAAATTGGAGACCCCAAAGCTTGTACTTATTCCCCTGTCCCTGTGAGAATCCACCCTAAAGGGAATCTCAGACTAGCAGTTTCAGACTGAATAATAGACCCTAAGGTAAATGACAATCCCAGTTAGGTGGTGCTAAGCAAATACTAAGTACTCTTTTTGTCTTAAGTAATCTCCCTCATTGTATCAGTCTTCTTTCCCAAGAAGACCTACACCTGGGCAGGGACCATCCTTTTAGTATCCATTGTAAATAGCCCTTTCCCTTACACCCTAGCTTCTAGATATGATTCCTTTCCCAAGCTTGATTGTATCCTTATAGCTATGGTAATGTCAATCATTCATCTTTTCCTGCCCCTGGATCCCTGAAATGGTATATAGGTCCCCCAAATTCTTTTGTTCCTTGGAGTTGTCAATCTCACACAGTTGGCTCTCCTAGGGGTCAGAGACCAGAGCAACCAGGGTCTTGGGACTCTGTGTGGGTTTGAAGCTCACAGCTCTAAGTGGAGGCCTTGAGGAAAGCACTGAACCCGTTTCCTTAATTAAAGTGTGGTTTTTTTGACTATTTAATAGTTCTGTGTTTGTTCCCAGTTAACAGGGGTAAAGGGGGCAGGGTGCTCACATGAGGAGTGCAATTTGGACATTTGGTCTCTAAAAGGTTCACCATCACTGCCCTTGCCTAAGGTCATAAAGCTAGTAAACAGCAGAAATAGGAAGTCTTCTGGTTTTCAATCCAGCACTCTTTCTATTACCCCACAGAGACTTACTCAAATGGTAATAGAACTGAAGCATGAATTCAGGTCTTTCAACCCCAAGTCGAGTGTTCTTCTCACTGTATCAAACCAGGGGATCAGGAGGATGGATAGGAGGGGGACTCTTGCTTCCATGGCTTAATTGAAAGCATTTTGAAATGCTGCAAGTCTAGGGACTAGAGTAGCTAAATGCCAGGGACAAGGCAGGGTTAAATTCCTGGCAACCTCCACAACACACACCAGCTCTTGGTGGAGTTAACTGAATGAAGGTCGCTATTTGTAGTAGGGAAAAGAAATACTTCTCTCATTCTCCTAGGAACACTTTACAACTAAAACCAGCTAAGGCCCCCAAACCAAATTGAATTATCCCATCTTTTCCCCCTCCTCTCTAAGTTTCCCCCTTCTCTCCATTCATTCTTTTACTTAAAAGGAATGGTATTTCCTTTTTTCCACATTGTTGGGGGGTGGGGGTGGGATTGATGGAAACATCCAGACACAGTGAGATGGGGAAAGGAGAAGGAGAAAAGACAAAGACCCACCTTTTCTATAGCATTTCAATCAACAACCTCATTTTCTTCTAGCTGCTACAGTGAACATCTAATGAATAATGGATGATGTCCTGATGAATATGCACACAGCCAATTATGCCTGGAGGGATTTGGTAAATAATTTATGGGCACAAAATGTTCCTCACCTTTTTACTGAATAGAAACTGTATATCTACTAGATATGCACATATATGTGAATATGGATACACACACACACACATATATATATATATATACATATATATATGCAAACCTACCAAAAACATATTTACCTTCTAGCTGAAAGAATAATATGTTGAGATCTGGTGACCCCTAGAAGATCCATTGTTAGAAAAATTAAAATAAATAGGATAAAATATATGTATGTCATTGGCTATCTGTAAGAAAGGGACTACTCTGGGCCCATACATGTTTTCTAGGTCTTTGGTTTCTGACCTCTGTTGTGGAGTTGATCCTCTGGAACACGAAATCTGGGGTCTTGGGGAAGAGACCTTAGCCTCTTGCCAGGGGAAATGTTTTTTAGTTGGCTAAGATGATGCAGCTATTCCTAACTGTGGCTACGCATCCTCTCTCTGCTGTAGTAACTAGCAGCAGAGCTGTAGACATATGATCCAGCCATTCTAGGATATGTCAGTTCTAGAGAGAGTCTGAAGCTCTATTGGGAGGGCAGAAACATTCACTCTAGACATATACAGATACAGAAAGGTAGTCCAGGGAGGAAGCAGCTATAAGGAATGGGATCCCTGGAAGCAGATATAGGAGCTAGGCATGAAGAACCTAGCTATGGAGAGAAGATCCTTGGAACACAGCTGAGCAACCCAATTGGAGAAATATATTGTGCCTAAAGAAAGCTGTATATAGGTTCAGTAAAGAGAAAGTATTTCCAGGCTAAGCAGGTCCAGGAGTTGGGAGTTGCTTGAGTTATACATGTATCCTTATGTGCTTCAATACCGTTGAACTTAAAGTTTGAGCCCACTCTTCCCATGGAGTACTATGTATCTGTGGGAAAGTGTGCCCTAGACTTGTGGGAAGAATGCTCGCTAGCTGTTTCTATTATATCATCTTAGAAAATGCCTTTGCTAAGAGCCAACTGTGTCTTCCAGCTGACTGTTAATTGGAAGCACATGGGTAGAGCCCATAAGCTACAGTTTTAGAAGCGGGTACTCCTAGAACCCCAAGAGGGCAGCCTCTCCCTGGGGGCTCATCCTTCGAGTTTGAGTGCAAGTTGGAGAACTACAGAAGGGATTATAAGCATAAAATCCAATAAAATGAAGACACTAAAACATTTGCCATCATAGTCAATTAGGCAGCATAGCCAGGATACCTTGTCAAACAACAGCTATACTAGGAGAAAGATATTTATTTTCATGCTTTTTTAAATGGTTGCTTTTTAGAGAAGGTCCCTGTGACTGTTTTCTCTCCCAACTTGAGGCAAGAGCCATAACTAGGAATGTTTTGGGGGATAAAAATAGTTGGAGAAAGAAATCATCAGAGAGCAGTCAGCCTAGGGTCAGTCTAACCTGCATCTGTGCATTGGTTGGGGGACAATATGAGCCATGATAAAGAGGACCCCAGGAAAGAGAACAATGGCCAAGAATGGCTGTCCAGGCAGTCAGTGGAAGACAATGAAGATGATGGACCCTTTGGAGAGGAAACACCTTCCTCAAGAGATCAAACCTTATTAAATACTGAAGCTCTTGGGTAAAACTCAGTTTGCTCCATGTTAGTTATATCTCTGCCTAGAGACTCTGTTCCAATCTCTCAAAGCAATTCTAATCAACTAATCAATCAACAAGCATATACACCTTAGTCATTGTGCTAGGCACTGAGGATGCAAAAAGAAAAATGAAATAATCATGGTCCTCAAGGAATTTACATTCTAGACAATCATATTCATTTTTGTTGTTTTCCATCAGTCATGTCTGAATCTTCCTGACCCCATTGAAAGATAATGGCAAAGATAATGGAATGGTCTTCTTGGCAAAGATAATGGAATGGTTTGCCATTTCCTTCTCTAATGGATAAAGGAACACTGAGGTTAAGTGACTTGCCCAGGGTCACATAGGTAGTATCTGAGGCCACATTCAAACTTACGACTGTAAAGGGTAAAATTATGGTTGGACTGAATATTTAAGAGTATGGTCACCAGGAATTAATTACTTAATTCCAAATGAATGACTCAAGTCAGGATTACTTTTATGGTAGTTTATTTACAAATAGAAAGAGTAAAAGTAAGGAAAATGAGAGAGAGAGAGAGAGAGAGAGAGAGAGAGAGAGAGAGATAATTACTCTAGCCTGGTTTGAACCAGGCAGGGCTTCAGAGGCCCCAGCAAAGAGGGGCACAGAGGTTAATTAAACAAGGTTTCTAGCCGCAAGGCCTCCTCCAAGACAACGGGCCTCCCCAAAAGCTAGTGCCTCAAGAAAAGCCAAGGAAAGGGCTCAGCCTTTTTAACTCACCCACATGGCAGTCCAAAGGGAAGCAGTCTGAGGTCTCAAGTCCAAGCTCCACCATGGCCAAGTTCAAAGGGGAAAAACTTCCTCACAAAAAGTTACCACCATATTTAAAGATAGTTCTTTGTGTCACTTCCTGTGTCTTCCTTCCATTTTTATGTGGCAGTTTTATCTTTGCTTCAGACTGCCCAGGGAGCAGTCAGTTATTTTTGATTTGTCACTCACTAGCACACACACACCCCTTCCCACCCCCCACTTAAAGATTAAGTGGGGTTGTATAAATTCCTGGTAGTTAAACATCTAAAGAATAAATAGGGGAGAGTTAATCCCATCTTTACAAGCTTTCTGACTCCAGGTACAGCACTCTATCCATTGAGCCATATGCACAATAGATTTGTCCAAATCTCCCAAAAGGGATTAAACACTTGGAGTTGATTGCTCAGGCTAGTACCATAGTAAAACCTTATCCTATGGATCTCCAATCTAGAAGAATCTCACAATAAGGCAAATAGTGTCAGTCTGTGCCAATGTTTAAAAAAAAAAAGAAAAGGAACATTTATGAGCTACATGTAATTAGATAATTGTGTGATCATCATTCAAAAAAGCAAAAGTTATTTTAACTGGAAGAAAATAAGCATTTATTGAGCCCCTTCTGTGTTCCAGGCACTATGCTAAGCACTTCATAAATAGTATCTCATTTGATCTTCATGACAACCCTGTGAGGTAGATACTATTACTATTCCCATTTACAGTTGAGGAAACTGAAGTAGATAGAAGTAAAATGACTTGACCAGGGTGACACAGCTAGTAAGTGTCTAAGGTGAGATTTTAATTTAGGTTATCCTGGTCCCAGTGCTCTATCTACTGCACCACCCAGATACCTCCTTGTAAAAGAAACACACCAGACCATACTGTCCACTTGCAATCTAAAAAAAGAGAAAAAAATTTTCACTTTGCTCTAGAGTATCCTTGAAATTTGGGTTTTCAATAATAAGATTCCTGAGTGGAGAATCTCTCCAGTGGGTTCCCTCAAAAACAAAGGACTTAAGATTTACCAGATGAACCCTTCATATAAAAACACTCCATCTAAGCCAACTCCTACCAGTACTAAGTAGTTCGGTTCCCAGAGGATGGCCCCTGTTAGGATTCTGTCTTTAGGTAATCATGAGGGTTTTCTAATACAGTACTTGGAACATTCAGAAGTGTTAGTCCAATGTTCTCTCCAATGTCAATTAGCCAGTTGGCCATCAATTGGCTTTTATAAAATGGACTTTACTGATAAAGTATAGTAAATACAGAAATTAGAAAACAATCTTCTCATATCTGGGTGAATTTACTTCCCCCTTGCATGTGTCATGTGACACAAGATCCTAGGACTCAGACTCAAAATATCAGGCTCTTTAAGCATACATAGAAAAAACACGTAAAGGCGAGATTTACTCCTGGCCCTGGTGTTCCATTTCTGTCCCTTCAAGGATCCCCCAGTTAGGTTCAGGGATTAGTGTTAGTGATGGATGAGTCACTCTCTTGCTCAGCAGGGCTGGCTCCTTTCACAATGTGGTGCCTCAGTCAATATGTCATCATTCACAACTGGCCTGGTCAAACAGATCCCTTAGCTATTGCTACTACCAGTTTCAGGAATCTCTAGTGGCTGAGGAGACTTCTAATAATTCTTTCAACCTCTCAAAACCCATAGAGATGGTTAAATGCTAACCCAGGGTGAAGGCTTTGAGAGTGGGGAGAAGGGGATGGGATGGATGGAAGGGATGTTGTGCCCAGAGAAATGTCAAGATTTGGTCAATTCTCATTCCTGATCATTCACCCAATATCATAAAAGAATATATACAAATGAGATGAAAGAGGCAGGAGTCCTTCACTCAAGGAAATGTGGCAGCTAAGTAGGGAAATTACCCAGTGACTCATGGTAATATTCCTTTCTGAAAAGATACTGGGGAAGAGACTAGAAAAAGGGGGCAAGGGAGGGGTATGTGAACTCAGTTTGAACTCCTCAGCAAACCAGAAAATCCTCTTAATGCCATATAGCACTACCAGTGCAGTCACTCATGGCCAGAAATCACCTCACCAAGCTGCTACTTGTTGGTCTGTAACCAAGTACATGCTCCAAATAATCTACCAGAAATAACAAATCGGAACGAGGTCTAAGAACTGAGCCCTTGTTGCCATTATAGATATGATGCAATTTTGGGGAGAGGGAGTCAGAGTTGAGAAAGAAGAACATTCTGGGTATGAGGTACCATCAATACAAAAACACCAAGCCAAAAAATAGATGAAGAACAGTAAAAAGAAAAGGAAAAAAAAAGCAGATTTGGTCAGACCATAGAGCACAAGGAGGGTCATGTGTAATAAGACTAGAGAGATAGGTTGAGGCCAGAATATGAGGAGCTTTCAATGTTAAATAGTGTTTATATTTGAAACTAGAAAGAATAGGGAATCTAGAATGAATAAAGAGATTTAATGAGTGAAGGAATGACATGGTCAGAACAGATCGAGTTCCAGAAAAATCATTTTGGCAGCTGGGCAGAGGATGGGGAGTGTCTTAAGACAAAGAGATCAGTAAGAGGACAACTGTAATAGTACAGGCAAACATGATGAGGGTCAAAACTAAACTGGAGGCTGTGTGAGTGGAGAGAAAGGGACAGATGGAAGACATGTTGTGCATATAGAAGTGGCAAGTTTTGACAGTTGACTGGATAGTTATGAATGAGAATGAGGAGTTAGTGATGACACTGAGGGTATCAGCATGGGTGATTGGAGTGATAGTTGTGCCCTCAATGGGATGCTCAATGGCTTTTCTGCTGCATGTGATCTTGTCTTTCTCAGAACTGTCATCCCATGAGCTATGTTGGGTTTGTCTTCAGTACTGGAATAGAGCACTATGGCTACATTTCAGGAGCTTTTTTTCAATGAAGGGAGCAACATATTGAGGGGGATTTGATTAGTGAACTCACTGCTTCTACTGGACAAAAATACCAACGGATCTATATATATTAAGCATCTAGAATAGCAAACAACTTTAAATTGTTGACTGTTTTCATGTTGACTTGTGAGAAAAGTCTAGCCTACATGACTGTGAGATCTTTGAAATCAGGGACTATAACTTATATTCATAGAACTTTAAAGGTAGGAGTTATTTTAAAATCTTTTGGTTGATCTTCTTATCTTGAAGTTGAAGAAACTAAGGCCTGGAGAGGTGAATTTGTTGTAGCGGAAAGTCCAACCTGTTCAGGCAGGCTAACTCATTTAAGGAATTACAGGCTCACAGCAGATCTTAAAACAGAAAAATTTATTAGGAAAGAGGATAATATGGCTGGGGGCAAGATGGAAATTGCCTCCTCAAAAGGGGAAAGAGAAGAGCTTATATATATTTATAGACAAAGAAGACTGCATGATAAGCAAAAAGTTTACAGAAAAGTGGGAAGGGGAATTCTGAGATTTGACTGATGATCTATCAGTAAGGAATATATGAGGAGTCACAATGTCTGGGTGTGAGTTATTGCATGTCCCTGTGAAGAGCTCCCATGTCTGGGGGTTGGACACATCCATAAGAGGGGACTCAGATCACTTAAATGTATCATAAATGTATGGGATATGTATGCCATCTTTGGTCTCTCAGACTCCAGAATCTATCCCCTGAAAGCACCAGGGTCAGTGTTGTCCAGCCACACTGCATTCCTGAGGTCAGAAGCCAAGCTGCCTCTCATGTATTCTCTTAGAACTCAGGGTCTCTAGGGTTTTCTTAAGGATTCTGCTTCCCACTACAAATTGACTTACCCAAGGTACTTAGTGATAGATCTGGGTCTACCAGGTATCCTGATCCTCTATCCCATACTTTCCCCCCTTTGTCATACCACTTTGTATTCTACCTAGTACGATTATACATGTCTTGTATACCTGGTAGAGGATTAATAGACATATTATTTGATTTTGACAGTGTTCATCCTCAAGGACCTTGGAATCTTGTTGAAGAAATATATAAACTAAATGAATAGCAGGCATTTTCAGGATGGGTAAACCACAGGAAATACATTTTTAAAGAATAAGAGTGTGAAAGTTTACCGAATCACTTTTCACTTTTTGAACATGCTTCTTTTTTTCAGGCAAGGTCAAAGTATCGATTTCTTTTGAGTAACTATATTATTTATTACAAAGGAGAATTCTATTGAGGTTGAAGGAATGTGTGAGTAGGGTTAAAGAAAAAAATATCAACAAAAAAATTTTTTAAACAAATTTCACAGGAAAAGGGAGAAATTAAGTAGCTATCAGAATGGCACCATGTTTTAACAACAAATCTGTTTACACTAGTTTGTTTTGTGTTCGTGGGTATGATTTCTTATCCCATTGCGGCTCTTTCCGTATTTAACAAAATAATGAATCTGAATAAAATGTTCCAAGATTTCATTATATTGCCAGGGTTATTCTTTGGCATCACATCATTGATGTGGAGAAGTGATTCCCAAAGTGGGTGCTACCACCCCCTGGTGGGTGCTGCAGAGATCCAGGAAAGCGGTGATGGCCACAGATGCATTTATCTTTCCTATTAATTGCTATTAAACTTTTTTAAAAATTAATTTCCAGGGGGCTAAGTAATATTTTTTCAGGAAAGGGGGTGGTAGGCCAAAAAAGTCTGGGAACCACTGATAGAATAACAGATGATTTGCTACTGATAAATTTCCCATGTGTTCATAGAATTTCTCTCTAGTATGAATTCTCTGATGTTGAACATGGTGGCTTCTTTGGATGAAGTCTTTCCCACATTCATCATATGCATAGGACTTCCTTTTACTATGAATTTTCTGATGCTGAATAAAGAGATGAGCAGTCAGAAAGGCTTTACTAAAAAAAAAAAAAAAAAAAAAAAGATAAATTTGTCACTCATTGCATTCATGGGGGCTTTCTCCTTTGTGAATAATCTGATGTCTCATAAGGATCAGGTTCTATCTGAAGGCTTCATTACATTCAAAGGGCTTCTTTACAGCATGAGTTCTCTAATGCCCAGTAAGGGTCAAGTGGTCAAAAAAAAAAGGCTCTTCAATTTTCATGATATTCAGGGCCACTATCCTTAAAGTGTTGGGGTTTTGTGGGGGGGGGGGTTTTCTTTAGTTTGACTTTTTTTTTAACCCTGTACTCTTAGAATCAATACTAAGTATCTATTCCAAGGCAGAAGAACAGTAAGGGCTAGGCAATAGGGGTTAAGTGAATTGCCCTGGGTCACACAACTAAGAAGTATCTGAGGTCAGATTTGAACCCAGGTCCTCCTGATTCTAGATCTGGCTATCTATGTGCTACCTAGCTATCATTTTTTATCTTCTTAATAAAACTGTAAATCTAGAATAGACCTTATGGCCTAACCCTAATTTTACAGTTGAGGAAAGTGATTCAGAGAAGTTATGTTTGAGTTCACATAGGATGTAGGATTTGAGCAACAGTTCTCTAAAACCAGAGCCAAAGTTCATAATAGCTAGCATTTATATAGCTCCTACTAAGTGCCAGGTACTAGTCTAAGGGCTTTATAAATATTATCTTATTTGATCCCTCACCTGGGAGGTAAGTGCTATTATCACCCCTAATAACAGTTGAGAATACTGAGGCAGATAGTGGTTAAGTGATTTGGCCAGGGTGACATAGCTAGTAAGTACTTAAGACTGAATTTGAACTGGGGTCTTCCTGACTCCAGACAGCTTTCTGTCCACCACGTCACCTAGCTCCCTATCTTTTTATATCTGTATCCTTTATCAGAATGTAAATTTCTTCAAGGCAAAGTCTGTTTTCATTTTTATTTTTATATTCCCAGGGCCTAGTATAGTGCTTTGCACTTAGTAAGTGCTCAATAAATTGCTTACCAAATTGAATTAAATTGGACAAGCAAAGAATTTGGCAGGACAGCTAGGTGGATAGTGGATAGAGAGCCAGACCTTGAGATGAGGAGGTCCTAGAATCAAGTATGGCCTCAGATGCTTCTTACCTTTGTGGTTCTGGATAAGTCACTTAACCATGTTTACCCAGCCTTTGCTATTCTTATGTCTTGGCATCAATATTTAACATAGATTCTAATATTTAATATGTTCTAAGACAGAAGGCATGGATTAAAAAAATTTAGACATTCAGTGGGACAGAATAAAAAGAGGAAATTGTATCTGTATTAGGCTGATAAATGTTTAACTGTAGAATCTCCAGAAGAAACAAAAAAGGTACACTTGAAATTTAATTGACATTATTAACATTGTCTCCATCACTTTCTTAAAACTAGACAACCAAGAAAACAATAAATACAATACTAATTTGTGGTTCAATTCTTTCCAAGATGTAAATGCTCACACTGAAATTTTATTAATCAGCTCTCAGGAGGCAGTACAATTTGACTCTAACCAAAATAGAAAAATTGCATCAGGGCCAGAAGAATTGTCCCTTTCCTCCACTGAGTCCAAGAAAGCTTTCTGAAAGATTTCAAGACTAGCTGAAATGTTGTAAGATAAAGAATTTGGTAACCTGGGTCAGGGGTCTCCAAAGTGAGGGCTGTAGCATAATGTGGTACATGATCAACCAAGCAGAAGGTATTGAAGTATATTAAAACTTCCTTTTTAATTGAACTAAAATTAATAAGAAATAAATATTTCTCCAGTCTAATGTCCTTTTAGGCAAAGTGGATAAAAGAGCAATAACTAAAGCTAAGATGGGAGAAATGGATTAAGAGTGATAACCAAAGTTAGAACAAGCCTTATATTGAGATGTGGGATAAATAAAAGGTAATATACCATTTTCCCCTATTCTGAATAAGGCATTGATCATGGATTCTCTGATAATTCATGGAGAACTCTTGATGGTAGAGAAGGAAGGGAATAGTGTTAAGATGTTAATTAAGTTGTTCCATTATACAAAACATGGAAGATGTTTTTGTGGAAGATTTCCATTTTTGTGAAAGAGATCTCAAATGAAAAAAAGAAAGTGAAATATACTGTGTTTTGATTTGCATTCAGACTCCCATGGAATCTTTCTCTGAAGGTAGATGACATTTTTCATCTCTCTGGGACTAATGTCTTAGATCACTGCATTGCTGAGAATAAGTCATTCATAATTCATCAAAAAATACTACTATTACTCTGTACAATGTTTTTTAAGTTCTGTTCACTTCACTTTGCATCAGTTCATATAAGTCTTTCTGGTTTTTCCAACATCATCCTACTCATTTCTTATAGTATATTAGTAGTCCATCACAATCATATACCACATGTTCAGCCATTTCCTGATTGATGGTCTTATGGTGAAAACTGGGGGTTAAATTAAATATTTATATGGGTTCAGAAGGGTGAGTAGGAGACAGGAGTGGACAATAGGTGGGGACTTAAAAAGCTGGGAAATTGGGTTTGGCAGTTTGCGAAATGGCAGTTGACAGGAGTGACTGTTGGGCCTTAACTGCCGCACCAAACCATCTAGCCAGGGAGTCAGAGAAACAGGGTAGTACAAGGACAAAAGAATTATAAACACAGGATTTTAATAATAATTGAGGGTCAGGAATAATGGGGAATGGTCACACTGAATCTAATCACTAGGGACTACACAGGGGCTGGGAGAATGGGTTAAAGCCTACGCTGCACTAATCAGACTTTACAGACAAGAAGGGTCTCTCACAAATCATGTCTTCTTCAGCTCCTCTTGATGGCACAGGAAATGGGTCCACAGAAAGGTAAATCCAAGAGATGCTAATCAAGGAACTTGTCTCAGACTGGAATGTCATCCACCACCCCAGCTAGAGCTTTTTGCTCACTTGATCTTCCCTGGCAGGTCTTCCTTCACAATGGTAACTCCAATCTCCTTGGGCTCCTCACTGGGCAGGTAAAGGCATCCATACCCTCTCCCTTTCCCAGTTTTACCCAAGTCCCCAAGGGCAAGCAGTTTTTTCCCCTTCATTCTATTTAGAATGTCCCTGGCTGACAGCCAAGACTTTTCCCCTTAGTCTGTCTGATAAGTCTGCTTTCCTATTTTTAAAGCCTATACCTATTACAATGGACAACCCCTCAATTTTCAATTCTTTTCTGCCACAAAAAGAGGTGCAATAAATATTTTTGTACAAAAGGTCTCTTTCCCCTTTTTAAAAAAATCTCTGTGGGATATAGAACTAGTAGTGGTATTGCTAGATCAAAGAGTATACATAATTTTAGAGCCCTTTGGGCTCTAATTTTCCAAATTGTTCTCTAGAAGAGTTTGATCAGATTACAACTCCACCAACAATGCATTAGAGTCCCAATTTTCCTACATCCCCTCCAACATTTGTTATTTCTCTTTTCTGTCATACTGGCCAATCTGATAGCTGTGAGGTGGTACCTCAGAGTTGTTTTAATATGTATTTCTTTAATTATGATTGATTAAGAACTTTTTTATATGATATAGAACTTTTTTATATGATATAGATGTTCTAAAACATTATAATATTAATTTTTTTCAGTTGCTAAGTTTTTGTTAGTTCTGTATTCACAACATCTCTTCCATCTGTCCCTTTCACTGCCATCTTTCAAGTTTAGGCCCTCATCCCCTATTTTTGCTGTTCAGTCATTTTCATGACCCCATTTAGGGTTGTCTTGGCAAAGACACTGGAGTAGTTTGCCATTTCCTTCTCCAGCTCATTTTACAGATGAGGAAACTGAGGCAAACTGGGCTAAGTGACCCTCCCCAGATCATGCAGCTAGTAAATGTCTGAGGCCAGATTTAGTCTTCCTGAGTCTAAGCCCAGCATTCTATACACTTCACCATCTAGCTGCTTTATCCTTCACTATTGTTGTAACTTCCTGATCAGTCTTGATGCCTCTAGTCTTTCCTACTCCATTCAGCTATTAAAGTGACTTTCCTAAAGCACAAGTCTTAGCATGTCACCTTTCACTATTGAATAAACTTTTGTGGTTCCCTATTGCCTCTAGAATCAAATATGAACTCCTTTGTTTGGCTCTGAAAGCTCTTCATAATCAGATCCCAATCTACCCTTCCATCCTTACTCTCCTTCCTATATCTTCTTGCTGTTCCTCATATTGATAGGCACAACTAAAATGCCCAAACACAGAAAGAAATTAGGGTGTGATAGTGTCCATTAGGCAGAGCTGCAAGAAAAGGAATGAATTTATGTTGAATTTTCATCAAGATATTTGTTTTGTACATAGAGAAATATGGCTCCTGATTAAAAGCTGTTGTGTTATTTTCTGTTATGACCTATTATCTTATTGTTGTCTTAGATATTTTTCAATCAAATTTCCTTTAAAGGATATGCAACCAGGTCAAGCAGGTGAAATTTGATCATTTACCAATCTGCTCCATCCTTTAGAAAATTAACAGGGATCTTTTTTTTTTTTAAATAGAGAAGTCTACTCAATCATAAATATATTTTAATGAATTTTATGTGACTCAATAGAGTTCATTACTTTCCCAAACCATGAAATTATTATTACAATTTAATGAGATAAAAATGGTTTCATATCATTAATAAAAATATAAATATTTTAAAATGTCATTTTTTTCATCTTTTTAGATTTTTTGTGGGTTTGTTTTATAATTTGCATATTAGCCTTACTGTACTATATATAGAGGATCCCAAAAGTCATGGCACAATTTTAATTTATAAATAAATAAATAAATGTTTAATAATGTATATTGAAATGGAAAACTCCAAAATGTTTTACTGATAGAGTATTGAACCAAAAAGTTTGATGAACACTAAGCCAATTTATGCATGGAGGGCACAGTTTGTTATAGACTCAACATTCATGATATCCATGTGCAAATACAAAAAGAATGAAAGGTAAAAAAACGGTTGTATAGAGAATTGCGAACTTCCCTTCTTTCTAGTCTGAACTTCCCTTCTTTCTAGTCTGAACTGAGAGCAAGGATTGTCTTTTACTTTTCTTTGTATTCCCAGAGTTTTGGCACAGTGTCTGACACACACAAGGTGATTAATAAATGTCTGTAGATTATTGATTTAAAATTTTTTTATAACATCCTTATCTTCTGTATTAGAATCTATATTGGTTTCAAGGCAGAAGAGCAGTAAAGGGTAGGCAATTGGAGTTAAAGTGCCTTGCCCCAGGCTCACACAGGAAGAAAATGTGTGAGGCCAAATTTGAACCCAGGACCTCCTGTCTCCAGGGCTGGCTCACTGAGCCACCTAATTGCCCCTTGACTACTGATTTTTAAAAGTGCATAATAATCCAAACCTTCTATGTGTTTGTGTCTCCTTCTGAACTTTTCTCTACACTAGCCTTTTATCTACAAGTGTATTCAGGATTTATATCTATAATGGATCGATACCGTAGTCTGGCATCAATGTTTATTGAACAACAACATATGCCATTTTATGGTAGGCCATTAGGGGGAGGGAGCCAGCCTTATTCGTCTTAGAATCCTCCTCTCCAGTCTGAGTACCGAGCTCATGCAACCAAGATGTGACCTGGGGGCCAGACGTGGAAACCAGAGGCGGGCCCCTTGTGGGATTTTGGCTGCACAACAGCGATGAGACTTGGCACCTAGGTCAGAGTTCCGTTGGTTAGTCTATGAGGAGTTCTGGGACTCCTGCCCAGGCCGAAGGTGGGAGAGGGTGGCACTGAGGGATTGTTAGTGAAAGATGTCTGTACTGATGTTAGAGACAAGATCAGATTGGCTCTCAGAGGAGGGAGAGAGATGCCTCCATCTTCCCATCCTTCTATCGGCCAAGAGCCTGCAGGGAGATTCGGAGATGACTGCACCAGACGACTTTCAAGTTCTCTGAAATTTCCGAGGGTGATTAGATATTGGCGAGGACTTGATGAACAGATGTGATCCGGCACTCAAACCACTCCCCTTCCTCTTGCCCCATTATCATAGAATTTAAGAGGTGGAAGGAATTTCAGGATCATCTAGGTCAACCCATAAGAGAAAGGAATTCCCACTATCATATATCATCAGTGCTCACTTATCCTAACTTCCTCTTCAATTTTAGGGGCTACATCACTCAATCCCTGGGTTTATAGCCGTCATCTCCCATCAACCTCTCTTCCTCCTCTTCCTATTTCTTCCAGTTGGTCAATTTATTTCCCTTGGCCACAAATGTGTCCTTTCTCCTTTCCCCACCTTAAATGCCGGAGGATAAGAGCAATAAAGGCGGGGAAAATAACAATAAATCAAAACAAAACACAGGCGGCATGAAGAAGACCCTACTTTCAGAGCCAAAGGCTTCTTTCTCTCAGTCCCCATTTTAAGCATTTGCTTTTATTATTTCACTACAAATTTGAAGTTAACAGGCTTCTCAGTCCTCATTTTTAACATGAAGCCTTCCTTCCTTCCATCTTTCCCTCTTTCCCTCCCTCCCTCCCTCCCTCCCTCCCTCTTC
>NC_058134.1:290820257-290866896 GCF_016433145.1 Gracilinanus agilis
CCGCGGCCGAGCCGAGCCCAAGCGAGCCCGGCCGCGCTGGCTCCTTTGTCTGCAGGCGGCTGGCGGCCCCGGCCCCCGGGCCCCCGGGCCCCCAGGCCCGGGCTGTGAGATGAATCCCTAATCGGGGGCTGCCGAGCATCAGGGGCGAGGCGGCAGCGGCTCGGGCTCCGGTGAGTAGCGGGGTCCGAGGCGGGGAGGGGTTTGCAGAGGGGGGGAGGGGGGCTGGGCAGGGGAGGTTTCGGGTTTGGTTAATATGCAATGCCCGTAATTAGCATAATTTATATATTTATGATAAAGAGAGGAGAGAGACAGAGCAAGAGAAAAAGGCTAGGGCCGGGGCGGCGAGGAGCTCAGGGACCAAGCGCGGCGGGAGCGGGGACCGCGCACTGCTCCCCGCCGATTTGGGGGGCCCTGAGCCCTGGGGGCCTGCCCGCTGCAGCCCACTGGCCACCCCAGGCGCGAGTGGCAGAGCGCCCCGCGGAGAGATCTGGGCTGTGTCCCCCACCTTCCCCGCCCCCCCCAACCCAGCTGAGGTAGAAACAGCAGTGAATTATCGCGCCCCCCCCTCACCTTGTGAGGACAACTTGTGAGCCTACGGGGAAACCTGGACGCCTGGGTTCGAAGGCTAGAGTCAATCTCACCCCCTCCCCCTTCCGCCGTGGGATAAGCCTCAGTTTCCCTCCTGGCTTCGTGGGATGAGCAGATAGAAAACGCAAAGCCGGGGGTGGGGGAATGTTGGGGTGGGACCCTTGGGAGTACCTGGAAGGGTGGGGAGTGGGAGGGTCACTGGAGCTGATTAGGGCATGAGTATTTAATAAATATTTAATCACGATAATGATTATTAATAAATAATCATAATAATCAGGCTGATGTACCCCACCATCGAAGAGAATGGAGTCCCGAGGGAGCCATCTCCCTCGGCCCCCTCCCCACTTCAGAACCGCAACAAACAGGATTTAACACAAAGTGGCGCACCCCAGCTGCAGCTGCCAGGCTTTGAGTCCGGACTGGGTCAGGGGTCTTACCTGGGTAGCAGAAAACAAAGACGCCTTCATGGAGGAAATTAGCCCTAGCTGCTGTTCCAAAAACATATTGCCGCCCCTAAACATGTCAGGAAGGTCGGAAAAAAATAAATTAAAGCCTTCTGCCTTTCTAGAATTAGTCTATGTCCCAGCAAGGCTTTGTTCAAGTAAACTTGAAAGGTCAAGGGACCAACGATGCCAGAAATTCTAGTTTGAAGGAAATCCTGAGCCAAAGCTTGATTTCTTTCAGACTCAGGGTCCTATATTCTTATTCTTCCTGCTTTGATATTTAATAAATTCCCTGCCTTTTCCCTGTGTAACTTTGACCAATACAGCAAAGTACCTCTGAGAGATGCTTAGATTTCTCACTGGGAGACCCTTGCCGGAGTCCTTATCATTAAAACTTTCCTTGCCAAGCCCCTATGCAGCCTCTGACCATGCACGGGAGGGTTGAAGATGAAGAGGTGAAGGTAATGAATGGTTTGCCATTCACTTCAGTGAGTGAAGCAGCAGTGGGCACAGACTGAAAAGTTGTATGCAGTTTGGGAACCTGCCAAGGAGAAGACAAGAGACAGCCATGAACGATTTTATGGGATTGGAGTTATCCTCTCTCTTAAGACAGTACGGTTAGTGTGGACACTGACTACAGCCTAGGTGGAATATCTTGGGAACTAGTTAAGTGAGTGGTGGAGTCAAGGTTTTATGAACTTGGGCAATTTTTTTTTTTTTTTTTAGCAGCTCATTGCTCATTCCCTGGAAAACATTTTCAAGTGGCACCAACCCTGAAGAGAGGTAACAGAACACCAAACATAGAAAGAAAAGCTAAGAGTTGAAAGTAGCTTCCAGGAATATAATCCCGAATAAGCTTAAAGCATCCAGATATGTAGTAAGGAATCGAATGCTTCTGTGGACTTCTCTTCTTTCTTTTGACAAGGCTCATGATGGAACAGAGCAGGGATGAGGAGAAACAGGAACAAATATATGTCTTTTTATTATAGCTTGGTCAGTATTGTTTGCCTAGCATTGTTTTGGGTGGTGAATGTTAGGATAGAAAAAAGGAAAGCTGGATGTCAGTTTTCCTGTCTGACCTATCATCCCTCCACTTTATCTTCTCTAGTCTTTGCAACTGAGATTCATGTAAGTTCTGCCTGATCCTTCCGGTTCTTATCTCCATTTTATATTCAGGGAGCCTGAGGCTGAGGCACTCTGGGGCTCAAGGTAAACTTGAGGCTTTTGGAAATAACCAAAAACTTGAAACTCTGGTTTTCTTTCTATTCTCCTTCTTAGGTCCCAGCATCATTCCTGATTTTTGCATGGATAGAAAAGGAAACCATCTCACTGGGGTTTGGCTGGGTTTATCTTACATTGGTCTTTGCCATGAGGATTTAGCCATTGAACTGGAATGTTTTTTAAAATGTAGAGCAGAAGCTCCTTTGGCTCCCAAGAAAGCCTTTTTGAAAATTCTTAAGATGCTGGTGAAGAGCTTGTTACCAGGGTATAGGGATTCCCAGTCTTAGTCTTAGAGATTTCATTGACAATGGATCTGTTGATATTTTCAACACTGTGTTCAAACTTTGTTTCCACTGCCTATAGGAAATCTCTTCCTGAATAGATTCCACCACTGCATCAAGTTCAACGTATTCAAAATAGAACTTCCTTTCTTCTCTCCAAAACCTACTCTTTTATCCATGACATTGCTTTTGGCCTTTCCCTTGCCTTTCCCTCCCAAATTTAGTCATCAAGCTGCTCTTGTCTGCAAAGCATCTCTCACTTCTTCTGTTTCCTTTCTATTCCCACTTCCATGATGGATTTCTGTATTCTCCCTCCCCTCATCCCTCCCTGCTCCTAGTGTTGACAAGCAATTCCACTGGGTTATGCATACTATCCACCTATTAAAATAACCTTCTAACTATCTTCCTTGTCTTCAACTTCTGCTGACCTACCGTCCACCCTTCATACAATTGTCAGATGCTATAGGATGGTCAGTAACCATCCTTGTACCCAGGTTTGTTTACGCGGTTTCTCTCTTTGAGAGACATTTTTGTTTGAATTGCAGATACAAAGCCAACCTAGGAATAAAAATTTCCAGTAATGTCACAGCCACCATAGGTCTCCCTCATTTGGGAATGGGAGTTACTCACAGAGCTGAACTAAGTTATGTGACTGGGCAACAAAATTTAAAGGATGCTGCCTCATTGACAGGAACTCAGCAATCTTTAAACACCATGTGAGAATATGATGCTTTTAGTTGCTCAGGTCTTCTTCTCCTGGAAGTTGTACCTTAGGTAAGCCGTGACTCAGTTTATCCCAATTGCCAACACAGCTTCTATGTAATCAATTGATTCCCTAGCATCAGCCTGAAAGTGTTCAGGATCTCTCCTTATGATGGGACCTCAAGTCCTCCCATGATCTTGACCAACAGAATTGGTCTCAAACCTTTGATTGAAGGGTACATTCATCCTATTCATAAGACCTCGGGGATTTCTTGCTTTTATGGCCTCTGAGATGAGATTTTGCTGCTTGAGGATAATATTTGGCAGGTGCTTGATTCCTTACATTCCCTAAGTGGGCTTCCTTTAGGACTGGTCGACTCTGACCCAAGGAAACAGTCTTAGCCTTGGACTCTGGCTCCCCAAGGAGGAGACTAAGTCACATTGTCTAAAAATAATGACTGAGCAGTTTGGAGAAGAGTCAGAGAAGTGGCAAGGACAGATGCTTTCCTGCCTGCTTTTTGTGTGTGTACCTGTGTGTATGAGTTCTCCCTTTGTGCCTCATGCTTATATTTGTAGTTGACTTATGGTTCTCCACCCCAATGAAGTAGGTTCATGGCATAAATTTTAAAATGAAAAACCCAGCAGATTCTACATGTTTCTCTTTGGCTTTAGGAATGTTTTATCCATATGGATGAATGTGCATGTGCTTTATGATCTGGAAATTCACTGTTTTTTACATTAAATAATAAAATCTACAGTGAGATTTGGTCCATGAGGAGCTAGACGACTGTCCAGCTTTCCTCTCTCTAGTGCTGATGCCTTCAAATTTCTTTAGACCTTCACCCCCACGTACACTGAAAGAATTCCAGATTCTCTGTCTTTCTCATCCAGTCCATTGGCCCAGTTCCCCATCCATTTGCCCTTTCCTATTTTATGGACTGTATCTCATGACTGCAATCCATCACCCTTTGCTCTTTCTACCATCCCTTGCAGGATGCTCTGCTTAGTGAGCTTGCCCCACCACCATACCCTCTCAGAGTGACCATGGATCCTGGAGCAGGGCCTGACACGTCTCTGACTGTCAACGAACAGGTGAGAATCATCATAGCTCACAATTTTGTTAGCCTTTCCATGTTCATGAAGGACTTTTTTCACAATAGCCCTATGAGATAAGCAGCAAATTTATTTCTTCACTTTATCAATGAGGAAATCAAGGTTTGGCATTTAAGGATGTCAGATGAGAAATCTACTCTTTCCACTACCTTGGGCCACCTCTCTTCCAGGGGAAGGAGGGAGGCATACAAAGACAGAAATAAAAGAATCACTTACTCATTTCTATAGTTTATGCAATTCTTTCTGCACAACAACCCTGCATACATATTTTTGGCCCCATTTTAAAGAAGAAACTTGGACTGAAAAAAATTAAGAGACTTGCTTCTGGTCATATAACTAACTTGTAAATAAAGAGTATCTCAAAAATCTTAGTCTAGTTGGAAGCTTTAATAATTTTAATAGCTTAAAACTTCACTAAGACTTTTGGGACATCCTTGTGCTTGTGTCATTAGACTACCTTGCCTCTCAGATGTGAGGAGGATTGGAAAGAAGGTTCAGAGCTATCCTGGCCATCTGGCACCCAGTTCTCATGGAGGCTTAGCTCAAAGTCCAGAAGCCTCAGTGGAGAGCATTGATCTTTGTTCCTGAGCTGAATTAGACTTTTTTCACCTGGTTATCCTAAGTAGTTTCTAGCTGTGTAAACCCTAACCCTTCAGAGGTCCTCCAGGGAAGGATCGGGCTTGAGGATTTAAAATGTGACCTTAGGAACTGGGCAGGAATCCTTAGTTGTGTGGAGAGTCCGCTTTTTGAGATAGAAATCATTCCTCTTAGTCCCCATTTCTCTGAGATCTTGCATCATCGTAGCATTTAGTAGAACCAGCTTTAAAGTCCCTACATCATGAAAAGAAGACATTGTGGCTAAATGTTTGATTAGGATGGCCTCAAAGAAGAATGATATGCAGGGCAGGAAGAGCTCACCAAAAGCTTTCCAAATGTTCAAGTATCTCTTCTAGGTCTTCATTGACTCAGTTTGAATAATTTTTCAATGTGTGTAGCGTTGGAGAGAGAAGGGATAGAACTCTCAGGCTCTGTGCTGAGTGCTGGGATAGAGAGATTCAAGACTGTCATAGACTCTAGGAGCTTTGTGACCATTCCATGAGCATAGGATTCCCTGGAGTCTGAGAGCTCCCCCAGGTAATAACATGGCAAGGAGATATAGATTTGCTGGCCTCAACCAATGAGTCACTCCATCAATGAGCATTTATTAAGTGCCTGCTATGTGCCAGGCATAGTGCAAGAAAAAGCCCCTGGGCTCAAGGAGCTCACAATCAAATGGGTTCACGAAATGCAAACAAATACATGCAAGTTAGTTATGAACAAGATATATAGAAAATAGTTAATGTAGGAAGAGCACTCGGATAAGAAGGAAAGCATTTTGTCAAACATGGAATTTTGGTTGGGACATGAAGGAGCCAGAGAAATCAGTGAATGGAGTCAAAAAGGGAGAGCAGAGAGATAGTGTGCCTTGTTCACAGAAGAGCCAGGCCAGTGTCACTGGATTGAAGAGTCCCTGGCAGGGAATAAGATGTAAGAAGACTGGAAAGGTAGAAAAGGGCTAGGGTAGAAAGGGCTTTGAATACCAAACAGAACGTTTTGTATTTGATCCTGGAGGTGATATGGAGCCATTAGAGTTTGTTGAGTGGTGGTGTGATGTGATCAGACTTCTGTTTTAGGGAAATCATTTTGGTAGCCAAATGGAGGACTTAATGGAGCGGAAAGAGAAAAGACAGGCAGACCTATCAGCAGACTTTTATCATATTCTAAGCAAGTGGGGGGCAATATCAGAGGAGAGAAGGAAACATATTTAAGAGATGTTGCAAAGGTAAGACCTTACATGTCTTGGCAACCAATTAGATATGGCAAGGGTGGGGAGTGGGGTGACTGCTGGGCTGTGAACCCGAGGGCCTGGGCTGATGGTGTTGCCCTCTACTATAATGGGAAGATAGGAAAAGGTGAGGAGGGCTTAGGGGGAGAGATAAAGAGTTCTATGTTGGACATGTTTCCTGTTGGAGATGCCAGATTGCAGGTGAGCAGAGAGGTCAAGGCCAGTAGATTTGGCAACTAAGATAATTTTGGAGAGAGCATTTTCAGTGGAAAGCTGTATTGTAAGGGTTAAGAAGAGAGTGAGAAGACTTCCCGGTTAATATGGCCGCAGAGTAGAAGCAGGGCACTTAACTCTCTTAACTGACCCATACATGATACCTCAAAAGGACACAAAAACCAAATCCAGATGAATGAAGGGACCCCACAATAGGGCACAACATTGAAGGTACATGGGATTTGGGCGTTTCCACGCTAGAAGGGGGTGAAATAGCTCCCACTAAAACGCGAGCTTATCAACCCCCTACCTCCACCCCACCTATAGTGCCAAGAGTTAGAGCAAGTGTGGGGCATTCACTAAGTTCTTGGCACCTAACTGGGACCACCAGGGGCTTTCTCCTGAGAGCAGCAAGACATAAGACCCCAAGAGACTAAATAACGCAGGCTTTGAGCATGGACCTTGGGAGCGGACCTAGAGCGGAGGGGTGACAGACAGTGGAAGCAGTGTGCTGAGACTCGTCAAGGAGCCTCGGGCAGAGGGGCAAGCGTGGAGCAATCTCTGGGGTCTTGGCAGCTGACTGGGACCCTAAAAACAGTTAGACTTGAGACCCCAGGAGCCTAAAGAGTGCAGACTTTGGGCATGAGATTAAAGCTGAGAGGGGCGGCACTGCACTGTGACTCATGAAGTAGCCTCTGGCAAAAACTGCTCCACAGCTCTATACCCAGAGAGCTTGCCCACCTCACCCAGACTTCTGACTGAGAAGGGAAAACCAGTATAATAATGGCAAGCAATGCCCAAGAACTAACCAAGAGAAAGAACAAGAGAAAAGCATTAACACTCGATAACTTTTACACAGAAAAAATCCAGACAACAAGAAGAGAGTGAGAAGAGAGAAAAGTGGAGGCATCTGCTGTAAACAGCCTTTACAAGGAATTTTGGTACAAAGGACAAAACACAGAGAGAGGCAGAAGTCACCTGAGTGATAGGAGTTGAAGAAGAGGAGAAAATGAGTTCACAGGGAAGAGCCTCAATTTTTTCTATAAAATATGAATCAAAGTTCTTGGATGAGAAACTAGGAGGAGGGAGATCCATAGGAGGTTGAGGGAGAGAAGAAAAGGTTTGCAAGAGCTCTTGTAGAGGATGGGACAGTAAACTGATAAGGTGGCATAGAAGGATTGCTTAGCAATGGTGGCTCAGTTGAGGTTGTGTAAAATAAATTTGTACTGGATCCAGTCCAAATAGTTGTGTGATTTATGAGGCAGTCATGTGATAGAGTAGCCTAAAAAATCTAATGCCACTTGGGCTATATTAGGAGAGGCCATGCTTCTGGGAATAAAGAGGTTAAAGTTCCATGGGGTTCTTGTTAGGTCATCCAGGGTATTGTGCTGAGTTTTGGGCACATGATTTCAGAACATTGATAAGGTGGAGAACGTCCAAAGGAGGGCAACAACATTGTGGAAATGCTCTGATCCCATATGATATGAAGGAAAAGAGAAGACTCAAGGGGGAATATGAAAGCAGCCTTTAAGTATTTTAAGGGCTGTCTGTCCTTTTAGATGTGCCCTGTTTGGCCCCAGAGATCAATGCCAGAAAAAAGTGATAGGGATGAAAATTTAGATCTACTGTCAAGGAAAAAATGTTTCCTAACAATTGGAGCTGTCCCAGGAGCAAATGGGTTGCCTTGAGAGGCAGCAGGTTTATTTTCCATAAAGACAAACCTTATCGGGTATCCCTTATGGGAAATGAATTCTTCTTAGGTATGAGTTGGACTGGTTGGCCTTTAAAGTCTTTTCCAACTCTACAATTATAAGATTCTATGAAATGATGGAGTGCTCTCTGAGCTACCCTAAAAGATAAGACTTCAGGGGCAATTTAGAAAGTATGTTTCAGGGATATAAACGGCAAGGAAATTCTGGCCCCATTCCTTCATCCCAGATCTGTTTAAAAAAAAATCTAAAATAAGTTTTATAGGTCTCTCAACTCCTCATTCCCAGCTACAGGATGGACATAGCTATTCACACTGCTTGGTCAAGCAGCAATAAACCTTCCAGTAGGACCACCAGGTTTTCCCAACCCTCCTGACTTCCAGATATTGCTGTCTGTCCTACCAATACCTGCCAAGGATCCCTAAGTCTTATCATGGTTGCTGCACTCTAAGGAATACCTGAGGCCTTTCTGACTGCTCTTCAGCTGAACTCTCCTTTCTTTTGATTGGAAGTTAACTCTTTGTGAATGGGGATTGTCTTATTTTTATTCTTGATGCATTCCAAATGCTTACTATGTAGTTGGTACAAGGCACCAGGTTCAGGGCCTGGGAATACCTTGAAACCTCTTCCCAATGGCACAAAGGAAAGACCCAAGTGCTTTTTCCTTCATTCATTTGTTGGCAAAAAACAATCCTATGTCCTTAGAGGAATTTCTTATTGGGAACTAGGGTGATTCCCTACCATATCCAGTGAGTGCTCTGCTAGGGGCCTGCCCATATCTAGAGTTATTCATACAATATTAGAAATGGGACATTTCTCAATATGCCTTTGAGGGACCCTGAACTTCTTACAATTTTTAAATCTGAGAGAGGGAGCAAAAAGAAATTGTATAATTGTGGAAAATGATGCTCTCAGAGTTGAAAGAGACCACATAGGTTAATAAATCCAAATTCTTAAGCATGAGTCACTCTTTTTTTTTTTTTAAACCCTTACCTTTTTTCTTAGAAGCAATACTGATTCTTTGTCCTAAGACAAAAGAGTGGTAAGGGCTTAGCGATGGGGGTTAAGTGACTTGCCCAGGGTCACACAGCTAGGAAGTGTCTGAGGCCAGACAGCTTTCAATCCACCAAGCCACCGAGCTGCCCCCAGTCACTGCTAATAAAATCCCTGATAAGTTATCCTTCATCTTTCTCTTAAAGATGTCCAGTGACCTGGAAATTTACTTTCTTCCAAGACAGCTCCTTCTACTGTACCAGCAAATATTTAACCCTAATAGCTAGGCAATATAGGAATTTGTTTGATCTGCTTGCTAAAGGTTATCCTACCATTTAATAGGATGAAGGGGCAATATCTTCTTTGGAATTACACCTTGGGGAAATTACAGCTGGGGCTTCTTGCCCACACAAATCATTTGAGCATAAAGCTTTCCCTCTTAAGTTGTGATTTCCTTTTCTCCTTCCTGCCCCTACTGTAGATAGAGCTAGCACCCAGAGGCCTCAACTCCTGTCATTCCTGTCAACTGTCCCCACCTTTTTCTTCCAGGTCATTGTGATGTCTGGTCATGAGACAATCCGAGTACTGGAAGTTGGAGTGGATACCCAGCTTCCAGCCGAAAATGAAGGCAAAGGCCTGGAGGGTATGACAGCTGACACCTCCCAGAGTGGCGGCCCCATCGAGGCAGAGAAATCTACCCAAGAAACGGGGCCAGAACATCCAGACCCCTCTGCAGAGGCAACTGGTACAAAGCAGATCTCTCCCTGCCCTTGTTCCTTTTCTTCCCTCCCATCTCATATGTCAAGTTACCCCTGGGATAAAATATTAACTTCTGGGTCCCAGTTTACATCAGAATCTTGCTGACCATTTGTGTATCACTATTTTCTGACCAAAGCTTGGCCTTCTTTCTGTTTAGCAAAGTGCTGATACTTTGCATAGCCTGTTCCTTTGTACTCAGCATCTCTTAGCTTCCCCACAGGAAATGATTTGCCTTTCAACCCAGTGCATTAGGATAAGATGAAAGAAACAAATCTCATATTTTGTGTTTGAATGAATTCTAGATCAACAAGCTCAACTTAGAGAGCATGATAACACCATTAAATCTATTCCCCACATCCCCCCAAAATGTAATCTGATTTGTAATATGGAGATTGGTAGAGGGGTTAGAGGGCAAAATAGGATGGAAAACACTGGGAGAGAAGTCCCAGTCTTAACTTGAGTGAGTCTGAAGATCCTTCCCAGTCTAGGTGACTCCTTTGAGAATATGATTATTCTCACCTTCCCTCCCTGACAATGAGCCTGAATTTGGGATGATAAATTCATAGTACCTCACCTAGCTCCTTCTGTGACTAATGGCACACTTTTACAAGATTGTAGGTGCTTACAAGTGTCATGGAACAAAGTTAGGAGGCTTTGGAATAGAAAAAAAAAAAAAAAGCTAAATGACCTCCATGGGATTAAATCCATGACATTGCTCACCCAAGTACCATATGCTTAAAAGTCAAATTAAATCCCACTGCTCCTTCTAGAAGAGGCCAGGATCCTCTCTAGTTCCACAGGGAACTGCCTCCCAGTCCACAAAGGATACCCCCAGAACCATGGTGCATATGTTCTCCCCTATGCCTATTTGGGGTTTATCTCTTATTAAAAGCATTCATCATATTGAAGGCCCTACCTTCACTACCACCATCACTGCCTCTGGTGCTGGAGATCTGCAAGTAGGCAAAGGAGAATGAATAAAGGTGAGACAAGACAGATCTAGAAGCAACAGCAACATTTTAACTAAGCATTTGCCTAGAAACAAAACTATGTGCAAAAGCATATGGAAACATATTCATGGTCTTCCCTTTGCTCCTCCCCATACCCCTCTGCCTCCCTTTGTCTTCTTCTTGCTGAATTTGGGAATGAGAATCAGTGAATGAGATCCCCCTTCCACGACTCCCCAGACTGCCCTGGATCTGATTGGCACCCCATACCTTGGTAATCTCTTTCCCTTGTGACATTGCTTCCAGAGCCTGACTTCTGGGCTGACCCTCAGCAAAACTGAAATTTGTACTCAGCATCTCCCAGCTTCTCCATTCTGCACTCTTCTGTCCTTCTGTGGCTCCCAAACTGTAGGTACCCAGTGCCCCTTTACCTGCCATCTGAACCTGCCCCAAGGAAGGGATCTAGTATGTTGTTTTAAACATTGTTGTGAATTTGATTCAATCTGTTACCTTTCTCAGGGGCATTTTTCTTTGAATTATTATTCATTATTTTAACATCTTTATTTAATTAATTAATTTAGAGTATTTTTCCATGATTACATGATTTGTATTCTTTCCCTCCCCTTCTCCCTCCCCCCTCTCATAGCCAACAAGCAAATCAACTGGGTTTTACATGTGTCATTGATCAAGACCTATTTCTATATTATTGATATTTGCAATAGAGTGCTCATTTAGAGTCTACATCCCCATTCATATCCTCAATGAACCATGTGATCAAGGAAATGTGTTTCTTCTGTATTTCTACTCCCACAGTTCTTCCTCTGGATGTGGGTAGTATTCTTCCTCAGAATTGTCCTGGGTCATTGATTACATTAGTGCTAGTAGAGAAGTCTGAATTATCATTCATTATCATAGATAGACCGTTTGAAGGGCTTTGTTCCCTGCTAAAGGAATTTTAGTCGAATTGAGATGGTAGGGAAGAAATTTGGGAGGGCAGGGGAACTTCCAGATCATATTTCACAGGCAGCCACCTACTTATAGATTTGTACTTGCTGGATATCCTTCTGCATCTATAGTGACTCTCAAACCCCTGGGTGGACTGGGAAGGTAGATAAGAACCCTTGCCTAAAGCAAAGCTCCAATTGTTCAGTGTCCTGGGTGGCAGAGAGAGTTCATGAAATGGCTGAAAAGTACCAGGCCAGCCCTGACAGTGAAGCTTCCTGGCCCAAAAAGCATCCCCAGAGGAAAGAAAAGAGTGGTATTCACCACCCTTTCCAATCCTAGTAGAGCTCTAAAGGCTTGTCTGTCAGTCCACAGAAGAGGGAAAACCAGTGTCACCTTTCAGACTGTGTCATAGTCAGTCTTTCTCTCTTCCTTCAGCCCTGTGAACAAAGTTTTTTGTTTTTTTTTTTTTTTGGTCAAGCAATTATTTATTTATTTGTTTGTTTCCTTTTTTTTTTTTTTTTGGTTGATCAATTAAGAAAATTTTTCCATGATTACATGATTCATGTTCTTTCTCTCCCCTCCCGTAGTCAACACACAGTTCTACTGGGTTTTACATGTGTCATTGATCAAGACCTATTTCCATATTATTGATACTTGCACTACGGTGATTGTTTAGCGTCTACATCCCCAATCATATCCCCATCGACCCATGTGATCAAGCAGTTGTTTTTCTTCTGTATTCTTTCTCTGGATGTGGATAGTGGTGAACAAAGTTTCTTAGGCAAAAAGTGACCAGATTGTATCTTTAGATCCCTCTGCCTCAAAGCTAAACAGTGACCGTGTCATCTTAGCTTAGGGAAGCTCCCCAACAGCTGTCCCTTCTTAAATCCCCATCCCTCCTTTCATTTCACTTTTTAAAAAAAACCCAGAATATTGACCTCCAACTTGTCTTTTTCTGCCAACTACTATATCCATACATTTGTTCTCTTTCACATTATTTTAAAAAAACTACTTTCCTTTTGTCTTACTAAGTATTGATTCTAAGGCAGAAAAGTGGTAAAGGCTAGACAATGGAGGTTAAATGACTTGCCCAGGGTCACACAGCTAATCACACAGTGACTGAAGCCTTTTTCACTTTAAAAATTTGGAGTCTGTGCATTGAAGGGAACATGCAAATTCTTATAAATATATTTGCAAAGTTGTAAGTGGCAATATCAAACTACACCTAGTATTCTTGTGGTTCATCAAAAGAGAGATTATAAGATTGTAAAATAGGTTGTTGTGCCCTGCAAACCCAGGAAGGGGGTTGATCTGACTGTGTTCCTGAATTTCTGGAATACTAGGATCCCTAGCTATGGATGCCAACAGACTGTGTGTGTGTGTGTGTGTGTGTGTGTGTGTGTGTGTGTGTGTGTGTCAGACAAAAANTGTGTGTGTGTGTGTGTGTGTGTGTGTGTGTGTGTGTGTGTGTGTGTGAGACAGACAAAAAGAGTGAAAGAGAGGGAGAGAGACAGAGACAGAGAGCCCTCTCCAAGTTTGTACTTTATTTAGGTTGGTGGGGAAGATGCCCTTAACTTTTAATTTTTACCGTAGGAAGTTGGGCTCTTTAGCAATTTCCATTTTCTTTGCTAGGATAAAAAAGGTATCCCTTCATATTCAATTGTATTTCAAGAGAAACTATTGAAATAGTGGGTAGTAGGGTCATGTAGTCCGTTGTTGGGGGAGAGGGGAGCAGCACTTCTAGCTGATGAGTTTCTCTTCATTGACTCTGATTCCCTCATGTTCCCTTGTCTCTCTTATTCCCATGTACAGTGAAATCACTGACCGGGATCACACCCAACCCTGTGCCCACTGCCACCACCTTTAACCAAGCACCTACCCAGCCTCCAGCACCACAGACCCTAACACCCCTGGCTGTACAAGCTGCTCCCCAGGTAAGAACCACGTGGGGATCTTTATTTTGGGCAGAGAGGGGGAGGAAATAGTTACTAGAATTGAGGCCCTTCTACTAGCCTGGCCTTGGAATGGGCTTTGGGTTTTGGGAGGGAGTAGCCCCAGAGAACAGCTCTCCCCCTCTCCCCATCCCCACCTCTCCAACACACACATAGTAATCACACACTTTTCCCTGTCCTGTTCTATGGTCTGCCCTAATATAGTACTCAGGACCTCAATCTCTGCATCTTAGACATGGACACACAAGGGAGGCTGGGCCTGAATTTGCCATTTGAAAACCATATGTTGAACCAAGTCCTCCCTCATCTCTCTTTGCCCATGAGTCAGTCTCTGAGAAAAAGCAAAGGCTTTTTTGGGGTCCCATTGGCACCCCAAACAAAATAATTAAAGCACTTTCATTTAGATCCTGAAAGTAGCCTAAACATGGCCAGAATCTGACTCTGAGTGAGCTGAAGTCCCTTTAAGACTTTTGATCACTTACAAGGATGCCCTAAATCTGGGGTTCTTCAGATATTGAGTCTTGAACCCCTTTGCTAGTCTAATGAAGCCCAGGGACCCCTTCTCAAAAGAATGTGTTTCAGTGCCTAAAATAAAATAAATACACAGGATAACAGAGCAAAGAAATTATATTAAAATACAATTGTTAACAAAAAATTTTAAGTTGGTGGGTCCCAGGCTAAGAACATCCTCAGAGCCCAACTAGCTCAATATAGGCATTCTCTACTACCCTAGAGCTTCTCAAAGATTTTTACGTGACCTTGGCCATCTTGCACCCTTTCAAACACTGCTCTGTTGTTCCTCAGGATAGTTTGAAGAGTCCCCAAGCCAAGAAGCCCAGATGACATTAGTTTGGGAGGTCTAGATCCTTGACCATTGTAGAAGAGGGGAGACTGGTCTAGCCCTTTCCTATGAGCAGACCTTCCTGGAGCCATGCCTTTGCCCCTACATCTTGAAGCTATCCCTGGCCAGGGTCTGAGATTAGAGCACTGTCCCTTCTGTGCCTCCTTTCTGGTTGGGAGTGGGGAGGGGAAAGGTTCTGGTTGGTCAAAGCCCCACTTTCCTCAGCTAAAAATCTAGGGTACAGTTGGCTTTGAAAGCCTTAGTTCTTCCCTTTACCCATCTGGTCCCCTTCCTCTTCCCCCTGTTCCCTAAATGCATTGTTTATGCTTCCCTTTCCTCTTCCCCCTTGCTCCCCAAATGCATTGTTTATACTCCCCCAGGCCTGGCAGGCCTGGTGCTCTTGGCTGTCAACGTTGATTTTTTTCTCTTTTCTTTTTGAAATCTCGTTTGCTTTTGCAGGTCTTGACTCAGGAAAACTTAGCAACAGTTCTGACAGGAGTAATGGTTCCAGCAGGAGCTGTTACTCAACCTCTTCTTATCCCCATCAGTATTGCAGGTCAAGTGACTGGTCAGCAGGGGCTGGCCGTGTGGACAATTCCTACAGCAACCGTGGCTGCCCTCCCAGGACTGACCGCTGCTTCTCCCACGGGGGGGATTTTCAAACCGCCCTTAGCTGGTTTGCAAGGTAATGACACCAACCGCAGGACAACACCGAGGCCAGTCTCCCTCTGCCCCACTTCATCTTCCCCTCCTGTGTATCCTCCATGCCGAGCTCAGAACCAGAAGCCCATCCTTGGGAAGACAATCCTAGAAACTGGAGCATACAGCCCAGAAATCCAGCCATGGAGGCCTCTGCACATCACAAGAATGGGGCTACAGCATCTCACAGGGGCCAAAGAGGCCTCTGGGCCACAACCACAATTGTCTGTGACTGTTCCCTTATCCCTTATCAGACTCTAAGAGGTCACCAGGTGACCAGCATCCTCAGAAGGACCTGAAGAAGAGTCAAGATCTGGTTTTAAAACCTACAAGTGTCTCAGCCTGATGGGAGGGGGTGGTTCTGGCAGATGGGTGAGAGATGTTGGCATGTGACCCCTTGCCTCCAAGGAGAGAGAGGCAGGGCAGCCGCCTTTCATGCCTTTGTCTCTCTACTGGGCTTTGTCTCCCATTCCCCTCTGGTCCCCTTTCCTCCTGCCTGCCTGCTGCCCTGTGTGTACCAGTGCCTGTGGGAATGGAACCAGTCCGGAGTGCAGCAAGACATTTCAGCGCCCCTGTCTCTGCCTTGCTCCTTAGCGGCTGCTGTCCTGAACACTGCTCTACCAGCTCCTGTGCAACCTGCACCGCCCCTGCAGGTTTCCCCGCCTGTCCAGCCCCGGCCTTCTGCGGCCCAGTCCCAGACGCTGTTCCAGCCCCAGCCACTGCTGCAGACCCCACCTGCCATCCTGCCACAGCCTGCTGCCACCCCTGCCCCCAAGCCAGCAGACACTCCTACGCAGATCACAGTCCAGCCTGCAGGCTTCGCATTTAATCCAGGAATCGTAAGCTACCTCCCACACCCACTGCTAACTGGGTCTGGTCGAATCTGGAGGCCTGGGCAAAAGGCTGCCCCCAAAGGAGAAAAGGAGATCCCTTCCTACCTTCCCCAGTGCAGGGACTTTGAGCCTTGGCAGTCCAAAGCATACCCAGCGGTCAGCTAGAAACTGGCTCTCTTAGAAGGATTGCTGACTCCTAGAGACCACCAAACTCTGCCCAGAAGCCAGGGTGAATTCTCCAGGTGCCACATAGCTTGGGTTATGAGAATGGGACTTTTCAGGATCACTGATATCCCATGAGACGTCTCTAGGATAAGATAAAGGCAAGAGTCAGATACAAGCCAGTGCCTAGGAGGCTCATGCTTGGGTTTTGAGATGGATTAGGCCAAGAGGACATTAGTTGCTACCCTCTGCCCTTTTCATCCTGCTTCCTGTCAACCAGCTGAGGTAAAACACTCAGACCCCAGCCTGTGGCCAGCTCAACAAAGGGAAGACTTTCTCCATAGCCCTGCTAACTTCTCCCCTAGTCCCTTTTCCTTAAGGTCTTTATTCTCCTGTCATGATCATTAAGGTTCTTACATTAGCCATTTCCTCCCCACCACAGATCAGTGCTGCCTCCCTTGGGGGACAGACCCAGATCCTGGGCTCACTGACCACCACCCCAGTGATCGCCAATGCCATTCCCAGTGTGCCTGGGATCACAAGTCAGATCTTGACCAACGCACAAGGGCAGGCAAGTGGACAAGCCACAGGTTGAGCCGTGGACGGGGTATGGGAGGTGGCATCGGAGTTAGGTGTCAAACGCAAAGAGGTTCCAGCAAGATTCTTTGGATAGAATGGAAAGGGAAAGAACACCAAGGCATTTTACAGATGAGGAAAATGAGGCTCTGACAAGGCATAACCTATTGTCTGTCCATGTGTAGATCTCGGGTTGTAGAGAATGGTAAGATTTGATGTCCGTCTCTAGTTCCAGCTCTACCTTCCTTGTCCCATTTCAGGTCATTGGAACTCTTCCATGGGTGGTGAACTCAGCCAGCATAGCAGCCCCAGCTCCAGCACAGAATCTACAGGTCCAAGCTGTGACCCCCCAGCTACTACTGAATGCCCAGGGGCAAGTCATTGCTACACTGGCCAGCAGCCCTCTTCCCCCTGCAGCTGTCCGGAAGCCCAGTACCTCAGAGTCACCTGCCAAGAGTGAGGTAAGGTCACAAGGATGTTCTCTGGGGATCGGCCTGGGCCAGCAGGGCAAGAAAGGGTACTTAACAGTGAGTAAGCAGGGATGAAGTGCCTCCCATATGCCAGGCACCATGCTAAGCAAAAAAGATACAAAGAAAGACCAAGATAGTCCTTGTCCTCAAGGATCTATGTAATGGGAGAGACAACATGAAAACAACCATGTGCAAACAAGATGAAATAAATAACTGAACACGGTTATTGGCTTGGGCCATGGCCAAACAGCACACAGCCCCAAGGAGGATCGTATTTTATGAGCTGACAGGGTCTTGGACTCACCATGTTGGAGCCGTGCTCTGAGGGAAGGAGGCCAGGAGGCCCGTGTCCCACACAGGCTCTGTGTGACGTGCCTCAGGACTGGAAAGACTTAGACTCAAGCTGGAAAGACCCATAGACTTTGGTGGTTGTCATCATCAATGATAATGGGGATGGTGTTGGGGATGATAGTAAGAGCTTACTTTTAAGTAAGATTTAAGTACTTTTAATATTAAGATAGTAAGAGACACTTACAGAGACACAGAAAGATTCTGGAAAGGTGGATAGGCTAATGTCCAAGGAAAGAGGCTTTTAGTTCCCCTGAGTGCCAGTGGTCCCTCTGGAGTCCACAAGCCTGTGTGCAGGCTAGACTGGACTGAGCCTGAAATGGTGATAGGACATGCAGTATGTTCTGGGTCATCCAGCGTCTGAAAGGAGTTTTATTTTGGAACTTCCAGCATAGTGTTTAGTTTATTTCAGAATTAATGAGGGAGGACTAACCTGAAACTTGGGGCTCTTCCTGAAGTGAACTGAACTCCCTACAAAGCTTTAGAAATAGGTTTCATTCTATTTGCATTTATTAAGTGCCAACTGTATGCCAGGTACTATACTGTACATTAAGGTTTGGCACATTAATTTTGGATGTCAGAACAAAAAATGTGATTTTCTTACTGGATGTCACATAGGAAAGTCATTCATGTTATAAGAAATGGACGCATTAATCTCTAGTCAAACCTATGTGGATTTGTAGAATTCTTTTATAAAACATGCAAAGTCCACAAGTAAAAATATGAAAATCTCCACAATTCTGCATTCCTTTTGCTCACTGATAAATTATAGCAAAAGTTGGGAGAATCCTGACTTATTAAAAAGAAAAAGAAGCATGTATGATGTGCCTGTCTGGGAGCCTCTCACTTCCTGTGGCTGCTATGTTGGACCATTGTTTTGATATTGGTACAGAAAAAGGGGCCTCAGGAAACAGGGATTTCATGCTGCCCATGCCCTCCAACTTATGCCCACTGTTCACAGAGATCAGGGGAGATCACTGCAATCCCCCTGAGGCCAGGTATTTGGGTGGCAGAAGGTGAGTTTGCTATCTCCTTAGGTGCAGCCCATCCAGCCCACACCAGCTGCGTCCCAACCAGCTGTGGTCATCAGCAGCCCAGCCCCAGCAGCCAAGCCTTCTGCCTCTGCTCCTATCCCAATTACCTGTTCAGAGACTCCTACTGTCAGCCAGCTGGTATCTAGTAAGTATACTTGGCTGTAGGTGGGGCTGGGAAAGGAATTGGAGAGGAAGAGATTTTCCTTAGGAACTCATTTCCCCTCTAATGGCTGGTCTCCTCAAGACCCCCATTGGCCATTTCTGTAGGTAATATCCAGAGATTAAATGAGGGGAGAGAGTGGGTAGAGTAGAGGGAAGATTCTTGGAATTGGCTTTCCATCTTCCTTTCCTGTTGGTCTAGATTCTGGGCATAATAGTGGAGGCCAGTTGGCTTGCCCTTCCCTATTGAACCTTTCACCCAGTCTTTGAGGAATGTGGTGTTCTGGGTGAACTGCTTAGAGGAGGGCAAGGAGAATCGGGGAGGGTGCACAGTCAGGGGCAGAAGCTCCTAGAAATGCCTCCCTGGCTCTGTGGGGGTCAGCTTGGCTGGATATTGATCCCCCTCCTCCCAACCTGTGGCTGGAGAGAGTTGGGGTGGCTGGTGTCTTAAGGATGCCAAATACCATGGTCTCTTGCTGCTGATACTGCTGTCTGTGCTAGTTGTCATTTTACACACCCCACCCAATTATGGTTCCCTCCTCTGGCCTAGAGCCCCAAGCCCCAAGTCTGGATGAAGATGGGATAAACTTAGAAGAGATCCGGGAGTTTGCTAAGAACTTTAAGATCCGGCGGCTCTCCCTGGGCCTCACCCAGACTCAGGTGGGCCAGGCTTTGACTGCCACGGAAGGACCTGCCTATAGCCAGTCAGCAATATGCCGGTGAGTTATAGGTAGGGTCTTTAGCAGGGTAGGGGAGCTGATGGGAGTCCCTGGCTGTATCGGTATTCATAGATGTCCATGCATCCTGCCTTTTCCCCTACACAACTTATTCCTGGCTTTTCCAAAATAAAGAAAAGTGGCAGCATCTTTAGAGACCTGCTAGGATTCCCCTCAAGTCGTGTCCTCAAGCCTGAGTTCTCCAAAGACTGGGAGTCATGCTCCTTCCTCTCAGTTTGGAGCTCCCAGAGAAAGAAGAAATTGTAGGTACTTAGTCACAAAGCTGAGAACCCTGGCCTAGGTTCATCCCTTGATCATGGTCCTGCACAATAGCCTTTTTTTAAAAACCCTTATTTTCTCTCTTAGTAACAACTCTGAGCCAGAAGGGCAAAGGCCAGGCAAAAAGGGTTAAGTGACTTGCCCAGAGTCACACAGTTGGGAAGTGTCTGAGACCAGATTTAAACCCTGGACTCTCTAGGCTTGGTTCTCTATCCACGGTGCCACCTAGCTGCCCCTCCCACATAAAACTCCTAACCCACCTTTGCTGCTATCTCCTCCTCCATTCAAAAGTGCCAACTGTGTTCAAGGCTCTGCCTTGGTACCGGGAATCCAAAGACAAATGAAAACGAGTCCTTGGGGAGGAGGACCAGGTGCCGAGGTGTGGAATAGAACATCCCTGTGCAAAGTGTGATGACAAAGCAATATGACTGACTTTTCTTATGTCCTTCATAAACTGACTCCAAAGCGTTCCAAGAAAAGAATTCTAAAAGGGTTGTGAGTGAATCTATTTATAGTGGACCCAAGTGACTGTTTTTGAAGGCAACTATGTTTGCATAAGTTCTGGTACATTTGTTTAAAAGTCATCCTCACTCGTTTTAGCCATGTCTTGTGTCTGAATACTGAAGGAAGGCAATATACCCTTGTTAGAATTAGTCTGATGATTCTAGAAGTTCAGGCTCAGGTGAGAATGAGATAGAAGATATTAGGTGGTAAAGTTCTTCCTATCCCAGGCAGGAGGAGTACCTGAGTTGAAGGGAGAGGACCTGGATTCAAATCCCAACTCTTTATATCTTTAGGGAGCTTACTCAAACTGGGCTTCAGTTTCTTTATCTGTAAAATAAGGGGGTTGAATTTGATGGCCTCTAGGGTTCTTTCTGGCTCTAAATCTAGGACTCTGTGCCTTTGGGAGTGAAGGGTTATGATTGGGGTTTTTTTTTCTTGGATGGGTCCAGACTACCTCAGCCTTCCATCTCTGCTTCCCTGGGGCTGGGGCACCTACAGGTTTGAGAAGTTAGACATCACCCCCAAGAGTGCCCAAAAGCTGAAACCTGTGCTGGAGAAGTGGCTAAACGAGGCAGAACTTCGAAACCAGGAGGGCCAGCAAAACCTGATGGAATTTGTAGGTGGAGAACCCTCCAAGAAACGGAAACGACGCACCTCCTTCACCCCGCAGGCCATTGAGGCCCTTAATGCCTACTTCGAAAAGAACCCTCTCCCCACTGGTCAGGAGATCACAGAGATTGCTAAGGAGCTCAACTATGACCGAGAAGTTGTGAGGGTCTGGTTCTGCAACCGACGCCAGACACTTAAGAACACCAGCAAGCTGAATGTCTTTCAGATTCCCTAGGGGCTTGGGGGAGAGGACCCTTCCCCTCCCCAGGGCCTGCGTTTTAGCACTTTGGATTCTTCCCCTGGCACTTCAGCCTTCAACTGCCACCCCTGACTGCAGCCGGCCCTTCACTTGGTGTAGCTGCATTCATCCTGGGTTACAGTACCCAGCAGTGGGCTGCATGTTTGGCTCCTCCCTTCACCTGGGCCCCATGTCAGGGAGAGGGAAGGGGCCAATTCTGTGGGTCCCAGGCTCTGGGTGGAAGAGCCCAGCCAGAGGAGCTAATGATCTCTGCAGAAAAGCACTTTGCAAAAGTGGTTTGAAGGGGGGATCCAAATTGGGAACCCAAATGCCTACCCCTAGGAGGGATGAGCGAGTCCCGAGGGACCCTGACTGTGATGCTTTTGTTTTCTATGACATCACCTGTCCAGACCCTGCTTCTCCCTTAGGTCCCTCGGGGGCTGTGCACAGCCCCATTTGTCCTCATGAGCCTGTCAGGTGACGTGTCCCTTTTTGAGGATCTGTAGGGCAGAAAGAAATAAATGAAGGTTGGGGTGCTGTTCAGGAGATGGGTTCCCAGAGCCATGTCCTTGAATTCTGAACTTCTTTGTCACATGTCTGCTCCCACTCTCTTATCCTTCCCATCCCTCCCCTTGTTCCTTTGGAAACAAATTGCACTAATGCAGATTCCTTTGTTCCATGGCTCTAATGGGAGGAGAAAATAGCAATGGCTAGGCCCCTAGCTACCCATGCCTTCCATGGAGCAGAGGCCCCCTGGGTCATTTTAGGGACCAACCAACCTTCCAGACTTGTATATAATGTCAGTCTCTGGCCTTTCCCTAATTCCTTCCACCCCCTGACACCTAAGGAGAGATCATGCTTGGACTGATTGTGGTCTGGAAACCTCCCACGCTCAAGCTCTATGTAAATTGTGGAGAAAAAAAGAGGAAAAGAATGTTGTCTGCCTTTCTCCTTATCTAGCACGGCATTGGGGCCTCCCCAAAGGAACAAATTAAATTAAAAAACAAACAAAACTCAGACAACAGGGCCTGTCTCAGGAAAATGAGCAGAACACAGCAGGAGCTAATACATCTCCTAACATTCTTCCCTCTTCCTGTCCCCATCAGAAGGTTGAACTTTAACTTTTTCAGTTAACTTCTTTCCCTAGGGACCTGGAGAACAGATTCCCTTTGTCCAAAGGCCCAGCCCAAGTCTGTCTGTGAAAATTGGCCCTGCTATGCCCCTGAATCACTTCAGATTTGCTTAAAAACCAAACCAAAACACTGGCCTGCTCCATTCTCCAAAAGAGGATTTGGTTTTCCTTAGCTCTTCTGCGGTAGGTTCAGCTGGGTGACTCCAAAGGGTCAGATGGGACTTGATTCCTTAGATAAACCAGATCTTGTTACACAGCTTGCCTGCCCCTCTCTGTCTCTCTCTCCGTCTCTTTCTCTGCTCTCAAATCCCCACCTGCTCTTCCCATGACTAGCATGGACCCCTGCCTCCCCAAAAGGAGATTGTCCAGTTGCCTAGCTCACCCCAAACCTGGCCCACATGGAGAGAGAGAAAGCTTGACAAACACAGGTCATGCCATGATCTTCCAGCACACATTGCAGTCCTGAGATCCTCTTACTGCTCCAGATTCTCCTCATGTGCTCTATTTTCTGTCTGATTTCTAACTCCCAGCTGAGACTTCCAGCCCAGTGCACTGTCAGCCTTTCTTAATGACTTAGCAGCCTGGCCAGGGATCCAAGGAGAGGTATGTTCAGGGTTATTCTCCTTTATTCAGACCAAATCCCCTGAGAAAGGAGAATCAGAGAGGAAAGTAGGATCCCCTTCATATTATCTATAGAGAAGAAGAAATACAGAGGAGGGCAAACGAAGCTGTAGAGGATAAGGAGCCAACATCAAAGAGGACAGAGAGAGGCATCCAGGGATTTGCCTAGGCAAGGTTTCAATTTATGTCCCATTTTATTCTACATCTGCTCTCTCAGAATTAGGTTAGATCTTAAACACTTTCTCAGTGGTTGTTAGGACTTGTAGAGATGATGCTTAATGATATCTGCAAATTGTCTTGAATTCCAGTGACCTAGGGGAAACAGCTTGATGAGCTTTTCTGTCTAAGCTGAGGCTTTGGGGAGTGGGAAATGTGATGTCACTAATGGTGGAGCAGGAAAAGACTTCACATCCTCCATTAGGACTCCCTGGAAAAATGTACAGACAGCCCCATAGACCAATGGGAAAATAGTAGCTAATACTTGTATAGTGCTTTAATATTTGCAAAGCACTTGTCATCAATTATTAGCTTATCTCATTTGATCATTATAGAATGCCTCACTGCCCTTTGAGGTAGTTCTGTCAGTGGGAGTTCCAGGTCATTGATTGTCTCCTTGAATCTTTTTCATTGTTGGGCACCAAGAGCAGCTAGGAGGAAGCCTTTCTCTGGACTTGGATCTGTTGCCAGTGGCTGCTAAGTACAGAAATGGGGAGGGAGGAGGAGGAGGAGAATGATTAGTTTTCTCTCTTTTTTTTCTTTCTCTTTAAGGAAAAAGCCTAATTCTTTACTTTTAAGGAGCTCACCTGTGCAGCCCTGTGCTAGGCACAAAGACATGACATTCCAGTTCAAAAAGGATCAGAATAGTGGTCCCAGAAACAGTTTTCTGAAGGAGCAATGACTTCTTGGTCATAAGCATGAGTGACATACAAAACTAACATGCATCCAGAAAAACCCACCTGGGACTAGGTATAGGAAGTCATATTGTTTCTTGGGTTGCAGATAGACATGCAGATGCTCTCTTGCCTCAGATTGTACTTTGCCAAGTTCATTTCTCTCTTGGATTCTGTCCTTATCTATCTGTAATGTGGCAAGGTCAGACTCTATAGAGGCCAATGGCTATCATTTTTGTTGGGGTAAGGTGGGGGAGGAAAAATACTTGATGTAGTTGTGTGAAATAAACAGTATTTTTTTTCCTTTTTGTATCAATTTAGATGCTTCTTATTCACCAAGTGGAATAAGAGTCCATGGAAATCAGGGACAGTTAGGTGGCTCAGTGGATGGAGAGCCAAGCTTAGGGACAGGAGGTCCTAATTCTATCCTCAAATACTTCTTAGCTGTGTGACTCTTGTCAAGTCAGTCAACCCCAAATGCTTAGTCTTTTCCCCTCTTCTGCCTTGGAACCAATACTTAGTATTGAGTCTAAGACAGAATATAAGTGTTAAAAAAGGGGTGGGGTGGGGAAATCAGTATCTGAGTTCAGGCTTCTCCAGAAGAGTATATAAAGCTTCACCTAGCTTTGGGATTTTCCTTAGAAGACAAAATGGAGAGTTGAGACAAGTGGATAAATATCTCTTAGAAATTTAGTCATAATGTTCCTTTCTAGTTTATGTTGCTTCTCTTGGTAACATCCATTTAATCTTCACTGATTTGAAATGAGCTTCTCCATTCTCTTACCTCCCACTTTCCCAAAAACTATTACCCTGTGATCAGATAACTGTCAGAAAAATCAAACTTGGGATGAAAAGAATTCTACAGTCAAGGATTCATTTTTAAAAATTGCTGACATCTTATTTTTGTATCATCTACATATCTCAGTATTTCCAAAAGAAAGAAAAAGAAGTGTAGCAAAACTAACCAATGCATCATAATAGGCAGTGTTGCCTACTCAAAGTCTCCAACCTCTACAAAGTGGGAAAGGCATATTCTGATTTCTCTGAGAACAAATTTGATCGTGATAATTTCACAGCATTCAGTTTGAGTTGTTTTATTATCATTGTTTCCATTTATGTTGTGGTGACTATATATTGTCTTTCTGGTTCTACTAACTTTACTTTGCATCAGTTCATGTAAGTCTTCCCATATGCTTCTGTACTCAACCTAGTAATATTCTTTTATAATCATGTGCCATAGCTTGTTTAGCCATTCCCCAATCAATGGACATATATTTTGTTTCTAGCTTAAGACAATTAGGTGGTATAATAGAAAGAGTGCTAGAACCAGAATGAGGACGATTTAAGTTCAAACCTGGCCTCAGTGTATGACTCTGGGCAAGTCACTTCACTTCTGTCTACCTGAGTAACCTCATCTATAAAATAGGAATATCACCTGTCTCCCAGGGTTGCTATGAGGATAAAATGAGATAAAGCACTTTGTAAACCTTAAAGCACTATGTAAATGCTAGCTATTATTAATTTTTTTTTGCTACTACAAAAAGAACTGCTAGAACTGTTTTGGTGCATATGGGGAGTCTTAAAGTTGGAAGAGACTTTAGAAGTCATCAAGCCTAGTTCTCTTTCCAGCATCCTGACAGGAACTGTGTGTTGACCTGGAGTATGTGAGTAAATATCTAGTAGGATGATAATACATTTATATAATGCCACCTGGTTTCCAAAGCAATTTCCTTAACCTTTTAGTTATCTCCATTTGGAAGATGGGGAAAGTGAGACTCAGAGAGACTGAAGGATTTGCTCTTACATAGTTATTTTATGGTGGAACAAAGACATGAACCCAGGTCTTCTCACTGGTGCTCTTTCCACCCCACCACAATGCCTTTGAACTAGATCCTAAGATAGCATAGGTCAGTTCACCTCACCTAAATCAAAATATCTTCCAGTTCTTTGATCTTGACTTCCACTAAACCCTCCTGATCCCCACCTCTCTATGAGCTGATTAACAAAGGATGAGCTCTTGACTTAAAGCTACTGAGAGAATAAGTGAAGAAGACCCAACTTAGTTGCACACTGGCTGGAATCACTAAATATCCAGAAAGGAAACTAAATTCTTAAATGACCCAGAACTACTAGTCCAGCAGCAAGAGGGTTGGAGCTCCTTTTTCTAACTGATTGGTGTAATGTGGTTCTCAGCCAATATAAGAAGGAGCCCTAAATGTTGTTCACTCCCTCTCCCTCTCTCTCTTTTTCCCTTTTCTCACCACCTTCTTTCCCCTTCTCCCTCTTAAGGAATAGGTCAATATCTCTTTCCTGTTATGGTAGCCAAGGAAGTCGCTCATAGCCATAGGTGGGGAGGGAAAATAACTTACTTTTAACACTTCAAAAGAATGAAGGGCATGCTTCTTGACTGAAACAGGAAAAATCAAAGAAGTGAACAGATTGGGATAGGAAGAGAAGCTGAGGCCTCTTGAAGTTATCAAACATTCCAGGCCACTTCAATTTCTCCTACTATTCCTCCCTTCTAGCAGCAATGACCTAAGGAGTTCTGCAACGTACCTAAGCAGATACAGTGATTCTCTCTTAAAACTGTGAAAAAGGTGCTGGTTTAAGCCTCAAAAAAGGTCTTCACTTACACATGGAGAAAATGATGGGTAAATCTGAACACAGAAATGTTTGTAAAACTAAGAAGAAGGTAAGAGGATAAGGAGAGATGGACTAGGAATATTTCATTTAAGCCCTTAGACTCCTAAGAGTTCCCTTAGGCCCCTTGTGGTTGTCCCTTGCCCCATTCATCTTTTTGAAATGAAATTTTTTTCTTTTTAAATTAAGACATTTTTTTCATCTTAAACAAAAAATAAAGATTGCCAACCTGAGTGTCGATGCCACTTGAGTATTCGTATTTTGATGACCAGGAAAAAAAATTAAATGTATGGTTGATACCTTTTGTCTTTACACCACAGGAATTTCCCATCCCAGTCTCCAGATTGAACTCTTCCTCTGTAATAAATAAAAATATTGAAACAAAAAAATCTACCACAGAGACAAGGTCTGACAGTGTATCCAATATTTTATACTCATTGTCACTCATCCCTCGGCTGTGAGAGAAGAAATGTGTTTGTTATCTCTTTTCTGGGATCTTCATTGGTTTTTCCATTACACACAGTTGAACTTCTTTTTAGTGGCATTTGCATTGTTATAATCTCTTGGTTCTACTTATTTTATTCTGCATTATTTCATACAAGTCTTCCCATGTTTCTGCAAATTATCCATTTTCATTATTTTTTGACTACCAGACATTGTGGAGTCATCCCCCAATGAATGGGCCCTTCTTTTTGTTTCTAGTTCTTTGCTATCATCAAAACTGCCTCTGTGAATATTTCAGTGTAATAGACTTTTTTTTTCTGTCCTTGATTCATTTTGGCTATCTGCTCAGTATTGGGATCACTGGGTTAAAGACTGTGAACAGTTTAGTCACTTTTCTTGCATAATGTCAAATTGAAATCTAGAATGGTTGGACCTTTCCGGACAGCTCCACCAAATTGTTCATGAGTACACTCATCCCCCTGCAGTACTTCTAACACTGACTGTTCCCAACCTAAAACCTGAGTTATTTTATCAGTATAAGAAGGCTGATGTTAGATGAGTTCCATAATCAATCTAATGAGGTTTGTTAATCAGTCAGTTGGTGTTTATTAAGTGCCCTGTATGTATTAGATATTATGTTTGGCACTGGAGTTACAGATTTTAAAAAAAGAACAACACTTATACTGAAGGAGCACACATTCTATCCATTCTATAGAGTGTCAGGGTTAAGGGGAAAAGGTGTGAAGAGGAAAAGAAACATGTACATACATAAGAATATAGAAAGTTATGACAAGGTAATAAATTAAAGGTCGATAGGAAGAATTCCTAAAGAATTTGAGAAAGATGGGAAATTTTATGTGAACTGATGTAGAGCAAAATAAAGCAGAACCATCTTGTAGAGATCAGCAAAGGCTTTGTATAAAATGTGGTACTTGAGCTTGGGCTTGAAGGATAAAAAGGATTCCATGAGGAATGAGTGAGGAGGAATTGGGGAATTGGGGATGGCCACAGAAATGGGAGATGGAATGTCTTGGGTAGAATAAAGAGAATCCTGGTATAATGAAGGAAGGGGGATAATATATAATGAAACTGAAAAAATAGTTTAGAGTCTGGTTCGAAGGGCTTCTAAAGTCAAAGAAATGAGTTTATATTTTATTCTAGAGGAAAGAGAGAGACACTAAATTTACTGGTTCATCCTTTTTTGAACAGGACCAATGATATCATAAGTAAGGTATCTTAACTTACATGTCAATTGGATTTAAGGGAGGCAAAATTATACAAAGTACTCTGTCTTCCATGATCATCAAAGTCTAGTAGCAAGACAAAAGCTAGGACAACTGGTAGTGAACTGGGATGCTATGAATAACCTTGGCATCTTCAATATCTTACCAAGCTCTAAGCACTCCACAGCATTTGCTCCAGTGGCCTTCCTGGCTATTGGAATAGAATGTTCTCATCAGCCCATTTTGCCAAAGGAAGTCTTCACATGCTTAGTGTAGACATTCCTCTAACTCACCTATAGGTTTGAGGCTTGTTGGTCACTCTTCACCTTGTTTAGCCTATCTGCCATGATGATTTTACTGGGGTGTGACCACTGCACAGCCTATAGCTTATTGGAGCCACAAGGGAGAATTGAGTGAAAGGTGGACACCAAGAAAAAAGGGTTCATCGGTCTTCACACCAGAGATGCTCACCCTCCCTAAACACCCTATACACACCGATTTACTGAATAAGGGGTTGTGATAAACTCATAGCCATGAATAAGGAAAAATAACCTTGGTGACTGTTATGGAGGTTGGATTGTAATGGAAAGAGATGAGTTAGAGCAGCCAATACGGTGGTCTTTGAAGTAGTCTTGGAGAGCCTGGAGGAGGGCTTGATCTAAAATGATAGCTTTGTGAGTAAAAAGAAAGGGCTGGATGTGTGACATGTTGCAGAGGTAGAAATGACAAGGCTTGACAACTAATTGGATATGTTGGGTGAGAGAGATTGAAGAATTGAGGAATACATTGAGATTACGAACCTGGGAGACAGATGAATAGTGGTGCATTTGAAAGAAATGGGGAGGAAAAGTGAGGCGGCTTAGTAAATAGAGAGCCAGGGCTGGAAATGGGAGCTCCTGGGTTCAAATTTGACCACAGGCACTTCCACAGAAGGTAAAGGTTTTAGAGAAAGAGAAAGAAGGAAGGAATGAAGGAAGGAAGGAAGGGAGGAAAGAAAAGAAGGATGGAAGAAAAAGAGGAGAAAAGAAGGATGAATGAGAAGAAGAGAAAGATGGAAAGGAAGGAAGTTTGGTAGATTCTGAGTTCTATTTTGGACATGTAGAATTTGAGATATCTCTGAGGCACCTTGAGTTGGTTAAAAAAAAAAAAGTAGTATAGTGTCATCTAAAGAGCAGCACCTATGGAATGAGCATTTCTATTTACTTGCTGACTTTTTTCTAGTGACTGAAAGTCCAAGAAGACAGACTCTTTATCATAAGAACTGTCCTTTCCCTGAGAGCCATGAAATTAAGCTATGAAATAGTTTGGCCTTTTTCTTCTCCTGGGTTTTCTTCTCCTTGGCTTCCAGACCAGAATGCAGCAAGGGAAAGGGATCAAGGAATGAAATTTCTTCCTTTCCTTTTTTCCCCTAGGAGTAAAAAAATGGTGACTTGGATGATGAATAGCTTGTTTTTGCTCAGGAGAAACTGAAAAGGTAATTCCTGGCTGTCTAGTTCATGGATATCTTCTGTTTTCTTTACTGAGGACAGGTCAGAGATCAGAAGCTGTATCTACATGGAATGGTCCTTAAGCCTGACTCAGAGAGATCATTATCTGTTTTTGCCTCTTTGACCCCAACCTAGGATTTTACCCTGGGGAAATATAAATAAAGGTTAAGTATATAGCTCATACAAGTGAATAATAGGCAGGTAAATTATATAGATCAAGCATTGATCTTAGAGGGAAGGAAACCTGTGTTCAAATCCTGACTCAGATGCTTATTAGCTATGTGTTCCAGGACAAGTGGCTTAACCTCTCCGCTGTGCCTCAGTTTACTCTTTTGTAAAATGAGAGGGTTGGATTCAATGGCCTCTAAGGTCATTTACATATTATTCCTCCCAGAAAATAAAAAGAATAAAGACTTAAAGGAGCCCATGAAAAATACAGAAAAATAAATTGAAATGATTCATTGGACTAACCTCAGATGATAAAGAGTTTGAGGGACCCAGAGAATTATTTTCCTTTCATCTCAGCATTGCCTAAGTAACTAATGGCGATAGCAGGGTTAGTAATGTCATATATCAGGACAATATCTTTCAGTTTCCGGACCAGGCTTGAACCAAAGGGAGCCAGCCTGTACCTGGAAGAGTGGAAGAGAGCAGGCCTCGGAATCAAGTCCCAGAGACCTTTCTTTTGCAATGCAAGGGCAAGAAATTTTGCTCTTTCTGACAGAGCACAGCCCTATCTCAGCCAAGGAGTGTATCTGAGCCAGAACAGAAATGCCCGATTTCTTTTTTTGGGGATTAGGCTCCAATAGTAAGATTAAACGAGTATAGAATGAGGGTTCTCTGTTGCAGAGGGTGCCTCTCCTAGGCCAAGGGGAATATGTGCATATTATTGTATATGTTATAAGGATATTGGTTTAAACCTTATTTCTGCCAAACTTCTTCCCAGTTTTCTTAGCAGCTGCCTATTTTAAATTAAAAAAAATTTTTTTATTCTGAACTTGGCAAATATTAACCAGCATGAATATTTAAATATACAAAGAATAGCAAAGGATGAATACTTGCATATGAAACTGTGAACTTTCAATTACATAGTTCCTTTAAAGTGTCTATTCAATTTAACATGATAGTAACAAAATCAACTTGCTTATGTCTCCCTTTCTGCTTCTGCTTTTTTGTGTCCTTTTAAAAAATGTCTCATTGGCATTATTTCTATCATTTTCTCTTTTTCTAATCACTATTGTTATTCACCAACTCCTCCCTAAACTCCTTCCCCAATAGAAAAAATTCTTGTTAACACATAAGTATAATTAAGCAAAACAAATTTAAACATTGGTTATGTCTGAAAATGTGTGTCTCATTCTATATCTCATTCTCTGCCAAGAGGTAAGAAGCAAACTTTATTAGCAATATTCTGAAGTCATGATAGATCTTGGCAATGAACAGAGCTCTTAACTTTTTCTTAGTTATTTTCATTTACATTATTATTAATATATTCTGTCTCTTGCTCACTTTATTCTCCTTGAATTCAAACATTTTTTTCTTGGGTTTCTCTGAATCTGGCCCCTTTGTCATTTCTCCCCCACCCCAATATTTTTTATTTTTTGTTATACATAGAAACAATTTTTGACAATTATTTTGTGACATTTTAGAATTCAAGTTTTCTTCCTCCCACCCCCTAGCAGTGAAGAGTCTTATATAGGTTATATCCATACTTTCACGTAATACATAGTTCCATATTGCTCATGCCATGATAGAAGTCACATATCACACAACCCCCATCTCATTAGGGAAGTATCGTGGAAGATAGCACTTAGATTCCAACAGTTCCTTCTTTGGCTGTAGAGAGTATTTTCATCATGAGTCCCTTGTGGCTATCTTGGAGATTTGCTTTGCTGATAATGATTTAGTCCTTTACAATTGATCATTGTATAATATTTCTGTTACTATATACTTTGTTCTCTTGGTTCTGCTCACTTAACTTTGCATCAGTTCTGCAGAGTGAAAGGAGCGGAACCAGGAGAACATTGTACACAGAGATTGATACACTGTGGCACAATCGAATGTAATGGACTTCTGTACTAGCAGCAATGCAATGACCCAGGACAATTCTGAGGGACTTTTTTGAATGCTACCCACATCCAGAGAAAGAACTGTGGGAGCAGAAACACAGAAGAAAAACAACTGCTTGATCACATGGGTCGATGGGCATATGATTGGGGATGTAGACGCTAAACAATCACCGTAGTGCAAATATCAATAATATAGAAATAGGTCTTGATCAATGATACATGTAAAACCCAGTGGAATTGCTTGTTGGCTATGGGAGGGGGGTGGAAGGAGGGAAGGGAAAGAACATGAATCATGTAACCATGGAAAAATATTCTAAACTAATTAATTAAATTAAAAAATTCAAATAAAAAAAACTTTGTATCACTTCATATAAATCTTTCCAACTTTTTCTGAACTCATCCTATTCATTGTTTTATATGGCATAATAGTATTCTATTACAGCTATATACTTGTTCATCCATTCATTTCCCAGGTGATGGATACTCCCTCAGTTTCCAAATCTTTGCCACTACAAAAAGAACTGCTAAAAAACATTTTAGTACAGATAGACTCTTTTCTCTTATCTCTGATCTCTTTGGAATATAGACTCAGTCATGGTATTGCTAGGTCAAAGGATATGTGTAATTTTGTGGCCCTTTGAGCCTGGTTCCATATTGTTCTCCAGAATGGTTGTAACACTGCACAGTTCCACAGTGTATTAGTGTTCCAGTTTTTCCACATTCTCTTCAACATTTATCATTTTCAGTTTTGGCCAGATTAGCCAATCTGATAGGTGTGAAGTGGGATCTCAGAGTTGTTTTAATTTGCATTTCTCTAATAAACAATTATTTAGAACATTTTTCATAATTTTTTTTTAGTTTTAGTTTTTAGATAGTTTTAATTTCTTCCTCTGAGAACTATCTGTCCATGTCCTTTGGCCATTTTCTATTGGAGAATGTCTTGCATTCTTATAAATTTGGCTCAGTTCTTTAAATTTTTGATAAGCGAGGCTTTTGTCAGAGATATTTGCTATAATTTTTTTTTTTTGCAATTTGTTGTTCCCCTTCTAATCTTGGTTGCATTGGTTTTATTTATACAAAACCTTTTTAATATAATTCAATCAAAATGATCTATTTCATTTTTTATAATGTTTTCTCTATTTTTTTGGTCATAAAGTCTTCCCTTAGCTATAAGTTTAGCAGGTAAACATTTACATGTTCTTCTGATTTATTTATGCTATCACCCTTTATTTCTAGATCAAGTATTCATTTTGACTTTTTCCTGGTGTACAGTATGAGATATTGGTGCATGCCTAGTTTCTGCCATTCTGCTTTTCAGTTTTGTCAGTAGTTTTTGTAAAATAGTGAGTTTTTTTCACAAAAAATCTTGGATCTTTGGATTTATCGAACATTAACTGCCTTGCATTGATTGCCTAATGTATTCCATTGATCCACCACTCTATTTCTTAGCTGATATCAGATTGTCCCTTTATAATTTCTTACAATACAATAAAATTCCATTATATTCATATACCAAAATTTATTCAGCCATTCCTCAGTTGATGGGCAACCAATTTGTTTCCAACTGTGTACTACAACAAAAAGTGCTGTTATAAATATTTTTGTATGGATGGATCTTTTCTCTTTATCTTTGACATCTTTAGTCTTTATAGTAGTGGTATTACTGGGTTGAAGAGAATCCATAGTTTATTGACTTTTGGTTCTTGTTCCAAATTGCTTTCCAAAATAGTTGCATCAATTCATGAGTTATTTGTTGTTTTTTTAAGCTTCCTTTTCCCCAGGAATTTATTATATTCTTGGATTCATAAGTAATTGAAGTACTTTGCTTTGGTTACTTTTGTTTCTTGCTTACTTACTCTGTTCCATTTATTTACTTTTTTGTGTTTTGTTTTCTTTTAACTTAATCCCAAACAGTTTTGAATGAGTTCCCTTGTTCTAGGACTATGCTCTCCTGATTGGTGAGGATTCATTAACCATATCTCACTGGTCCTAGACTCTATCACAACCAAGGCTGCATCCCACTATCTTCCTTATATGCTACTGATACTGATGGCAAATGGCTTTATCCATACATGTTTCCCCTCTTTTTTTTTTTTTTTTAAACCCTCACCTTCCGTCTTGGAGTCAATACTGTGTATTGGCTCTGAGGCAGAAGAGTGGTGAGGGCTAGGCAATGGGGGTCAAGTGACTTGCCCAGGGTCACACAGCTGGGAAGTGTCTGAGACCAGATTTGAACCTAGGACCTCCCGTCTCTAGGCCTGACTCTCAATCCACTGAGCCACCCAGCTGCCCCCTAACAGTTTCCTCTCTTACTCTGGGAACAGTAAGCAGATCAACAATACCATTCATGCAAAATGCATATCAATTGCTTGGCTTTTGACTCTGCTCACCATTCCAGTGATTTCCCAGAATGAAACTTTCCTTCCTGGCCACCACTCTTCTATATGTGGTCTTCCCCATTTAGACTATAAGGTCTTTGAGGACAGGGCTGCCTTCATTTTTTTTATTTATATCCCGAACACAGAATAAACACTAAATAATACATGTTTTTAAAATTCATCTATTTATTCATACTGTTTTATAATATTGTCTGAGTATTGGTAAAGCTAAGGTTCCTTTATTTGTGCCTTTTCTCATTATTTCCCCTGAGATTCTAGGGTTTTTATTTTTTCAAATGAATTTTGTTAAGATTTTGTCCAATTCGGAAATTAAGGGAATGTCCATCACTTGGAGAATAGCTGAACAAGTTGTGGTATAGTATTATAATGGAATACTATTTTGCTATATGAAATAATGAGAAAGGTGATTTCAGAAAAACTTGGAAACAACTATATAATTTGATGCAAAGTGAAGTAAGCAGAAGCAGGAGAACGCTGTACACAGTAAGAACAATCACATAATGAAAAATTGTCAATGACATTTATTCTTAGCAATACAGTGATTTAAGGCTAAGGACTCCTGATGAAAAATGCCATCTGCCTCCAGAAAAAGAACTGTTAAGAGTCTGAATGCAGACTGAGAAATATATTTCACTTTCTTTTTTCATTTTTTTCTTTGTATTTTCTCTTCCATAAAATAAATGACTAATATGAAAAAATGTTTTACATTATTGCACATGTAAACTCTATATTAGAAATGCTTGCTTTTTCAGGAAGGGAGAGAGAGGGGGTAGAATTTGATTGAAACTTAAAAGGTTAAAAATAATTTTTTATATGATTGAGGAAAAAATAAAATATTTTAAAAAGATCTTGTCTAATTCAAAGGAGCATTCTTTTGTATTTTGATTAATATAGTACTAAATCTATAAATTTATTTAGGCTGTGTTGTCATTTTTTATTATAATGGCATGGCCCAATTTTTTTTAAACCCTTACTTTCCACCTTAGAAACAACACTATGTATTGGTTCTAAGGCAGAAGAGTGGTAAGGGCTAGGCAAAAGGGGTTAAGTGACTTGCCCAAGTTCACAGAGCTAAGAAATGTCTGAGGCCAAATCTGAACCTAGGACCTCCCATCTCTAGGCCTGGTCATGGCCCAATTATTAACAGTGAATAGCTCTCTAATATTTGTCTCTTTTACTTCTAAAAATAGTGTTTTGTATTATTTTTTCTTATTATTTTGTATTATTTTTATTAAATCTTTCAAATGAAAAAACATTTATTTTAAAATGTCTACATATTACATAGTCATATTTCTTTGACTTTTTTTATTAAATCTGAACTTAATTTGACATTTTGTTATTTTCAGGACGAACTACTATATATATGTTTATATAAATTAGCCAGGGACTTCTGAGTATCATTTGTTCTATTAGGGAATTCTTTGTAAAGTTATTATTAGCTGTGGCTTCAGTTTAGGAGAACAAGGCCCTTTTGTTGCGCCCCTTTGTCTGTACTACACAGAATTTAGTTGTCATTGTTTTAACTTTACCTTCTTTCTTAGAATCAATAATACTATGCATTGTTTCCAAGGCAGAAAAGTAGTAAGTTCTAGGCAATGGAGGTTAAGTGACTTGCTCAAGGTCATACAACTAGGAAGGATCTGAGGTCACATTTGAACCCAGGACCTCCAGTCTCTAGGCCTGGCTCTCAATCCACTGAGCCACCTAACTGTACCACTTCCTCCCTCCCTCCCAGCATTTAGTTTTATCAGATAATTTAGAAAACTAAGCCTCTCACAGATCAGTATTGGTCCTATCTTTCTTTGTATCCCAGAATTTTGAACTGTAATATTGCTCTAGTTAATTACTTTTATTTTGTTTTGTTTATTTATGAACTTGAATAAGAATTCTTTGAGGGAAGTGACATACATTTTAAGCATGGCTACTCTATGGATTTTTTTTACTTATTTTAATAAGGGTTGTTTTTTTTTTTTTTTTGGTGTGGGGGGGAAGATACTTAGGTGAAAAGGAAAAGTTAGTAATAGTAATATTTTTTAAAAAAGAAAGTAAAAGGAGGAAAAGCCATAGAAACTTTTTTAATGCATAGAAGAGAACAGAAGGAAATTTAAGATTAACACAGAGAAACAGAACAGTTTAGAAAGTAATGTATTGGAAGAGAATGATGCGAAGACATCTATAAGTAAAGCCTCAAAGAAAAACATAGCTTGGGAGCAGGTAGGTAGCTCAGGGGATACAGAACCAAGCCTGGAGACAGGGAGGTCCTGGGTTCAAATCTGGCCTCAGATACTACCTAGCTGTGTGACTCTGTACGAGTCTTTCAACCCGAATTGCCTATCCCTTAATCATCTTCAGCCTTGGAACCAATACTTAGTATTGATTCTAAGACAGAAGGTAAGGGGTTTTAAAAAGAAAAACATAGCTTGGGCATAATCCCAACTAAAATTCCTGGAAAAGATGAGGCAAGAGCTTGTTAAAAGGCTTCAAAATGTTAGTATCAATTAAATGAGAATGTAGAAGAAAATTTGAAAAAGAAATAACAGCAATGGAAGAAAGAATTGGATAAAGAATTAATGGTTGGCAGAAGAGATACAAAATCTTGCCAACCAACAAATTCCCTGAAAGTGAACCAAATAAAAGCCAATAACTCAATGAGACAATAAGAAATATTATAAAACCAAGTCAAAAGACTGAAAAATAGAAGGAAATAAATAATTAAAATGCTGACCTAGAAAACAAACCAAAGAGAGAAAATTTAAGGATCACTGGATCATATGAATACCATCATCAAGAATAACTTATCCAGGAAGCAGCTGGGTGGCTCAGTGGAGTGAGAGCCAGGCCTGGAGACAGGAGGTCCTACGTTCAAACCCGGCCTCAGACACTTCCCAGCTGTGTGACCCTGGGCAAGTCACTTAACCTCCTTTGCCTACCCTTGGAGCCAATAAAAGGTAAGGGTTTAAAAAAAAAAAAACTTATCCAGAAAAACTGAGTATAATGCCAGAAGGGGAAAAAATGGATCTTTAATGAAATAGAGGACTTTCAAGCATTCTTGATGAAAAGACCAGAGCTGAGTAGAAATTTCCAAGTTCAAACACAGAAAACAGAAAAAAGTTAAAGGCAATCATAAAAGCAATCATAAGGGACTAAATAAGAATGAACTACTTACATTCAAATATGAGGTCATGAGACATGTTTTCTCTGATTCTTATCATCATTAGGGATCATAGTAGGGAATTAATTAGATAAGGCCTGGGAGTGGGTTCTGTTATGTCTTAATGATCTTAAGAGAAGAATGGAAAGAGGGGAAAAGGAATACTCTAGGGAGAGGGATTAGTCCTAAGCAGAATAAATGCTAAGGATGTAGAGAAATATTTATAGCTCTTTTTAAAGTGAAGAATGAAAAAATGAGAGGGTACCCATAAAATGGGGAATGGCTGAACAGGTTATGATATATAAATGTGATAGAAAACTATTGAACTATAAGAAATTATGGTGGTGGTTTCAGAGAGAGCTGGGAAGACTTGCATGAACTGAAGAATGAAATGAACAGAACAACTTATACATTGAATAATTTAGGAACTCTGATTGGCATAAACAACCATTCCAGAGAACCAGTGGTGAAATATGCTACCCATCACCTGATAAAGAGGTGAATAATGAGATATATATTTAGGGTAGGGAGTTACATGAAAAATGTGGAAATTTGTTTTGCTTGACTCTTCCTATTTGTAACAGGGGTTTTCTTGTTTCAATTGGGAGGATGTCAGGGAGGGAGTAAGAGAAAGAGGATTTTTGCTTACTGAAAAAAATACATATTTTTTAAAAACATAAATAATATGTTGATTTTATTGTGCACTTAGTGAAGTCAACATGCATTTGTTACTATTATGTGCCAAGCACTGTGCTAGGTACTGAGGGTGGGACGAAAAAAAGTCCCTGCTTTCAAGGAATTCCCAATTTAATAGGAGAGACAACATGCAAACAACTATGTATACAAAAAATATATTTCTCTATCTATCTCTGTCTCTCTGTACCAATTTATGTAATAAATTCAAGAAAAACAAAAGAGAAAAAACTTTAGCATTAAGGGAGTTTGGGAGAGCCTTCTTGCAGATGGTGGGATTTAGCTGAGACTTGAAGAAAACCAGGAGAAGGAGATGAGGAGGGAGAATATTTTATGCATGAGAAACTGCCAGTGACTATGCCTAATGAAAGAACAGCAAGGAGGTTAGTAACATTGGATCACCAAATTAAATGAAGTAAAATGTAAGAAAATTGAAGATAGGAAGAGGCCAGGTTATGAAGGACTTCAAAAGCCAAGTAGAGAATTTTATATTTGATCATGGAAATCAAAGTAAGCCAATGGCATTTATTGAATATTGGTGGTGGCGGGTAGGGAATAGAATGACATGATCAGACCAGTGTTTTAGGAAGATCAATTTGTGGTGTGAGTGAGAAGAGATTTGAGGCAGAAAGATCATCCATCAGACTTTTCAATAGTCCAGGTGATTAGGGCCCACACCCACGTAGTGTCAGAGGAATGAAGGGGACATATAAGAGATGTTAACAAAGTAGAAATGTCCAGATTTGATAGCTGATTGGATATAGGGAGCAAGAAAGAGTAAGGAGTTAAGGATGATTCCTGAGTTGTGAACCTGGGAGCCTGAAAGAATAATGGTACCCTCAATAGTAATAGGGAAGTTAAAAAGGGGAAGGATTAGGGTGAAGTTTAAAATATCTCAAGTTTGACATCCAGTTTGAGATGTCTAATACATAGTTGGAAACTCAAGACTGAAGGTCAAGAAAAAAGTTAGGCCTGGATGTATAGATCTGAAAGTCTTCTATACAGAGATGATTACTGAAATCATGGAAGCAAAAACATTAGCCTCAAAATTTGTGCCTTCTAAAAAATTATAATCTTTTCCTTGTTTAAGATTTCCATAACTATTATCTGAAATCATTTTGGAGCAGAGTCAGGTTGCAGGGCATGGAGGATCATGACAATTTGGACATCTCTCCAAACTAGAAATGACTGGATATAGAGTAATATTAAATTAACAAAATTGTTTCTAGTTGACATTAATGTAAATTACAGAATATAATATTAAGATTTTGTCCTCAACAGACTCTACTTAGGCATCCATAGAATTATAAATGATATGGATGAGGTTGAAGGAATCTTAGAGATCATTTAGTGCAATCCCCTCATTTTGCAGACGAGATTACATGATATGCTCAAGGTCACAAAGATAGTCAGCATCAAAGGCAAGGTTTGAATCCCTTACAGTCCTGAACCTGTGCTTTTTCCATTGTACTACATTGCTTGCTTTCAGGAATTTCTAGAGAAAGCCTTTTCATCACCTTGCTTTGTAAAACATGTTATTATGGTTTTTCAGTTCTTATCAATTACAAGATTTTCCTAATGAAATCCCTTGCTGTATTTAAAAAAAAATAATTCCCTTTTTCCTCCCCTTCGCAGTAACATATAAAGACACAGACTAAGTGTGTACTTGGTGGAGGTCCCGGTGCTGCATTGGTAACCATTGCCCGGATCTGGCTTGCTTTCCTGATTTCTGCAAGCCTATAGGAAAACAAGGAGTTTTTACTTATTACTTAAACAAGAAGTGGAGTGTGTGATTTGGCCACCAGATGGCACTGCCCTGAAATCACCAGATGAGTGGTTTCATCAGAGGTCATCCAGTATGCATGCACTGGCTTTGCCAAAGCCTAAACTACACAAAGGGAAGCAGTGATGCTAGAAAATTATGCTGGCTAGTGTCAAAAAAGACAAACATTGATACGAATATCATACTCTAACTGTTAGACACATCTGTCAGAAATAAATTAACTTATTTTATGTTGAAGCATTTTTAGCTTGAAGAGAGTTATGTCCAAACTGGCATAATTCTCCATTCCTTCTTAAAAAAATATTTAAAAAAAAACAACAAAAAACCCTCATCTTCCATCATAGAATCAATACTATGTAAGGGCTAGGCAGTGGGGGATAAGTGACTTGCCCAGGGTCACACAACTAGGAAATGTCTGAGGCCAGATTTGAACCCAAGATCTCCCATCTCTAGGCCATCAACTGAGCCACCCAACTGTTCCCAATCCTCTATTCTTTCTGACATGATTCTGTGCCAAAGAAGATTTCAGTTAACATATATAGGAGTCTTGAACAAGGAGGGAATATCTTAAAATATAATATGCATTAACTTTCTAGAATTGAGTAACTGAGTTGCCATTCCATTCTTCCTAGATCACTTCTGTATAGAAATCAATGGGGTCCCAGCCATAGATTTAAATCAATCCAGAATCTAGATTGAATGGGAGGCAGAATGAGTAGACAAAGGTACTTTCTGGGGATAGACCCTTCAGTGAATAAGGAAAGGAAAAGACCCTTTAATCTATTTACTTAATGAAAGGCTTTTCTTTTCTTTCTTTCTTTTTTTTATCCTCAGTTTATCACTTACTTTTCTTAGGGACTTTCTCCAAGAATGTGGAAAGAGCTTCAGAGAGAAATAACACTTCTTAATATTTCTAGAGAAACTAAAAAGGAAGTTTTGTTGTTTTTTTTTAAACCCTTGTACTTTGGTGTATTGTCTCATAAGTGGAAGAGTGGTAAGGGTAGGCAATGGGGGTCAAGTGACTTGCCCAGGGTCACACAGCTAGCAAGTGGCTGAGGCCAGATTTGAACCTAGGACCTCCCGTCTCTAGGCCTGACTCTCACTCCACTGAGCTACCCAGCTGCCCAAAAGGAAGTTTTTTAATATGCATCAGATTTAATAACATCTGATTAAAGTTGTAGTTTAAGAGAAGAGTAATAGAATATTACTCTGAAAGATGAAAATTATGAAATTTTCGATATGGCTCTCTCTACCCTCCATTTGAGAAACCTCTATTTATCAACTATTATGACTTTTAGTGACCATGTGATTTTTGAAATGCAGTAAAGTTTATAACAATAAAAGTATTATTGTTGCAGAGCAAAAGTATAAGGAAGCTGTTCCATCTAATCATCTACCTAACCTACCACAATCTTGTTTCAAGATGGTTGAAGAACCAAAGCATAAACGAAGAGATTTTGTTTGGAATTTACTAAGATCAGCTCTGGGGCAGTTAGGTGATGTAGTAGATAAAGCACTAGGCTTGGAATCAGGAAACTCACTTTTCTGGCCTTGTAAACCTACTAGCTGTGTGACCTGGGCAAGTTACTTTACCCTGTTTGCTTCAGTTTCCTCATCTGTAAAATGAGCTGGAAAAGGAAATGGTGAACCGCTCCAGAATCTTTGCCAAGAAAACCCAATAAAAGGCGTCACGAAGAGTCAGACAAGGCCTGAAAATAACCGAACAATATCAAGAAGATCACCTCTGCAAACAAATGAAGAAAATACTATTATATACTGGGGTTGGGATTGATGTCTCAGTATGTTCTCATCAATGCCTGAGGATGCATGGCAGCTATAAGTCTGATTTCAGAATGCTGCTTTCTCACAGCAAGGCTGTGAGTCTTACAAGGCTGTGTCTCTTACCAACGCAATGACTAGTCTCATCTAGCATTGTTCTCTGGCCACAACAGTTCTTGGGGCTGTTTGAACTCTGTTCCATTTTTCTATCTTCGCTATTTTGTTGTGGTGGTTGTTGAGTTGTTTTAGTTGTGTTTGACTCTTCTAGAAAACTCCATTTGGAGTTTTCTTGGCAGAGATACAGAAGCAGTTTGACATTTCCTTCTCTGAAACTGAGGCAAATGGGTTGAAGTGATTTGGCCTTGGTCACTCATCTAGTTATTTGAACTCAAGAAGATGAGTCATTCTGACTCTAAGCTTGGCCCTATGCCAACTTGGTGCCCATCTTTACTACTACAAGTCTCCAAAATCTCTCAGCTTTTCTTTCACCAACTTAAGTTGTAGTAGCAAAGGCTATAATAGCAGCAACCAGGTTTATGTTGTTGAACTTACCAAAAACTCCTAATTTTGTAAGCCTTAGTAAGTTCTTGACCATATGGAAAGAATGGCATCAAATAGTAGACCAAAAATCTCTTTCCATGGTAAAATCTAAAATCAAGTAATGGGTGGGATCTAGTGGTATGTCCATATACAATATCTTGTCCCATTTCTCAAGCTGTGCTGTCAGCCTTGTCACAAACTTATTTGAAGGCAATATTGCTTTTGATATTGTAAGGACTATGGCAGCCCAGGTGACTCTTCAGAATCTCACAGGGATGAAAGTTTGAAAGCCAAGCTACACAGGGAAGATGTTTCATCTGATATTTTTTCATAGACATGAATGATTTCCTAGGAAATAGCAGCATCTTGAGCAGGGTTGAAAGATCCAGAAAATTAAATTGAAATTATCTTCCTAAAGTATTATGTCACTTCAATGTCAACAGGCTGGAGCTGGGTAAAGCCTGCAGATAGAGAGTATCCTCTCTACTCTTTCTAGAAGATTACAATCCTTTGTGTGATGATTAGATTACATCTACACTGCCCATCTTTAGATTTAATCACCAAAGGTGAGAACACCTCTAATTCTGAGAGGTCCATAACCCAGGTGTGCTAGAGTGGATGATGTCTCAGAATCAACTGACTGCCCCCTAGGCAGTACTATGAGAAGTGTCTATTGTGCTTGGACATGCACATTAGGAGGGAGGTATAGGAAGTGACACATAAATGACCCCTTTAAAAAGAGGGAGTTGAGTGAGTGAGAGGTCTTCGGTAGAAGAGAGCATCTGGTGAGGACCTCTTCTGGTTTATGGAGGAGTGTTGGAATGCTGAGACTCTGGTGGGACCTCTGACTGCCCCCTTTGAATTGTCACGTGGGTAAGTTAGGCTGACTTCCCTTCTCCTCCCTTGGCATTTCTGGAGGCTCTACCTTCAAGGAGGCCTCTCTTGGCTCTCTAATTGTAAAAGGCCTTGTGGCTAGTAGCCTTGTTTAATTAACCTCTATACTCCTTTGCTGGGGCCTCTAAATTCTTACCTGGTCCGGGCCAGAGTTTCTCTCAATTTCCCTACCTTCAACCTTCCTAATTGTAAATAAATCACCAAAAAGTCAATTTTGACTTGAGATTATTTTTAATTGAGGATTGATGATAGTTCAATCCTCTGGCGACCATCTTTTAATATATTGAACCCAAGAAACCCCTTTCCCCCCTTACATTTTGCATACACTGAACAGAGATAGAATTCTGCCCTTGAAACCCTAGAAGGATGGAAGGAGTAATTTCCCTAGGCTAGGTTTGGTTATAAACTTCTTAAAGTAAGGAAGGAAACAAGCACTTATTAAGTGTCTACTACATACTAAGCACTTTACAAAGATTGTCTCATTAAGGACTATTTCTTTTTTAATTGCTATGTATACCCAAGCGTATAATAAACACTACAATAAGATAGTAGTGTGCCATTGTCCAAATAAAATTATTCTACTGACCTAAACTGAGCCAGTCATACATGAAAAACTCAGATTTTTATATAACAATGATTTCCATTTATGCATAAAGAACAGTGTTCTTTATATATATATATATATATATTTTTTTTTTTTTTTAATTTTAAACCCTTAACTTCTGTGTATTGACTTATAGGTGGAAGAGTGGTAAGGGTAGGCAATGTGGGTCAAGTGACTTGCCCAGGGTCACACAGCTGGGAAGTGTCTGAGGCCAGATTTGAACCTAGGACCTCCTGTCTCTAGGCCTGGCTCTCAATCCACTGAGCTACCCAGCTGCCCCCTTTATATATATATTTTTAAACTCTTACCTTCTGTCTTAGACACTGTATAGACAAAATATTGGTGTAGTAAGGGCTATGCAGTTGGGGTTAAGTGATTTGTCCAAGGTCACATAGCTAGGCCATATTCAAACCCAAGACCTCCCACTTCCAGTTCTCTATCCACTGAAGCACCTAGCTGTGCATTCAGAGTGCTTTTTCCACAACACCATATTAGTTTCTGAAAGAATTTGGGACTTCAGTTCTTCTCACTGTGGGACACTCCATTCATTCCTTAAAGATACCATACTTTAAAAATTCAATGAAAGAATGTTTGAACTGGAAGGAACTTTAAAGATATCATATAGTCCAGTGGTTCTTAACCTTTTTTGGGGTATGGACCCTTTTGCAGCCTGGTGAAGCCTATATCCCTTCTCAGAGGAATGCTTTTAAATGCATAAAATAAAATATGGGATTACAAAGGAAAGCAATCATATTTCAAGTTATGAAAACATTTTGAAAAAAAAAATAAAAACAACCTCATGGCATGGATCTTTGGTCACAAACCCTTGATTTTCTACAACCTTCTCCTTTTACAGATGAGGAAACTGGGACACAGAGGGGCTTACACAACATCACTGAGAAAATTAGCAAGAGATAGAACCAATACCTTGTTTTTCAAGGTCAGTATGGATTCAGTAGAAAGAGAACTGCCTCTGGAATCAGAACACTGGAGTCCAAACTTTGCTTATACCTGAGGGACCAGGAAGGACACTCCACCTTCCTGGGCCTCAATTTCCTTATGATTTCCTGATTTGTAGGATTAAAGCTAGGGCAAGGGTTCTCAATTTTTTTGGTTCTTGACACGTTGGCAGCCTGGTGAAGCTTATTAAACCTTTCTTGGGATATTTTTTAAAGCATACAATAAAATACACAGATCCCAAAAGAAACCTAAATTGAACAGGTTGGTCCTGAGAGCAATCCTGTGATAAGTGCTTTTTATAATGCATTCTTATAGATGAGGAAACCGAGGCTGAGGGAAGTCAAATGACTTTCCCTAGTGTCACACAGCTAAGTGTCAGGCAGGATTCAAAAAATATTTATATAGCTGCTGACTATGTGCTGTAAGGGGGAAAAAGGGTTTTTTTGGGTTCAATATATTAAAAGATGGTCACCAGAGGATTGAACTATTATCAATCCTCAATTAAGAATAATCTCAAGTCAAAATCGACTTTTATGGAAGTTTATTTACAATTAAGAAGAGAGAGAGGAAATAAGGAAATAAGAATCTAACCCAGTAGGTAATTTACTACAATCCTCTAATTAATCCAGGTAGATCTAATTAACCCTCAGCAGAGAGTCAGCGGGCCAGAGGTGAATGAAGCAAAAATTCATTCACAGAGTTTATTAAAAGAAGTTTCTTAAGAGAAGTTCTGGAAGATTCAGTCTTTAAACTCACCACCTTCACGGATCAGAAGAGCTAGAAGATCTCCTTCACCATCCACCCTCTTCACCAGAAGTCCCCAGCTGACTGAGCACCTTCTCCTTTTAAATGGGTCACTAATGCATCACTTTCTGTGCCTCCCTCCTAATTTGCATGTCCAATCACAATAGACACTTCTCATAGTACTGCCTAGGGGGCAGTCAGTTGATTCTGATTCATCATCCACTCTAGCACACCTGGGTTATGGACCTCCCAGAATTAGAGGTGTTCTCACCTTTGGTGATTAAATCTAAAGATGGAGAGTGTAGATTTAATCTAATTTATCACAGTGCTAAGCACTTTATAATGATCAAATACTATTTTTTAACAGATGAGAAAACTGTGGCAAAAAGGTTAATTTGTCCAGGATCATACTGCTAGTAAGTGTCTGAGGTAAGATTTTAACTTACATCTTCCTGACTCCAGGACCAGCACTCTAGCCACTGAACAACCTAGGTGCCTGGTTATAAAAATAAGAATGTTTTATTTTATCATTATTTTCTCTAAAACTCTTGCCTTTCTTCTTCATAAAACCCCTTACTTTCTGTCTTGGAGATACTCTGTATTGGCTCCAAGGCAGAAGAGTGGTAAGGGTGGGCAACAGCTGGGAAGTAGCTGAGGCCACATTTGAACCCAGGACCTCTCATCTCTAGGTCTAACTCTCAATCCACTGAGCTACCCAGCTGCTCCTTCTTGCCTTTCTTCTTGATCCATACTGTGTATCAGTTCCAAGGCAGAAAAGCAGTAAGAGACTTGCCCAGAGTTACACAGCTAGGAAGTGCGTGAGGCCGAATCTGAACCCAGGATCTCCCATCTCTAGGCCTGGCTTTCAATCCACTGAGCCATCTAGCTGCCATAAAAATATTTTAAAGAGAAAAAAACAACTCATGAATCCCAGGTTAAGAATATCCAGGACCAGTTTTGTGAGGCCACGTGACCCGCAATAAGACGGTCACGAGTCAAAGTCAAAGGCAAAAAACAATGAGCCCAAAGACACAAGAATGAGGAGGACCCGGAGAGACTGAGTGGGTACCCAATTTCAGCGCTCGCGCCTCAAACCCACTTCGTTCTGCCCCCCGGAGGAGGGGAGCTGCGTAGAACTTAACCAATCTCCGCTGCAGAGAACGATAGGCATGCTCCTCATTGGGGAAGAACCAGAGAGACGTCAGGGGAGCTGGGGGCGGGCTCATTCCAAGTAAAGCGCTAGGATTTGTTATCGCGGCAGCGGCGGGTGGCGAGGCGGCGCGATGATTGGCGGGCTGGAGGGGCTGTGAGGCAGGCGGAGGGGAGGGGTCTGCGCAGGCCTGGGTTTTCGGCTAGCACTGGACCGCTTTGTGGCAGCTAGTGGGAGGGTTTTGTGGGTTGTGGGGTGTAGTGGTGGGTAGCTAGCT